>NC_054536.1:2233231-2606981 GCF_017654505.1 Polyodon spathula | reverse complement strand
ACTCATCTAAATGGAGTTGAGAAGATTTGGGGTCTGCTACATTTTGAGCATGCCTTTTTAACACGAGCGCTTCTACATATCAAAATGACAGAAACAATCCAATCTCACCTAATCAAACTTTTAAAAAGGGCACAATAGAAATCTGTATATTGCCTACCTGAGGCTTGCATGAGATTGTTATACTACAAGGAGCATGTATTTCATTACAACAACCTTAAAACCACTTCTGAATTTCTGGTAACATTTTATTTGTGTGCTCTGAGCATTTCATCTCCCATCTTGTGCATTAGCAAAACGGAGCTGAGGTCTAATTCTTTTTTTGTAATTGCCACTTCAAAAACACGGCCTGCGTGATTGCTATGGGAAGGTGAATTTTGCATCAGACGAGACACATGCTGCTGTGTCAATGCCATTATTAAAAGAGCTGTTTTCTCAAGATGGAATCTTCTCTGTGCCAGGGTTTTAGTAACTGGGTTGCTGGAGCTGTCCAGATTGGCTGTACTGCTTGCCTAGGTACTGACAAGGAAACAAGTTCTATGGAAACTACCATTCAAACCTAAAGCTGAAACAGATATATCAAGTCAGCTTCGAGCAACAGTAACACTGTCTCTGCCTGTTGTGTCCTCTGTGACCTCATTCCCAGTTAAACGAATACAATTGAGATTGTGAGTGTCTGCTAACTGTGCAGCTGGAAAAGCTTTTGAATCAAAACAGAAACGTTATCCTTAGGGATGAAGAAGAAATGGATATGCACCATCCTTTCTGACAAGAGAAGCTGCTTTTGAAAGACAAAAATAATAATACAACAATAAAATAAATAGCAATCCAGTGCCACCAGCCACTGATGTCTCTTCTCAATTTCATCGAGATTACAGACAGCAATCACACACTACTTAGTCATCTCTAAGATGCAACGGTGGTATTTTTGCTGTCTGAAACTGATCATTCATCAATCAATCTGTAAAGATATTTTACTGAACTCCAAACTCACAAAACAATTCAAAAGCTTTCAATGTGCAAAAGAAGACAGGTACCTGTGAATACCTGCGGAACTCGAAGTGGTAGCATAACGATGTTGCCATTTCAGAAAATGAGATCTAATGTTGAACTCATGCCCAGGAAAAAAAAATTAATAGCAAGCATTGCAGAAAAAATGTACACATTTTATTAAATGAAGTCTTATATTAAAATCCATGTCATTTATGTAGGTACCCATTCAAAAGTAATTTCTATTGCCTGTCTTTTCCAGTTCTGTCATATCAAGGGTTAAACCAGGTAGAATGCATGGGTGGATGGTTTCATATCAAGGGCTATACCAAGTCCAATGCATGGGTGGATGGTTTCATATCAAGGGCTATACCAAGTCCAATGCATGGGTGGATGGTTTCATATCAATGGTTATACCAGGTCCAATGCATGGGTGGATGGTTTCATATCAAGGGTTATACCAGGTCCAATGCATGGGTGGATGGTTTCATATCAAGGGCTATACCAAGTCCAATGCATGGGTGGATGGTTTCATATCAAGGGCTATACCAAGTCCAATGCAGGGGTGGATGGTTTCATATCAAGGGCTATACCAAGTCCAATGCATGGGTGGATGGTTTCATATCAAGGGTTATACCGGGTCCAATGCCTAGGTGGATGGTTTCATATCAAGGGCTATACCAAGTCCAATGCAGGGGTGGATGGTTTCATATCAAGGGCTATACCAAGTCCAATGCATGGGTGGATGGTTTCATATCAAGGGCTATACCAAGTCCAATGCATGGGTGGATGGTTTCATATCAAGGGCTATACCAAGTCCAATGCGTGGGTGGATGGTTTCATATCAAGGGCTATACCAAGTCCAATGCAGGGGTGGATGGTTTCATATCAAGGGCTATACCAAGTCCAATGCAGGGGTGGATGGTTTCATATCAAGGGCTATACCAAGTCCAATGCATGAGTGGATGGTTTCCTTTTCAAATGTTTTGGTACAAAACTACATATTTTTGTACCTAACATAACATTTTATATTGCAGCTTACAGTTTGCTATAAAAGTGCATAAATCTCCTTATAAAATGGTATATTTATACAGAAATGGTACATGCCTTTTTTTTTTTTTTTTTTTTTTTTTTTTTTAAACCTATATTTATATATATATATATATATATATATATATATATATATATATATATATATATATATATATATATATATATGAATAAAACACGATCTACTTTACATTGCGTTATTAAATGTTTCAATAACATTACACGCAAGGACCTTTACAGACCTTTTTGGCATTAACTAGGTAAGGTAAAATCCTTTGTAAACATTTGCTTCGTGCACATTCTTGAAAGTAATGCAGTGTGGCTAAGTCCGATGTGTGTCACAGCCCTCGTAGTACATATACCATCTGCTAAAGAATGCATAACAATGTCATGGGAGCTATTTTAGTCTACAGTGCGAATATGACATGAGTACAGTCAGACGCCCAAGGCTTCCTCAAATGTATCATTTATAACTTTACCTCCAATGCGAACCTTTGCCATACAAGTCATAAATATAACTGCACGTAATGCAATACAGCAATGTATTAAGCTTGTGAGGTAGCCACACATTTGACAGCGCATACAGAGCCCCGTGTCCAATAAATTTAAGAAGAGGTGGCTGAAACATATTGGTGGCTAAGCGACGTTACTCCTAATTCCCAAGCTCATTGCCTGTTCCAGGACTTTTCGTAATGAAATGATAATAATACATGACACTATTAATGACAGTGCTTAGAGGTGGTCTTAAGTAAGCAAGAGGGATGGATTGATAACCTTCATAAAACGAGGTAGAAATATTAACTGCGACTGTGTACATCCGGTCAAAAAGAGTGCACACACATTGCACTCTGTCAGATTAAATGACCTGCCGTGCACAACATGCATCATAGATCTTACATTTAAACTGCAATGAAATAAAACACCAGCGATACCTGCTCTTGCTGATGCGCTGTTTTTGCTGGTGCGTTCTCCTTTGCTGTGGTCATGTTCACCTACAGTACAGCATGTACTCCACCGCTGATAGCCAGACAAATTTCAAGTGTTGTACGAGAAGGCAGGAGCCAGCAACGAGTCGCGAGCAATAGGCATTCAGTGAAAAACGGCGTTGAAAGACAGAGACAGGAAATGCACATAATATTGAAGACTTTAATCTTCGAAGACGAAGCCAGGAGAGGGGTGGGTGCTCGACTTCTCTATTTAGAGCAACAGTCACTGCAATCGTCACAGCCACGGTGTTAACTGCCTGGCAACCAACATCAGGGAAAAACTGAGCTTGGAAACGGTTTGTTCCCCTCCACACCCAGCTTTATTTGCACGGAGCATGCAGCAACCCCCTGCAAAAGCATAAGAAAAGACTCCACCTGCGTCCGAAGCCCTTCTTACTCACATGTACCTATCTTTTTTTTTTTTTTTTTTGCAGGGAGCAGGGGTTTGGGGTGCCTGGGAGTAGAAGTGACGGTGAACGTATCACATAGCCCTAGCCCTGTAGAGGTATTTCTATGTTGCAGAAGAGTCTTGTGTATGTCACTAGCAAGGGGACAAAAGTGCAATGTCGCCTGGGACAGCAGCGCGCGATTTTGCCATTTTCCTCAGCGTAAATTAGTTTATTTTTATCGCTCTGTGAAACCAATTTCTAAACAATGGCTGTCACATTCTTTTCACAGTAATACGATTTTGACATATCAGTTGTGAATAATTTAGCAATAAAGTTAAACCCCGAAACCCATGTGTAATCGCAGTTGTTTTACGCTTGTGATTCTTCCTTGATTTAAACCAGGGCTGTCTATCATCTATCTTACCAAAAGAGCCACGATGATAAGAAGCACGCCCTTAAACAGCCAGAAAATCACAAACACAAATTGAATCATCTGTACAGATGTCAGAATGTAACTAGGTTTAGTTTGCTAATTACAAAAAGACGACTAAATAGCAGTAAAGAAATTGAAAAAAAGGGGTTTACCAGATGAAACTTTTCTGACTGCACATTCTACTAAAGACCTTTTTTTTCAAAAGCACTAACATCCTCAAATAGGATACCTGATCTCTAAATCAAAATAGATTGTTAAGATCACTAAATAAGCCCTGATTTGAACAAACCCTATATAAGGTATTAGTAATTTAACAGAGGCATGTCGTTTCATTGTATGCAGCAGCTCTGACAGGGTAATAGTTGATTGGCTTTGGGTAAGTCCTTTTATGTTGAGTTTCCTTACTGTAATAAATATACAACTTAAGCTTTCATTAAACTCATCACAATAAACCTTTCTCCTGTTAAAATTCGTCCTGGCTGCCAGTGCTCCATTATATAGGGGAGGGTTCAAAGCCTGGCATTGTTTCATCAACAGATATATGTTAGTTTAAGGAGATGTTTCATGCATTTTCAATCTGACACAGAGGCTCCTGCTTGGAATCGCATCTGTTTTATGTCACAAATAATGAAGAGTCATAAAATCCTGAGATGCACATTATCGAACAAGGTTATAAATGGACGTTGCTCAGGAGTGGCACGAAAAAGATAATTCCATTTTTGTTAAAATGTATATTACAGTATTATTTGTTACTTATACATGATTATTTTCAATTTCTCTCTGGTATTTTTTCACATTGTGAGATATATATATATATATATATATATATATATATATATATATATATATATATATATATATATATATTCAAATAAGCAGGTAAACAGGCAACAGGCTTTGTACCATGTCACCAGCACAGGCATGGTATTATAAAATGAAATAATAATCTAGGGCAACTGATCCAGTTATGACAGCAAAACCATGTCATAAAAAGTATCCAGTGATTTTTTTAAATGCGATGGATCTGTGTCAATCAGATCGCTGGAACCCTGATACTTTAAATTGGCCCTGAAGGCATTTCAAAAAGACAGTGCTTCCTGGTACCCAACCACTTCCTTTGAAAACCACCCGTGTCTCAAACCAAATCAAGCTTAAGTTTGAGTGCAAAAATTTAAGGCTCTGCTCACAAAATAGATGGGATGTCTTATCACAAAAACTGAAAGTGTTGTGAAGTCACTTTGTAGCAGAATTGGATTCTATGGGGCTGATGTAACGATAAATTGCCCAGCAGCTAGACCGTTATTTTGCTCTGTGGCCAATGCAAATTACTCAGCACGCACACACAGTGAGCTGCAATCATGGTAATGAGGGTCTTAATGAGTACCGCCCATGCATCGGGGTATTTAGCAGCTGCAGTTACAGTGAGGTGAGGTGAGTTAGGCATATAGAGAGCACTAAGCGCTGTATGAGATTTATGGAGCATGAAAATCAAACCAGAAATATGTAAGAGAAAGGGTGCACAGAAAAGAAAAGTCCCTACAGCTGAGATCACTCAGAATGAACTTGAGCTAATTGTAAAAGCCTCAGCCAACATCAGTTATGCTGCTAAAGAGGGCATATGGTCCTCTATAATGGAGAAAGTCAATGCTGTCAGTGTTACCAGGTGGACGGTCAATCAGGTGATGAAAAGGTGAAATTCAGCTATTAGGTCTAGGATGACCTGCGGAGAAAGGCAATAACACCATACTACCATATCCTCCAGCACCCTAAATAAAGTGACCCTGGTTTTGAATATGCAGGGTCTTCTCCGTTTTGCACTTCTCCTCTGAAGGTTTTTGTGTCTCCTCAACAACCACAACAGTCACCCTGAGGCCAATGACAGGTCTCTGAAGGTGTGTGCTTTTATACAGCTCTTAATTACTCGCTTCTGCAATGGTTTGCAATTTGCAAGAGGAAGTGCAAAGTTTTTGGAGGGTCAGCAATTGCAAGGTCAAATCCTTACATCTCATTACAATTTTTATTCCAGATCCCCACCCAATTCCATGCTCTTTTCTTCATTTGAATACATTTCAATATCATTGAAACAGATTAATGATGGCAAAGTGCTAATTTGATAATGGGTGCAGAACGGCAGGTGAAAACCATTCTTTACAAATGCCGCATTTTTAGTGCCCGCTACATGGCTGCTATATACAGTTTGCACATGCAAAATGCAGATTTTGGCTGCAATATGAGTGCTTTGCAGCTGCAAATCACTGCAAGTATCCTTACATCAGCCCCTATATGTACTGTAAGTTGGCTGAAGCTCTCTTTTGAACAGGCGCCCTACATTTGTTTTTTAGATGCTTCAAGGTATTTTCACAGACTTTTTTTTAGAGCATTCTGAACACTGCACAAGATAGAAGCTTGTTAAAAACATATCGTAATGAAGGCAACAATTTATGAAAAAATTAAGACTGACAAAATAAATACATACATACACAGACAAGCACAGAGGAAAAATAGAGGATACTGTGACATACATGCAATGTGCGGTTTTTTTTTAAAATAAATTATGCTATTTTTTTTAATATATCACTCTTAAGTATGCCAAATATTCATAAATAAATTAAATTAGCTAACAAAAATCTGCAGATACCATTCTGTGTCTTCTTTTAGTAATCGTGTCAGCCAAGTGAAGCAAGTGCAATGTTTGTCCCTATATTTCCAGAAGAAATCCAACAATGTCTTCAGGTATGCAGCATCTTCCCAATTCAAAAATATCAATACCAGCATTAATATTTATTTATTTAGCATTTATTATAGCGCCTTTAACCAAGGCGCGTTACACATTTTAGAATTTGTACAAACTGAAAAAATGGATGAAGAAAGAGGGTAAGACTATTGGTGTAAGGTGAGGAGATTAATAGCTATACGAAAGCAAGGGCCAAAGGCTAGGTCAGGGTCGGGCAGGCAAGGTCATAACAGGAGGTAGGGGGCCGGGAGTAGGGGTAGGATGGGCTAGGGAAAAAAGATGGATTTTAAGGGAGGAGCGAAAACTGCATAGAGTGAGTGACTATTTTATGTTGAGTGGGAGTTTATTCCAATGAAGGGGAGCAAGAAGAGAGGAGGAACGGAGACAGGATTGGGCACAGGACGAGGGTGGGACAGAGAGGGACAGTAGTGATTGGGAGCATAAGAGACGAGGAGGAATATAATAGGAAATTTGTGCTGCCAGATAAGGTGAGGCAAGGCCATGGAGAGATTTATATACTAGTGTAAGGAATTTGAACAGGCAACAGTGGTAAACAGGGATCCAGTGTAGCTGGAGGAGGAGAGAGGAAGTATGGAAGGAGTAGGGGAGGTAAAATATTGAACATGGAGGTTAAACATTTTGAATTCGTTAAAGTGCTATAAAGGTGTAGGAGGAGGGAGTTACAAGAATCAAGCCGGGTGAAAATGAGAGAGTGGACCAGGAGTTGGGTAGCGGAGAAGGAGATGGAGGGGTGTATTTTGGAGATGTTGAATAGGTGAAAACGGCAGGTGTGTGTTATGGCTGAGATATGGTCAGAAAGGGATAGGGTAGAGTCGAATATGACCCCGAGGTTACGAGCAGAGAAGGTTAGAATGAGGGACAAGGGGGTGGAATGATATGGTGGGGCAGGGTGGTGGAGATGAGGGGGAAGGGAAGAAAAGGATTTCAGTTTTTGATGGGTTGATGAGGAGGTAACGGCACGCCATCCAGGATTGGATAGTGACCAGACAGGCTGATATACGGGCAGCCAGGTCAGGGGTAAAAGACGGGAATGAAATCTGGGAAATCAGCAAAGAAATGGTGGAAATGGTTAAATGAGGAAATGATAACTTCTAGGGGTGAGGTGTACAGGGAGAATAGTAAGGGTCCGAGGACTGAGCCCTGGGGGACACCATCAGTCAAGTGAGAGGAGGGGGGAAGTGAGGTTATTGAAGACAACGGCGGAGATGCGTGAAGATAGATATAACTGTAGCCAGGCAAGTGGTGTGCCAGAGATGCCAAGGCTAGAGAGAGTGGAGAGGAGGATGGGGTGGTCGATAGTGTCAAAAGCAGAGGAAAAATCGAGAAGCATGAGGATAGAGGAAAGTCCAGCATGGGAGGAGTTGGCCAGATGGTTCTGGACAGTAAGGAGGACAGTTTCTGTGGAATGGGCAGGACGAAAGCCAGATTGAAATTGGGGATAAAGGAAATTGACAGATATGTAATGAGATAGGTGTGAGTGAACTAGGTGCTCAAGGAGCTTAGAGAAATATGGGAGAAGGGAGATAGGGCGATAATTAACAGGACATGAGGGGTCAAGAGAGGGTTTTTTTAGGAGGGGGGTGCTGGTAGCTGTTTTGAAGATGGGAGGACAGATGCCAGTTGAGAGAGGAGTTAAAGAATAGATATATACTTAAAAAATACCACATACAACATGATTTATTTATTTATTTATTAAATATTACATTTTTCCTAAAACAACCTTAAACAACCCTATACTGCTATTCATGCAATACCATGTTTTCTTTTTCCATTCATATTAATGTCTATGCTTAAATGATCTCATGATCCATGAAAACATGTTGATTGAAAAACTTGAGTTGGCTCAAAACAAATAGATGTGGGACTTCATTGGTATTTTGAGCAACCATTAAGCACCATCAGATCCAGGCAATATGTATTGCGCCTTGCTCGATTATTGTCAGACTGTCACTCAGCTGTAACCCAATCATGTTGCAAGCATTGCTCAACAGCAAACGGCATTAACATTATTTAGCATAAGCTGCTGAGGATATCAGATTCTGGGGGTGTCTGCCTGTCCACACAGCTGTACAGTAAGTCACACATTTCTCACACAACTAACAGTATTTAACATGCCAACTATAATTTGAGTTATAACATTTGTATTAAAGATCAAAAGAATTTCCTTTCAACAACAAACACTTTGCTGAAAGTATGCTGGATAAGTGAAAGTAGGTTAAATACACAAATCAATATACATTTTGGAGGATTTACAGTATTGTATCAGCAATACTATTCTGTAATATCTTAAATTGAATGGGATATATTTACAGTTACACAGAAGAGCACACCAACAACAGTAATTGCAGGTACGCAAAGCGAATGCCATCACTCAAAGAAGGGCTAACATAACACTCCCAAACTATTCTGTTGATTTCACACAATAGAGATGTTTGAATACAGAACAACTGGCTTCTTCCAGATAAGAAATCCTGTAGTCTTGTATCATAGTACTTTTGCACCATTATGTGAAGATAAATGCAACCCTCCAGTGAAAAAAAAAAATAACAATGTCTTATATTTAATTAGTGCTTGTAAAAATGGATAAACTTGATACACTACATGCTTATCAGCTTTAGTTTACGCATGACCTCATCTTTAGCCGTTTCAGGATGCGAATATCTTCTGCATATCTGTAGGTACTCCTATTTTTAGTTAAACCACGCCTACTTTTAATCCTGCACGCCCTGAAGCATGTATCTGTGCTCCAGATGTGTGCGCACTTTTCTCACTCTTGTTCCAGAATGCGACTAGCAGCTCCGACCCTGCGTAAACCCTTCTTCACGCATGTAAATACTCTTACGAGGAGTGCAAATCCTTTTAGAATATGCCCCTTCATTGCACATTCTTATTCTCTAAGATTCCGTACATACTGTTAATATATGTCATGGGCATCAACGCTTTCATCATAATGTAGCTCTAATTTTAAATGAACTGCCAGGGTTACTGGCAGACTAGTAGCATTATAAATTATACTATCATTATATTTAATCTATAATGTTGCATTTGAAATATTTCTATATTTTGAATTTCATTACAATAAGCAGAAAAAAGGCAATGATCATAATCTTCTCATGACTATCAATAGGACCGCTAATGATACAACCCACATAGGTTCCCTATTGCTGTAATGATGATACAATGAAGAGCAAACACCTATCCAGTCATCTGCACTGGTGGATTCCATTTCACTTGTAAGGCATCTTGCTCCTTAACATCTGCTTGTCTATTTTTGGAACTGGTGCAACTACTGATTCAGGGATACCAGGATATTGTGTAAGCAATCAGGCTGTCTGGAGTAAAATATTCAAGACATGCACACCCATCCGTCACTAAAAAGAGTGGTCTGCTCTTTGTCACAGTGGTGTGTTCTTTATCACAGTGGTGTGTTCTTTATCACAGTGGTGTGCTCTTTGTCACAGTGGTGTGGTGTGCTCTTTGTCACAGTGGCATGTTCTTTATCACAGTGGTGTGCTCTTTGTTACAGTGGTGTGCTCTTTGTCACAGTGGCGTGTTCTTTATCACAGAGTTGTGCTCTTTATCACAGTGGTGTGCTCTTTGTCACAGTGATGTGGTGTGCTCTTTGTCACAGTGGCGTGTTCTTTATCACAGTGGCGTGCTCTTTGTCACAGTGGTGTGCTCTTTGTCACAGTGGTGTGGTGTGCTCTTTGTCACAGTGGCGTGTTCTTTATCACAGTGGTGTGCTCTTTGTCACAGTGGTGTGCTCCTTGTCACAGTGGTGTGGTGTGCTCTTTGTCACAGTGGCGTGTTCTTTCTCACAGTGGCATGCTCTTTGTTACAGTGGTGTGCTCTTTGTCGCAGTGGTGTGGTGTGCTCTTTGTCACAGTGGCGTGTTCTTTATCACAGTGGTGTGCTCTTTGTCACAGTGGTGTGGTGTGTTCTTTGTCTCAGTGGTGTGCTCTTTGTCACAGTGGTGTGGTGTGCTCTTTGTCACAGTGGTGTGCTCTTTGTCACAGTGGTGTGGTGTGCTCTTTGTCACTGGTGTGGTGTGCTCTTTGTCACACTGGTGTGGTGTGTTTGTCACAGTGGTGTGCTCTTTGTCACGGGTTGGTGTGCTCTTTGTTACAGTGGTGTGATGTGCTCTTTATCAAAGTGGTGTTGTGTGCTCTTTGTCACAGTGGTGCCATGCATTTCTTGTAATAAAACATTTAAACACAAATTGAGTTAATTAAAATGAGGAGTTAATTAACTGGCATTTCTGCTACGCTTCTAAGGCATGCTGTTATTGTAATATGCAGTGTCCTCCAGTAATTAAGGTCAGGCCACATTTTTATGGTAAATGATTCTAGGATCCTAGGGTACACTGCTGTAACACCATCATGTGGTTTGCATGCAAACACTGGGAATAAAAACAATGTCCTTCAGATACCACCCCAATTTTACAACACGGTCTCGTCAACCTGATTACAGGCCCTTAAAACAGCATTCAATTTAGGCCTGTCACTCTGCATTACCTTATGTTCTTGTAGGAATTCTACCACTACAGTGAAGATTTTAAAACACTGATGAACAGGGCGAAATGGAATCAAAAGATCTTGATAGATACATTGTGACATAAAACTTGCTTAGCATCCACAAAGCTTTCTAGTGCAAACACAGTGCTTGGCTGAGTTAAAAAAACAATCCTATTTTTGAAGGTGAATTCAATTAAAAAAGCACAGAGCTGCTTGGAACCTCCACCACACTGCTACATTTGCAGTAACATTAGATAAGCCGGGGCGGGGGGGGGGAGAGGTATGTATGTGTGTGGGTGTGTGTAGATATAGTTTAAAACGCTGATATATATATACACACACACACACACACACACACACAGTTGTAGACAAAAGTTTACATGCCCCAATGGGGATTTATAATGTCTAGAAATTTCTTAAAAACAAATAATTATAGGGAAAATCTTTCGCTTTTGTGGATGAGGAAAAAAGTTCCAAGAAATATATGTCTACAATTATTTATTTCAGCATTTTTTTTTGCAAAACTCCAAAAATGCTAACAGTAGAAATCCACTTTTATACAGATTCACAGACATGGATTATTGAGGGGTAGGGATGGGAATCAAAATATGTCTTGCTTTAGTCTAAAATCAGAGAAAGGGGCAAACACAAAGTTTTAGCACCCAATAACTAATATTAATATTATACAGGGTTTTAAAGTGGTTTATACTCACACATACATGCGTCACAACAATTGCTGCATGGATATATACTAATATCAGCAGAAGAAGCATCATTGTTTGCATCACAAGGTGGCACAATGGGGGGCACCTGTGTCCCAGCTTTCTGATATAGATTGAAACAGTGCACAGCAGCTTAATTTATGTGGGGATGTATAAAACCAACTCCCTCTTCTGGTGAACATAACTGAGGGTCACTGCAGTTTTAAGACAAAAAAAGTGTCTCTTGTAAAGCCCTCAATTCCTAAACCACTGCGGCCGAATTCTCTGCACTGAGAGCCGTCTCACGTTTTTCAGATCTATATCACAGCATATGGTCCACGGGCTCTGCTTGTAACATGTTCAACAACATAGCAAAATATCACTCCTCAGCCAGTAAATGTGGCACACTCTAATGTCAATTGCAAAGGCATCACAATGAAATGGAGGTTAGCATACAATACATAAACCAATGTCAGTTTTATCGGGGCCTGTGTGAATTCAAAGTCAATTAGGTTAAGTTGCACATATGCCATATGATCTTTGAAAACTGTTCAAAGCTATTGATTTGAATGGCTGTTAAAATAACCTGCACTCCCCAGTGGATTTCTATGCTAATTTTATATAAAGGGACACTTGCCAACACCGCTCATTCTTTAAAAGCAGTGTTTCCATGACAACTAATTGTATTTGCACTGTATTTTTTTTTTTTTTTTGCAAGCACAAAAAAATACAAGCCTACTTTGATTTAATTATTCTGGAGAGATAACCATTTCCTGCACATCAGTGTTTTTGGTTTTTAAATAATGTAAAACGGGGAATTGCTTTTACAATATCTTTTAAGGAGCTACATATAGTATCTACGATCTTAGCAACAATGTAGCCTTTTAAAATCATTATGATAATCCACAGTTTTGCAATTCATGTACAGTACTTGGAAGGAAATGACCTTCAAACTGTATTATAATTGATTTCCTTTTTTTATTTGGGAACATTTGCATAAACTGTCAGGTTTAGCTCACGTAGCTCAATGAGAGATAGGGCGCTAGAGAACTGCAAGCTCGGAGACAGACAGCGTGAGAGCGAGAGAAAGAGAGGTTTTATCCATTGTGTTTGTGTCAGACAGGAGCTGCTTTACAGAGTGGCACAGAAAGTAACGGGACATGGCCAGAGCATGTCAAATTGTAAATAGTTCTCTTCAGTGTTCCATATTCTATTTTGTTAAAAGCAAAGATGTTTATTGTTGATTATGCTCGGTTGCTAAAAGTGCTAATAAAACAGTTTACCCAATTTGCTTCATTTTTTCCCCATGTTCATTTTATATTGCAGTTCTTTACTTGGGAACATTTGCCTAAACTGTCCAGCTGTGTACAATTTCAAGGAACAATAAGAGCAGTACGGTCCTCCTAAAATAAATGACACATGTTAATAGAATCATGCCTTCCTTTTCCAGAAGTTTATTTACTCTAAAAGTCAGCAAAAACATTATTTTCATTTTTTCATCTTTCAATGGGTTAAACTTACACTGTGAATGGCAAAGCTCTTAACAAAATTCAAGTTGTTTTTCAATGCTATCAAGTACATTTGTGTATCTTTCTAAAATGATGCCGCTGGCAATCAGTTGAAATTAACCAAGCATATCATTTCCAAATAGATCTGGGCTCACACATTGGAAAGGAGAGGGAGTGCAGCTTGTGGATGGAGAATACCAATCATATATAATCACACTTCCAAAATCACATTTATTGCAGAAAGATTGCTTATCAGAGGTACTGCTAGGTGGTATTCTCCAGTGAACCAGTGACTGCACAGCAGTTAACCAAAAAGATAATACAAGTAATGTGAAATGTGAATTACAGAGGAGCAGAGCATCGATAAAGACAGAGGTCTGCTTCTCACTGAGCCTCTGCCAGTCCCTGTCAGAAAGGTTCTCTAGCTGGTTACAGCACTGGCTGTCCTGTTCAGGTGACTGGTATCACTGTTTTATTGCCTTTGTTTAATACTATTTCATTCACTTTTTTCATGTAATCAAACATGTCCTCAGATACTGTATTACACAACGTTTTGTAATTATTTTTTATGAACAAAAACCCTGGGGTATTGGGAATCTTCTAGCAGTGTGAAACAATAAATACTTTACTAGCTAGCTATTCTTGAGTATTCTCATGGTGCACGCCCTTCCTTTGTAAAGCTCAGCAGTAAAAAAGCTTATGTGGGGGAATGAAATTATCTTCTATTGCCAATTAAAAGACATAAACATTTAAGAGCAAATTCAAAGAGTCTATAATGTACTTTTGTCCATAATGGATCAAGATTTGTGAAATTGGATATAAAGGCTACATCTATGTGCTGCAATCCCTTACTCTTACAGCACAGCATTGGAACAGTCCAGCAATGCTGTCAGTTATTCAAGACATTCAAGCACATAATCATCTACTGCCATATTATTTCTACATGCAGCATTGTGGTAAGCAGTATAAAAACAAAGGATAGATGTAAAGGAGAGCTTCTATAAAACCGAAAAGAATAATGACAAGACTCCAGACACTAGATGGATTCAGTATTGATTATCACACTGTGTGTGCCTCACAAAATCTATCTTCCAGCACCAGCAGCTTGTCTTAGAACAGCTATGCAAATTTAATTGGGACAAAAACCCCCCTCTGATATGAGCAGACGAACACCAAAACTCTCTAATGAGCAGACCTGTCACAAAGTCCAACAAGAAATCTATTCATTAAACATCTGTGGCATTTAAGGTCTCACAGTTTTTTGCAGCAACAGATACCAGGAGTTAATTGTTCCAGTCTTTATAGCAATGCAGCTTTTTTTTGATTTTGCATGTTTATGTGTCTGTCTTTTAAGATTTGAATACTGTATATTGTTTTTATTTCAAAAGCATGATTGTGGATCACATGAAATGTCTTTTTGAACCTGTCCCTGTTATTGTTGAATCATTAAGGCCAGGATGCACAATGCTAAATGCATCCACATTTCTAGTAAACTACAGGTATTATACAATAAGGACTGTGTGCGCAAAGCTTACTACAGCTTACTAGAAATTAAATGCTATGCAGGAATAGGCAATTCTATTTCCATACTACTCCTTACGATTTGTAGAATGCCAACAACCAATCAAGGAAGAGCATTAAAACATGTTTAAAAACACAACATAAAAAAATGACAGTGTCTCCAGTGAAAGGGTGATGGACTGGAATAGCGCAAAGGCAGCTTTCAAAGTTAAAGCACTACAGACTGCGGCAGGCTTTTTTAAATTATAATTTACTAATTTACAGTAACATGTGTTTAACTTTAAATCTCTAGAGTTGCTATAGTGTTTAAATTAAAATGCCATTGGAAAGGGGTTTTGTAATTATGTCACAGGCACAGTTGACTCTTTATTTTGTATTTATTTTGGTATTTTGTCATTGACCGCCAGAATCTTCATTCAGAATGAGTGGTCAGCATTAACAGAGCCTTCACTTTGCAGAAACAAGCTGATTACAAAGTTAATGCTGTACTTAAAAACATAATCTACAGTACTTGCACACGGACAACTCCTTAACAATCTAACATGTTGGCTTACAAAGTGTTTATTTCTATGTTTATAAAGCGTGTACTACTTCAGCATTCACATTTTGTTCTGAATCATGCTGGAAAGGAACACACTTAAACAGATTAAGACTTTTTTTATATACAATCAATCATTCCTGCATGGATCCTCAGTGACATGCACTAGTAAAAGTTATGAAACACAGCTTTTTGGAGCTCAATAAAACTTCTCAAGGGAAAAAAAAAGTAGGAATGGAATTTAATACTTTATTATGAGTATATTGTTTAGCAATATTTTTAGCCATAGCTTTCTCCATTCCATATATCGGGCCTAATTTAGGAAAGGGCGCTTCATGGTGCACAATAATTGCAATTACTGTGCACGTTAATGATTTCCGTATTACTGCTGCCATTTTATTCTAGAAGCAGCTTTCCTAGAACACAGACGAAAAGTTCAACATCAAATGTAATCTAATGGAGGAAATGGAAGAGTATTTTACTTTCAATGGAAATCTCACAGAAAAAAAGATACTGACAAGCTGTGAAAATGTGACCTCTGTAAAAAAATGACTTCTGTCAGGACACGTGACTTCTTCTCTCGCACACTTGACATGTGTAAGAAAACAGTTATTTCTGCATTTCTTTCTTGAATTTTTTCCAGCACTGCTGCAGTGCTACCTAGCCACTCTGCTCAGTCTTGGTGCACCCTCTGTTGTAATCCCACCAGCTCTTTCTTCCAAGGTAATTCTACACTTTCCACGGCTTCTTGAAGATCAAAAAAGTCCCTTCCATTTCATTGAGACTCCAAGGATTCTTTAATTTCCAGTAAACTTCCAGTAAATCTTTGTGCTGCGTATCATAGTGACGTTGTATGGTGTAATCTTTCATAACTCTAACCGTTGCACTGCAAATCAGACATCTGGCTAACGATTTTGGAATCTTCTGTGTTGCCTCCACCTTTCGCTTCTGTGGCATCTCCAATTACTTTTTCACTACTGATTAAAAATTTTACACAAAGTCAAATAATTAGTTTAAACAAGCCTTTGCTTCGCTATCCTAATCAAAATGATGTGTGCGTGAGGAAACCGATCCTGTGTGCTATTTGATTGGCTATTTTACCACCTCTGTGAGCTGTGACTGGCTAATGGGAATGTCACTCATACAATGCAGACTGACATGTTGAATGCACGTGTTATATTAAAGAGGCGGGTTGTTTTAAAGAAGAATTCTAAAACGATGCAGTAGTCAGAACATCAATGCAGTTTTAAACATTAATGGGCCGGCCTCGAAATATTGCCCCGTGTGCCGTATGTCTTGCACCCCTGCTTATTAACTATTTATTTTTAAACTTTGTCATTCAGCTTTAACTGCAAACTATTCAATAAACTGCAATTTACACAAAAAAGCCCAGCTAAAGCTCACATGAAATTAAATCTCCCACACAGAGGACAGGTTTGCTCTGCAGGATGGCAATGCTGACAAGGAAGAAAATTGAGGTTATGTCTCATCAATCAATATTTCTCAAGTAAGCAGAACAAAAAGAAAAATACGCCATTGCACAGCATTACTTTTATTGTATATGCATTGAAGAAGAGAGGAAAAGTTTTTTGTTTTGTTTTGTTTTGTTTTGTTTTACAAGTTAAAATACATGTTAAAATGAAGAGGCAAGCAGTGCAGTTTCACTTTACGTTTCCTCTGCCTGTCCCCTGCTGAGGGCTGTGTCTATTGATCGCTCATTTTCGGCCAATGTTAGCCACCTCCAAATAAAAATTAAAGTGTTCTCTGTTAGTAAATGGGGTACTAAATTTTGATTTAACACACACGTTATGTTCACTACTTTAAGTGCCTTATAACTCCAGATTTAGTGCCCTTTCATAAATGAGGCCCATAATATATTAAGGGACAATTTTTTAAAATAAAACCACAGAATGTTGGCTCTTAAAACCACTGTAAAGATAGATATTAAACTGTACAGTGTTATGTTACTAAGTAGAGCTGCAATTACATCTCTCCAATGGCAAGTCTTTTCATTTGACATGTAAAGATACGCACAACAAAAAAAATTGGGTTTCGGGACTGGGGATGTGGTTGAGTTAAAGACACATTTCCAGCAGTTATTTCTAAGAAAAGCGAAAACCAATTTTGAAAGACATCAATCACTACCCAGTGCCTATTTTTGCACATTCAATTTACCATCCTGAATCTTAAAAATGTGCTGTAAAATAAAATAAAGCTAAGCTACAGAAAGCTGCAGTTGAAATGCTTCCACCTTTCTCCTTGCATGTATTGTGTCCCTAGCAAGCAATGACCCCAACCAGAAATAAGAAACAGAGGATCGGATCAACCACAGCCAATCCACGCACTGTTGACCCTTTCGATATCTCAATCAGACAATCAGTTTACTTTAATTACATCTTGGCTATAATCCAGGTACAACAGGCCACAGCATTCGCTTAAACGTGAATTGTTAGATGATTGATTCAGCTACTATTATACTGAAATCCATGGATTGTGAAGATAAGGAAAATGCAATGTATACTTAAATTGGTTCTTTTCTTTGCCCCAGAAAATACAGTAACAGAAAAAAAAAAAAAAAAAAAAAAAAAACATATGCTAATTCAATTGTATGATTGTGTTTTCTGGTTTCCTAAAACAACTGCCCATTAAAGAGTAAGTCGCTGAGTTCCAGATATATAGTGTTATACAGCCCAGCGTGGTGCTACACCTGTTTAAATATAGTGTTATACAGCCCAGCGTGGTGCTACACCTGTTTAAATATAGTGTTATACAGCCCAGCGTGGTGCTACACCTGTTTAAATATAGTGTTATACAGCCCAGCGTGGTGCTACACCTGTTTAAATATAGTGTTATACAGCCCAGCGTGGTGCTACACCTGTTTAAATATAGTGTTATACAGCCCAGCGTGGTGCTACACCTGTTTAAATATAGTGTTATACAGCCCTGCGTGGTGCTACACCTGTTTATAGTGTTATACAGCCCAGCGTGGTGCTACACCTGTTTAAATATAGTGTTACAGCCCAGCGTGGTGCTACACCTGTTTAAATATAGTGTTATACAGCCCAGCGTGGTGCTACACCTGTTTAAATATAGTGTTATACAGCCCAGCGTGGTGCTACACCTGTTTAAATATAGTGTTATACAGCCCAGCGTGGTGCTACACCTGTTTAAATATAGTGTTATACAGCCCAGCGTGGTGCTACACCTGTTTAAATATAGTGTTATACAGCCCAGCGTGGTGCTACACCTGTTTAAATATAGTGTTATACAGCCCAGCGTGGTGCTACACCTGTTTAAATATAGTGTTATACAGCCCAGCGTGGTGCTACACCTGTTTAAATATAGTGTTATACACCCCAGCGTGGTGCTACACCTGTTTAAATATAGTGTTATACAGCCCAGCGTGGTGCTACACCTGTTTAAATATAGTGTTATACACCCCAGCGTGGTGCTACACCTGTCTAAATATAGAGTTTTACACCTGGTGCTACACCTGTCTAAATATAGTGTTATACACCCCAGCGTGGTGCTACACCTGTCTAAATATAGTGTTAACACCCCAGCGTGGTGCTACACCTGTTTAAATATAGTGTTATACAGCCCAGCGTGGTGCTACACCTGTTTAAATATAGTGTTATACACCCCTGCGTGGTGCTACACCTGTCTAAATATAGAGTTTTACACCCCAGCGTGGTGCTACACCTGTTTAAATATAGTGTTATACACCCCTGCGTGGTGCTACAGCTGTTTAAATATAGGTTTTACACCCCAGCGTGGTGCTACACCTGTTTAAATATAGTGTTATACACCCCAGCGTGGTGCTACACCTGTTTAAATATAGTGTTATACAGCCCAGCGTGGTGCTACACCTGTTTAAATATAGTGTTATACACCCCAGCGTGGTGCTACACCTGTTTAAATATAGTGTTATACACCCCAGCGTGGTGCTACACCTGTCTAAATATAGTGTTATACACCCCAGCGTGGTGCTACACCTGTTTAAATATAGTGTTATACAGCCCAGCGTGGTGCTACACCTGTTTAAATATAGTGTTATACACCCCAGCGTGGTGCTACACCTGTTTAAATATAGTGTTATACACCCCAGCGTGGTGCTACACCTGTTTAAATATAGTGTTATACAGCCCAGCGTGGTGCTACACCTGTTTAAATATAGTGTTATACACCCCAGCGTGGTGCTACACCTGTTTAAATATAGTGTTATACACCCCAGCGTGGTGCTACACCTGTTTAAATATAGTGTTATACACCCCAGCGTGGTGCTACACCTGTTTAAATATAGTGTTATACACCCCAGCGTGGTGCTACACCTGTTTAAATATAGTGTTATACACCCCAGCGTGGTGCTACACCTGTTTAAATATAGTGTTATACACCCCAGCGTGGTGCTACACCTGTTTAAATATAGTGTTATACACCCCTGCGTGGTGCTACACCTGTTTAAATATAGTGTTATACACCCCAGCGTGGTGCTACACCTGTTTAAATATAGTGTTATACACCCCTGCGTGGTGCTACACCTGTCTAAATATAGTGTTATACACCCCAGCGTGGTGCTACACCTGTTTAAATATAGTGTTATACACCCCTGCGTGGTGCTACACCTGTCTAAATATAGAGTTTTACACCCCAGCGTGGTGCTACACCTGTCTAAATATAGTGTTTTACACCCCAGCGTGGTGCTACACCTGTTTAAATATAGAGTTGTTTAAATATAGTACACCCCAGCGTGGTGCTACACCTGTCTAAATATAGAGTTTTACACCCCAGCGTGGTGCTACACCTGTTTAAATATAGTGTTATACACCCCAGCGTGGTGCTACACCTGTTTAAATATAGTGTTATACACCCCAGCGTGGTGCTACACCTGTTTAAATATAGTGTTATACAGCCCAGCGTGGTGCTACACCTGTTTAAATATAGTGTTATACACCCCTGCGTGGTGCTACACCTGTTTAAATACAGTGTTATACACCCCAGCGTGGTGCTACACCTGTTTAAATACAGTGTTATACACCCCAGCGTGGTGCTACACCTGTTTAAATACAGTGTTATACAGCCCAGCGTGGTGCTACACCTGTTTAAATACAGTGTTATACAGCCCAGCGTGGTGCTACACCTGTTTAAATATAGTGTTATACAGCCCTGCGTTGTGCTACAGCCGTTTAAATATAGTGTTATACACCCCTGCGTGGTGCTACACCTGTTTAAATACAGTGTTATACACCCCTGCGTGGTGCTACACCTGTTTAAATACAGTGTTATACACCCCTGCGTGGTGCTACACCTGTTTAAATACAGTGTTATACACCCCAGCGTGGTGCTACACCTGTTTAAATACAGTGTTATACAGCCCAGCGTGGTGCTACACCTGTTTAAATACAGTGTTATACAGTGGTGCTACACCTGTTTAAATACAGTGTTATACAGCCCAGCGTGGTGCTACACCTGTTTAAATATAGTGTTATACAGCCCTGTGTTGTGCTACAGCCGTTTAAATATAGTGTTATACACCCCTGCGTTGTGCTACAGCCGTTTAAATATAGTGTTATACACCATTGCGTGGTGCTACACCTGTTTAAATATAGTGTTATACATGATGCCTAAACTGCAATGCTTATCATTTAAACATGCGTGCACTATCCTGCTGAAAACCCTTCTTATGCAAGTGATTACTTACCAGATATATTGGAGCGACATAAAACCACGTTATCTATAGAAAACCCAACCTATGAACCAGGCAGCACTTCCAGCCCAGTGCTGTACTATACGGACTGAATTATTTAAACACATGGAAAGTGGAACTATCACAAAAATAAACGGTAATTGTGTGTTAGTTGTATCCTGTGGCGCCAAACAGCTTACCCCAGTGAACAAGATTTATAATCGCAGCAGGTTTTTTTCTGTATGCTGTCTATTTTTTTAAAACACATTTGTCTATGTTGTTTAGTTCCCTCAGGCTGATTTATGACAGTTCTGTTACACAGTAAGAAAAATGTGTTCATAACAAAAGTATAATATTGGGTCAGGATTTATAGCAATGCGGTTGAATGCTAAGGCAGTGCTCTTGGTTCAATGTGTTTGCGTGGCATTACAGGGGAAAAAAAAACAATTTTGTAGTTTTGAAGGGAGATTAATCATTTCCACCCTACTATGCCGGGGGCTTCTGAACCAATAAAGGACAATTGGAGGAGATGTAGACAACCTAATCAATAGTGCTATAGGAGACACAGTATACACAACCCTATTGAAACTGCTATAGGACACACAACAACCCTATACATAGGAGACACAGTATACACAACTATTAAGACTGACTGCTATAGGAGACACAGTATACACAGCCCTATTAAGAGACACAATATACACAACCCTATTAAGACTGCTATAGGAGACACAGTATACACAGCCCTATTAAGAGTTCTGGATGAGATACAGTATACACAACCCTATTAAGACTGCTATAGGAGACACAGTATACATAACCCTATTAAGAGTTCTGGATGAGATACAGTATACACAACCCTATTAAGAGTTCTGGATGAGATACAGTATACACAACCATATTAAGACTGCTATAGGAGATACAGTATACACAACCATATCAAGACTACTATAGGAGATACAGTATACACAACCATATCAAGACTGCTATAGGAGATACAGTATACACAACCCTATTAAGAGTTCTGGAGGAGAAACAGTATGCACAACTCAATGAAGAGTGGCTTCGGACTCAGGTGGTCTTTCTATATTACTTTTACTAGACCTCAGTGCCGCTTCTGATATCATAAACCATACCATTCTACTTGCTCGGTTAGCAAGCCTATTAGGCATTTCTGGCACTGTCCTTAGTTGGTTTAGCTCTTATTTCTCTGAGAGAGTATTCTGTCTCTCTGGGTGGGTTTAGGTCCATTACTGGGACCTCAGGGGCTCTGTGAATCAGCTGCAGAGTCACTTACAACTGCGTCTCACCTGAAAGACGGTGCACAAGGTGGTTCAGTGACTTGCTCAGTGGCTGAGCTGGGATTTGAACCGGGGTCCTCCTGGTTATAAGCCCTTTTCTTTAACCACTGTATATTGATAGTGTACAGACTGAGTTTTGCTCTAAAATGAAAAAGGGGTCATTTTTGACCCTAGCTTAACTGTTGAGCCTCTTGTATGGAATATCGTGAAGATGTCCTTTTTTCATTTTAGGAATATCTCCTGTCTATACCCTGTTCACTCTATGCCTGCTGCTGAGAAACTGGTCATTTTACCCCTGTTCTGGAATCCTTACATTGGCTTCCTGTTAAATTTTGCATTGATTTTAAAATCTTGCTATTGACTTTTAATGCTTTGAAGGGTGACCTTTTGTCTGTTTATATCCCTAGATGCAATTTGCAGACCACTGATGTTGGACTCTTATGTGTCCTCATGAGCAGACTCTGAACTGTGGGTGATCAGGCCTTCTGTTTCTATTCCTCTGACCCAAGCAAGGAGGGCATTAATCAGCGAGGCAACAAAGAGACCAAAGATAACCCTGAAGGAGCTGCAAAGCTCCACAGCGGAGACTGGAGTATCTGTCCATAGGACCACTTTAAGCCGTACACTCCACAGAGCTGGGCTTTACGGAAGAGTGGCCAGAAAAAAGCCATTGCTTAAAGAAAAAAATAAGCAAACACGTTTGGTGTTCGCCAAAAGGCATGTGGGAGACTCCCCAAACATATGGAAGAAGGTACTCTGGTCAGATGAGACTAAAATTGAGCTTTTTGGCCATCAAGGAAAACATTATGTCTGGCGCAAACCCAACACCTCTCATCACCCCGAGAACACCATCCCCACAGTGAAGCATGGTGGTGGCAGCATCATGCTGTGGGGATGTTTTTCATCGGCAGGGACTGGGAAACTGGTCAGAATTGAAAGAATGATGGATGGTGCTGAATACAGGGAAATTCTTGAGGCAAACCTGTTTCAGTCTTCCAGAGATTTGTGACTGGGACGGAGGTTCACCTTCCAGCAGGACAATGACCCTAAGAATACTGCTAAAGCAACACTCGAGTGGTTTAAGGGGAAACATTTAAATGTCTTAGAATGGCCTAGTCAAACCCAGACCTCAATCCAATTGCGAGTCTGTGGTATGACTTAAAGATTGCTGCACACCAGCAGAACCCATCCAACTTGAAGGAGCTGGAGCAGTTTTGCCCTGAAGAATGGGCAAAAATCCCAGTGGCTAGATGTGCCAAGCTTATAGATACATACCCCAAGAGACTTGAAGCTGTAATTGCTGCAAAAGGTGGCTCTACAAAGTAGAGACTTTGGGGGGGTGAATACTTATGCACGCTTAAGTTTTCTGTTTTTTTGTCTTATTTCTTGTTTGTTTCACAATAAAAAACATTTAGCATCTTCAAAGTGGTAGGCATGTTGTGTAAATCAAATGATACAAACCCCCAAAAAATCAATTTTGATTTCAGGTTGTAAGGCAACAAAATAGGAAAAATGCCAAGGGGGGGTCAATACTTTCGCAAGCCACTGTAGGCCAATGGAATCTCTGCAATGCTGGCATCACGTCTCCTCTAAATGGAAAGAAAGTGCTCTGCATTTATTTATTTATTTATTTTTTGGCCACCCATTTAAAAATAAAAAGAGGGGCCCCAAAATCTCTTTAAAATATACAATATGTTTTGATAAACGGTACTCCTTTTACAATGCGACACGGCTCAGTTTCTGCAGTGTTCACAAAACGTGTGATGAAATCCTGAACTTGCAATTTATTGACTGCATGATAATGGATTCACATTCCAGTAAAGTAACAAAATACTCCACACATTTCTGCAGAAACCACTAGAAATAGTCTAAAGGATGGCTGAAGGGATGGAATTTATCATTAAAATTGACTGCCAGGAATGCCAGTAGCCATTTCTAGGGTTATCAAGAAGAAACAGTGCCACCAGTGTATAGTTTGTCTCTGGAACAGTTTGAAATGTGCTCGAGTCCTGTACAGTACTTCATACTTGAAGATTCATCTGACACATGAAATACATTTCAGGAAACATCATTATCAAGGGAGACATGCCAAACATAAGACTATAAAATTACTAATTAACATGAACGTCTCATAAGAATTTTAAAAGGAAGATTAACATAAACTTTGAGAATTTCAAGTCAAATCAAATCAGCTTTATTAAAAAAAAAGCATAACAGTTAATTAAAAATAAGATATTTCGGATCGTTAGATAGCAGCCTTTCTGTTTTTAACTTCAACATTATGGTACCTTTTTATCTGTGGTACCAGATTTCCAAAGACATTTTACAGTCAGCCTAATTTAATTGTTCTACTATGTTCTACTATCCTTTATATTACATGCCTGTCTTTTTCAGTAACTATGAGAGCTCAGATATAAAGTGCATTGGCGTAGAAAACATTTGCACCACATTGCCAGTCGTTCTGCAAATGGACACATTATAAATAATGCATTGCTGCACAAGGAACACTTCAGATAAAACTTTATAGAGTGCACTTAACTTATCATCAAGAAAACCAATTGAAGAATTGAGTTTCCTACATAATTGTGCTTCACACCAATATAATGCTGGATTTATGAGGAGCATCTGAAAGTGGCTTCACGGGTGGATCTGGAGACCATCTGTAGGCTGGGAGAATGTATGCTGACAGTAATTGCTGTCCAGCTCTCTAATACAGCAGTGGAATGGGGGAGTGCTATAGTTCCTGTCATGTCTAGTTCTGATCCATTTTCAGGCACTGGGCCAAACACTCAAAACTTCATTGACCTTGCTATGTTTTTCCAGGTAAATCTAGAAGATACAAAGCATACAGCTTCAAACAGCATTTTCACATGCTGGGCTAATTTGTTTAAAATGAATTACAGAGTAAATGTGTCAGCAACAAGTGTTTACCCTGGCAATACCTGTCTGAGTGATGATTAAATCCCTTAAATACAAGAAATCTGGAAAGACAATAGACCAAAACTCCTGTCATTGAACTGTTTCTAATAAATGTTTTTAATAGTATGGGTTGTAACTGTTGAAATATATTACCCCCACATTACATTGTGCAGGCCTTGTTTCAAACAAAAAAATAAATAAAAATTATCTTTGAGTACGGTTATAATGAAGCAAGAGTTTCATCTATCAAAATTGACTCTAATAATATATGATATACTGGATTTCCGTTGTAATAGAAGTTTTCAGTCATATAGCATTGTAAACGGGCATCAAAACTGGCACTGCTGATACCATAAATCTTTCGGGTTTCATCAACAGCAAACCATTCAGTCTCCACAAACTCTATGAAGGCTCTACCATCTGGTAGAGTAGTTTGCTCCCTTGGGTAATGGGCAGTGTTGTGTGATACGCTGCCATTATGGATTATGTCCTCTGTCAGTGAGATGAGATGAGGTTAAAAGTTCTAAAACCAGAAATGAAGAGGAGCCCAGGTCTTTTGCATTGTGGTTAAGGCACGTGCATGCGGTGCGCAGGGTCACTGGTTCGCGCCCAGCCTCCGTCGTTACACTGCCGGTCTCTG
The DNA here is from genome assembly GCF_017654505.1 of Polyodon spathula. Classification (NCBI taxonomy): domain Eukaryota; kingdom Metazoa; phylum Chordata; class Actinopteri; order Acipenseriformes; family Polyodontidae; genus Polyodon; species Polyodon spathula. The sequence continues at coordinate 2,581,053 of NC_054536.1, read as the reverse complement.
ACATGGGATGCATAACTCCTATTGCAGTCATTTACCTGTCACACTGCCAGTCTCTTTGACTTGGGATGCATCAATTGACCGGATCATTTTAATATTGCCCAAAAGTATTCTTCATCGTAAGAACTGATCAGATCAAATAACACCATCGCTGTATCTCTATTGTAATAAAATACAACCAACTGCGCCCTGAATGGGGTAAGTGAATGCTCTTTCTGTATGCATAGGATAAAAACTAAAACAAGAACTTAAACATACAATTAAATGAAAATATATAATTGGCTTTATCAGTGACTTCTACTCAACACACACTGAATATATAGCATATCAGTGCAGTAAAACCCCTGTGGAATGTAAAGTTGTGAAGTACAGTACGTAAAGGAGCGCTCGTCTGTAGACAGGGTTCCTCGCTACACATGCACAGTACATATATATATTGGGCATTAAATGGTGCAAATGGTTGTAGACCAATTTATGGCACTACTGTACATTTCCATCATTGGCTTAATTCATTGGCTTAATACCAAATGAAATCAGACCTCTGGCTCGGCTTTGTTTTTTTCCAGTCATGGCGACTCAGTAACACTATAAAGCTCATTTCACTTTAGGCATATCCACACATGCGGCCTATCTAGAGAACACAGAGTGCCGAATCGTGGTACTAGAACAGAGCAGGCCAGACGGAAAACAATGATGAAATAAAAACAAATGCCACAGGAGGCGCTGTTGAAGCCCACAATGGCACATGATTAATTAACTATAAAGTTGTGTGTTTGAGGCCTCAGCTCATTCATTCATCATAGTATCATTTGGCTACATTTACACTCATATTTAATTACCCATGTGGTATATTTACCAAACAAATGCTTCTGTCATATAAATAAATTGGGTGCTAAGAATCTACAAGTTGACTGTAATCTAAGTGTGTGCGTCTCCATAGGAACAAACGGTTACAGAAATACAAGACATACAAGATAGAATGGACCAGGAAATAGAATATAGATTAATAAAGAAAAAGTCCCAATTTAGAAGAAAAACAGACTCCAGTTTTAAATGAACTCCTGCTCTCAGCTCCAAGAAATCATTTAAAACAATTTTCTGGGAGGCTGGCTATGTTCTGTTGATCCATTTCAGTATAAGATACACCACAGGAAATTCTATTTTGAACCACAACAGTAGTTTGTCCAAATCAAATCATAAAACAGTATAGGATAAAAGAGATCAAGTTTAGCTACACAGACACAACATTAATAAAGCTAAAAATGTCCATCATCAAACCATTCTTTATAAAATATTGAATTCCTCAACAGAAGGCTTCATTCATACTCCTTCATTATAAACCTTTTTTTTTTCAAGTTCACTCTACTTAGTTGAATACTGTGTTAGTATAACATCAGTTTGTAAATAAGACATCCTTTAAGAATAGCCAACAAATATTCAAAATAAAGTTATTGTGTTGGTAAATATAAGATAAGGAGAAGCTACAACTGAAAAGATTGACAGAGAATGCTGTGTCCATTACAACTATACAATCTTATCATATGGGTACTCTAACACACAAACCTCATACGAGGATACTTCATTATTAACACACAACTGCATTAGCAAAAGTGTCAAATCATGGTAACAATCTACAAGCCCTTCACTTAAAACATATGCATTGATTGGCTGTAAGTGTTCACATGTCTGTGCAGGAAGATTAGATTCCTCCCTGTGTAGAGTGCAAATGGATTGGTAATCATAGGAACGGAAATGTGTTGGTAATGTTAAAGCAGTTTGCTGGAGGTGACTGGCATGAGTAGAGTTGCTAGGGAAACAGGCTTAGAATGATTGAATGTTGAGGCATGTGCTAGAAATTATGGGAAATGAGAAATATGCTAAACAATTAACCACAGTGTACTTTCTACAGGACAGTAGTTAGTGATTGGTTCCACCTGTGTGGAGTAACAGCTGAATAACTTGTTTCTATTATAATTAGTAAGAGAACAGAAACAAGCTGTAGTCACGTAGGCTCTGAGCTACTAGAGTATAAACACCAGGCATAGTGGAGACAGACAGAGAAGCTCCCAATACCTCCAGATCATCAGGACCATCGGGGTATCAGTATGAGGGCTCTCTCCAGGGGTTCAGGTGATCTCATTAATTATCTGTCTCTGTTATTAATAGTGGCATGTCTTGTATCTAAACAATAACGTTCAGTGTAGAATGTAATGTGGATATCTGGAACTAATAAATGGTAAACATTGTTAAGATTTGAAACATGGTCTGGTCTCATTCTTGTAGCCTAATTCTTGTAGGTCTCATTCTTGTTTACTTCAATCAGAACCCCTATAACAGATATGACATAATCATCTACTTTTAGTTCTGTGCATTACTATGCCTGAAAGTCCATGAAGAGAAGTTGTAATCAGCCACCTTGTTTAAATATGAAGCATTATATGTTTAGCATTTCTTTATTTATTACATTGACAGAATGATTTCTATACTGTAGCTGTCATTGTTTTGTATGTTTACTGTTATCAAATGAAATCAGACCTCTGGCTCGGCTTTGTTTTTTACCAGTCATGGCGACTCAGTAACACTATAAAGCTAATTTCACTTTAGGCATATCCACACATGCGGCCTATCTAGAGAACACAGAGTGCCGAATCGTGGTACTAGAACCGAGCAGGCCAGACGGAAAACAATGATGAAATAAAAACAAATGCCACAGGGGGCGCTGTTGAAGCCCACAATGGCACATGATTAATTAACTATAAAGTTGTGTGTTTGAGGCCTCAGCTCATTCATTCATCATAGTATCATTTGGCTACATTTACACTCATTTTTAATTACCCATGTGATATAGTCTTTAACAGTGCCCCCTATGAGCATTTCTTTTATGTGCCACTGTGTTCTGTGCCATGTACCAAAATCCAGCATTCCGCATGGCTAGATAAGGCATAGCATGCATGGCTGTACTCCAAGCAATGTGTGCCCTGTATTATTCTCTGTAAAGCTATTCACAACAATGCAAGAGCCGCTGGTCTGGCCAGAGGCTCAGTACTTAAAGAAGGTACCTTTCAATACCAGTACTGTGCAGTAGCTTTGCTGCAGTTTTAACATTTCCTCTTTCAACATGACTTAATGTTATTTAAGTCAGGTTAACATACACTTCTAACACATGCAAGCATAAAAAAGTAATTGAAAATCTGCATTGCATTTTTTTTTTTTTTACATTTCCCTGTCAGATGAAATAATGTTTTTGTTGTTGTTATGTAAGCACGCAACATAAAGCTTCAATATAAATTAAATAAAGTTCACAAAAATATTGTCTTTTCTGAGAAGGTGTATTGAATTCCCAGGGCACCTTTCTCAAAACAATCCAGGGAAAACAGGGACGGGTGGCAACCCTGGGCACCGGCACTGGCTGTCCCAAAGAGAAAACTGCCCCCTAATCAGCCCCCAACCCTATACCCTGCAGCATGTCCTGGTGTGCTGTGGTTCTGTCGAGGTCCAGCCTGGCTCAGCTCTTCAGATCTGACAGTATCAGAGCCCAGGCTGCATGCATGCGTACATACTTACACAGAAAATCAAAGTATGTAAGCCCTAGGCTGTCTAATGCCAGACTGATGACATTGAGTTGCTTCTTCTCAAGTCTCCAAGACACATGTGTGAAAGCCTTGTCAACAGACAAGCCTATAATTACCCTCTGAATATATCATAAGTATGTGAGCACTGCACAATGAGATACCTGGACTGTCATTAGCATTTACATTTTCAATTAAATAATTGTATTAGCGTGAATATAGCTTTTCATTTGTACAGAATACTTTTATTATGTGCACCAAACATTCTCAGTAAAATAACATTAAGAATCCCTAGACAAATTAATTATAGTTAAAAAAAATACATGTCTTAGGGAATGTGTCATATTACTTTTAATTGATTCAAAATATCCATGGTAACGCAGTGCATTATTGCACTTCACTTAAAATGCTGACCTTTCACAATGGAAACTAGTTTAGCTTCCTGCTCATGACATAAATCATAGAGAATCTAGCTATAAAAGTAGGACATTTTCTACAAATAGCCTGGTCGGGTGTCATTTCCATTAACTCACTCATGTCAAATTGAGAAACTGAGCTGCTCAACTATAATTTAATGAGAAATCAGCTGCATGTCTTTCCATTCAGATACAGTGCTATATACTTCAGCCAAGCGCTCAAAAAAACAAGCTTTCAAAACACAAAGTACTACATTTATCAAATAAAACACAAACACAAAAAAAATCAAAATCACTTATTATACAGCCTTCATAATAATTACACTACAGGTCTAGTATTTTTGTTCAGTAAATAAATGATAAGGAAAGTCATTTCATGCAGAATATATTTGAAATGTAATACATGTTATGATCACTGACATTAAAATGATGACGACTTATCATTTAGAAAGAGTAATAAAACAGAAATAAAAACATTAGTCTCTTAGTGAGTATCCATTAAGTGCTACAGACTCATATGCCATTATCATGCCCTGACAAAAAAAGGAGAAAAAAAGAATGCGTTCAGCCTGCAAGGATATCCTGTACGATTCCAACTTACATACATGAAGACACTGCATGTGTGCTCATTAACTGTGGATGAAGTAACTCTCCATAGACTCATAGACCATTTCATAAAACATCCCCTTTCCACACAGAACCTTTGATAAATAAAGTTCAGAGACATGCATGAGTGGTCTGAAACTCATCCTCTGTATAGCTAGCATACTGTTTATACAACATTGATAGATACCCCCTGTTAAATGCTGCCTCAAGACCAGTCTAGTCTCCCAAAGATTAATGCTACAATCTCAGCATCTCTGATACCCTATTCCAGGCCATTGCCTGTAGGTCACTATAGTCTCTTACCTCTCGATGATTCAATCGTTCCTGAAGTCAGTAAATAGAGTCAGGTGAGATTACACTGCAAAGGCTCTTAAATCTTCTTAGATCCAGGAAACTATTAAACCTTAAAGAAATTCTTGTGAAGAGCAGCACTATCTTTCAGACAAACAGGTAGGGACCTAACACTTAATTAGGCAAAGTTACACATTCTTAATCCTTCATTTTTGTTAGTTTTCTTTAAAATAAATGCCCAATTATTTTACCCCGTCACTGCAGCGATTCCCCACACAGCTCAGGAGAAGTGAAGGATCTGTGGGCGTCCTCCAATCCCACGACCAAGCCAGCTTCCTCTTTTACACCCAGGAACTCGAGAGCAGATGTCAGCGAGCTTCCGATCCCTAGGGCCCTGCAGATGTCTGCCTGAGCTCACTAGGCACCTGGCCGGTAGGGTTCCCTGTAGCGTAATGAGGAGAAACAGTCCCTGCCGGTTTTACTTCCCTAACCCATGGGAGCACCAGAGCCAATGCGACGCTCCCTTCGGAAAACTGGAGGCTTTGCCCAGCCAGGACACAAACCTGCGCTCCCCTGACTGTATGACTCACCTTGCACACCACGTGGCTGTGCTTGTACCATGTTTTGCTGATGTAAAGTGCAGATTGAATATCAGTTTTACTTTTTTTTTCACTGGTTTCTAAATTTGATAGTGTGACATGGTAAGTAAACTGTATAGAATCTAATTAAGCCAACATAAAGCAGTTTTTACATTCCCTCATGAGACAGCATGTTGACAATGTTAGGTTTCCATGAACAAGCATGAATTCAGGTGTTCTGTTGTTGCTGTTTTTTCTTTCTCTAATGCATAGCCTATACATTATTGTATCATATCTGTCTTCAAACGTTCTTGTGTAATAATGGTTATTATATTTTTATCCAAACAACTCACCTTCAATGCGTTTTTAATACTCTCCAGTTTTGACAGCTTTGGTTTATTCATCTCTGGTGCTTGGTTCAAGGACATATCCAAGTCAACCCCTTGATGTCCTGCACAGTTTAGAGCCGCAGAGCCTTTCAAAGGTAGGCACTCCCTGGCTTGTAATGCTGCCAAGGGTAACCACACCATTCACAGCTCAGCAGAAAACAGCCAATAGCAAACATCACATTAACAAAGTCCTCAGGGAATAAAGGGAGGATATTAGAGGCTTCTTTTAAGTTATAGACCAAACATTGTTCAAATAGATGCATGTTTCATAATAACGAAGGACTCATATAAATTGAGAATCGCATTGCTTCCTTTGTAGGTATTTCTATATCAGGCCAGCTGTAATTGAAGACAACATAAAGTGTGGCTTTGAAAAAAAAAATCCAGCGACACAAATAATATTATTTGAGTATTCTAGTATTATGCAGATCTGTTTTAAGCTATAGGTTTATATACTGCTAATAGTTTATGCAATCATACTTTATACTTATTTTAAATATCCCATTAACACACTCATAACAAAATTAACAACTGGAGAGTGGCCTGGAAAACTTGATATTCTACAATTTCAGTTTCAGCTCATATTTCATGATTGTAATATCAAAAAATAGTGTGTGGAAAATGTACAAAAAAAAAAAAAAAACAGGGTGGAAAAACTTGACAACCCGCTAAAAACACCTGGCTTTGTACATCAATATACGATTGTACCTGCTTTTCAATTGTTCATCTTCTCTGTGCTGTAGACCTGCCTTCTCTTTTAACATCATTCTCCTCAGCTGTTCTATTTGAGATACTGTAGTTGTGCAGTATACAGGAGTGCCGATATTAACAGATTCATCATGCAGAAAACCCTTTCCACTGGGAAGGATAAGAATGCTGATATATAACTCGGGGCTGTTTCGGACTATGCTCTTATTAGAGTGAGTGTTTCCAGACTCAAGGGCATCTACAGTACTATAGAATATAAACCCTCTATTTGGACCTTGAGCATGAGAATGTAGGTCACTGGTTGGATACATACTTACATTTCATGAAACTTTGCTGTTCAACACACTGCATTTTTATTATTTTCATAATGTAAAATATGAGCCTCCAAATTGTAACAGTAGATTGGGTACAATATAATATCAACCCGCTGCCCTATCATCCTTACAAAGACCTCAGCATCCTTCACTATAGTAGTACACAGCATTAGCAAACAAAAACATCTAGCACGTAGGCCTACTATATGTTCTTCCAGCTCCACAAGTAATTCTCTCAAGGTTCCAATATGTTTGTATATATAGGTATCAACTATTTAAGTATATAGTTATCATTTCTGAAGTCACTGAATAGACTAGTTTCCATGACACTGGTTTATAGATATCAGCAGTTGACACTGCGGGGTTGGTCGGGGGCGTGGACGAACATGTCAGCACCACTCACTATGAACAATGCACCTGGATTGGAAGTGTCACACATTGTTGATTCGTATATATACTGTGTACTCTATGCAAAGCATTGGGGAACCAAATGGTCTTTCTCAAGTGATTTTAGATATACCTCATACAGTTGAAACAAAAACAAACAGATTTTATTGAGGAAGATAATACTACCTCATAAATAACTGAAACAGTACTCAGCATATGCTTCTATCCCCTAGAATTTTTTATGCACAGCTCAGCTCTGATGATTATAGATAGAGTATAAACTGCAAAGATACTTCCTGCTTTAACAGGAAAGATAGGTCTGTAGAATAAATGGATGGATACCAAGATAAGAAAATATGAAGAGAGACAAGTTAGAAAGGACTGGCAGTCATTCAGCTTATAAATCGCTTATGTAATTATTTGTTGTCAAGTATACTGATTGGCCTCTAACAGTAGTGCCTGCCTTGCCTCAGTTTGGTTATTTTTTGTCAGAACCTTCCAGACAGAGTAATTACACCAACCTTCCTATTTTCATTTGCCCTCTACACTAATACCACAAATTCTGCTGACCCAAAACAAATGCTTTTTTAATGGGTAATTTGAATACTTGATAATCTGAAATATGATTGCATGTAGCTGGTCTTGTACAAACAGGTTCTGAATGTCGAGCTTCTTACACAGTGAAATGAGGGTGCTGTGTCAGCAGATGAATGACTCTCATACTGCCTTCCTGAAGAATTGCCATTTAATCAATTTCAAGATCTGTTTACAGACCACTCCTAGATTTGTGTTGTACACTTTGCTGTTACTGGTGTTGTACACTTTGCTCTTACTGGTGTTGTACACTTTGCTGTTACTGGTGTTGTACACTTTGCTGTTACTGGTGTTGTACACTTTTCTGTTACTGGTGTTGTACACTTTGCTGTTACTGGTGTTGTACACTTTGCTGTTACTGGTGTTGTACACTTTGCTGTTACTGGTGTTGTACACTTTGCTGTTACTGGTGTTGTACACTTTGCTGTTACTGGTGTTGTACACTTTGCTGTTATTGGTGTTGTACACTTTGCTGTTATTGGTGTTCTACACTTTGCTCTTACTGGTGTTGTACACTTTGCTGTTATTGGTGTTGTACACTTTGCTGTTACTGGTGTTGTACACTTTGCTGTTACTGGTGTTGTACACTTTGCTGTTACTGGTGTTGTACACTTTGCTGTTACTGGTGTTGTACACTTTGCTGTTACTGGTGTTGTACACTTTGCTGTTACTGGTGTTGTACACTTTGCTGTTACTGGTGTTGTACACTTTGCTGTTACTGGTGTTGTACACTTTGCTGTTACTGGTGTTGTACACTTTGCTGTTACTGGTGTTGTACACTTTGCTGTTACTGGTGTTGTACACTTTGCTGTTACTGGTGTTGTACACTTTGCTGTTACTGGTGTTGTACACTTTGCTGTTACTGGTGTTGTACACTTTGCTGTTACTGGTGTTGTACACTTTGCTGTTACTGGTGTTGTACACTTTGCTGTTACTGGTGTTGTACACTTTGCTGTTACTGGTGTTGTACACTTTGCTGTTACTGGTGTTGTACACTTTGCTGTTACTGGTGTTGTACACTTTGCTGTTACTGGTGTTGTACACTTTGCTGTTACTGGTGTTGTACACTTTGCTGTTACTGGTGTTGTACACTTTGCTGTTACTGGTGTTGTACACTTTGCTGTTACTGGTGTTGTACACTTTGCTGTTACTGGTGTTGTACACTTTGCTGTTACTGGTGTTGTACACTTTGCTGTTACTGGTGTTGTACACTTTGCTGTTACTGGTGTTGTACACTTTGCTGTTACTGGTGTTGTACACTTTGCTGTTACTGGTGTTGTACACTTTGCTGTTACTGGTGTTGTACACTTTGCTGTTACTGGTGTTGTACACTTTGCTGTTACTGGTGTTGTACACTTTGCTGTTACTGGTGTTGTACACTTTGCTGTTACTGGTGTTGTACACTTTGCTGTTACTGGTGTTGTACACTTTGCTGTTACTGGTGTTGTACACTTTGCTGTTACTGGTGTTGTACACTTTGCTGTTACTGGTGTTGTACACTTTGCTGTTACTGGTGTTGTACACTTTGCTGTTACTGGTGTTGTACACTTTGCTGTTACTGGTGTTGTACACTTTGCTGTTACTGGTGTTGTACACTTTGCTGTTACTGGTGTTGTACACTTTGCTGTTACTGGTGTTGTACACTTTGCTGTTACTGGTGTTGTACACTTTGCTGTTACTGGTGTTGTACACTTTGCTGTTACTGGTGTTGTACACTTTGCTGTTACTGGTGTTGTACACTTTGCTGTTACTGGTGTTGTACACTTTGCTGTTACTGGTGTTGTACACTTTGCTGTTACTGGTGTTGTACACTTTGCTGTTACTGGTGTTGTACACTTTGCTGTTACTGGTGTTGTACACTTTGCTGTTACTGGTGTTGTACACTTTGCTGTTACTGGTGTTGTACACTTTGCTGTTACTGGTGTTGTACACTTTGCTGTTACTGGTGTTGTACACTTTGCTGTTACTGGTGTTGTACACTTTGCTGTTACTGGTGTTGTACACTTTGCTGTTACTGGTGTTGTACACTTTGCTGTTACTGGTGTTGTACACTTTGCTGTTACTGGTGTTGTACACTTTGCTGTTACTGGTGTTGTACACTTTGCTGTTACTGGTGTTGTACACTTTGCTGTTACTGGTGTTGTACACTTTGCTGTTACTGGTGTTGCTGTTACACACTTTGCTGTTACTGGTGTTGTACACTTTGCTGTTACTGGTGTTGGTGTGTTGTACACTTTGCTGTTACTGGTGTTGTACACTTTGCTGTTACTGGTGTTGTACACTTTGTGTTACTGCTGTTGTACACTTTGCTGTTACTGGTGTTGTACACTTTGCTGTTACTGGTGTTGTACACTTTGCTGTTACTGGTGTTGTACACTTTGCTGTTACTGGTGTTGTACACTTTGCTGTTACTGGTGTTGTACACTTTGCTGTTACTGGTGTTGTACACTTTGCTGTTACTGGTGTTGTACACTTTGCTGTTACTGGTGTTGTACACTTTGCTGTTACTGGTGTTGTACACTTTGCTGTTACTGTTGTGTTGTACACTTTGCTGTTACTGGTGTTGTACACTTTGCTGTTACTGGTGTTGTACACTTTGCTGTTACTGGTGTTGTACACTTTGCTGTTACTGGTGTTGTACACTTTGCTGTTACTGGTGTTGTACACTTTGCTGTTACTGGTGTTGTACACTTTGCTGTTACTGGTGTTGTACACTTTGCTGTTACTGGTGTTGTACACTTTGCTGTTACTGGTGTTGTACACTTTGCTGTTACTGGTGTTGTACACTTTGCTGTTACTGGTGTTGTACACTTTGCTGTTACTGGTGTTGTACACTTTGCTGTTACTGGTGTTGTACACTTTGCTGTTACTGGTGTTGTACACTTTGCTGTTACTGGTGTTGTACACTTTGCTGTTACTGGTGTTGTACACTTTGCTGTTACTGGTGTTGTACACTTTGCTGTTACTGGTGTTGTACACTTTGCTGTTACTGGTGTTGTACACTTTGCTGTTACTGGTGTTGTACACTTTGCTGTTACTGGTGTTGTACACTTTGCTGTTACTGGTGTTGTACACTTTGCTGTTACTGCTGTTGTACACTTTGCTGTTACTGGTGTTGTACACTTTGCTGTTACTGGTGTTGTACACTTTGCTGTTACTGGTGTTGTACACTTTGCTGTTACTGGTGTTGTACACTTTGCTGTTACTGGTGTTGTACACTTTGCTGTTACTGGTGTTGTACACTTTGCTGTTACTGGTGTTGTACACTTTGCTGTTACTGGTGTTGTACACTTTGCTGTTACTGGTGTTGTACACTTTGCTGTTACTGGTGTTGTACACTTTGCTGTTACTGGTGTTGTACACTTTGCTGTTACTGGTGTTGTACACTTTGCTGTTACTGGTGTTGTACACTTTGCTGTTACTGGTGTTGTACACTTTGCTGTTACTGGTGTTGTACACTTTGCTGTTACTGGTGTTGTACACTTTGCTGTTACTGGTGTTGTACACTTTGCTGTTACTGGTGTTGTACACTTTGCTGTTACTGGTGTTGTACACTTTGCTGTTACTGGTGTTGTACACTTTGCTGTTACTGGTGTTGTACACTTTGCTGTTACTGGTGTTGTACACTTTGCTGTTACTGGTGTTGTACACTTTGCTGTTACTGGTGTTGTACACTTTGCTGTTACTGGTGTTGTACACTTTGCTGTTACTGGTGTTGTACACTTTGCTGTTACTGGTGTTGTACACTTTGCTGTTACTGGTGTTGTACACTTTGCTGTTACTGGTGTTGTACACTTTGCTGTTACTGGTGTTGTACACTTTGCTGTTACTGGTGTTGTACACTTTGCTGTTACTGGTGTTGTACACTTTGCTGTTACTGGTGTTGTACACTTTGCTGTTACTGGTGTTGTACACTTTGCTGTTACTGGTGTTGTACACTTTGCTGTTACTGGTGTTGTACACTTTGCTGTTACTGGTGTTGTACACTTTGCTGTTACTGGTGTTGTACACTTTGCTGTTACTGGTGTTGTACACTTTGCTGTTACTGGTGGTGTTGTACACTTTGCTGTTACTGGTGTTGTACACTTTGCTGTTACTGGTGTTGTACACTTTGCTGTTACTGGTGTTGTACACTTTGTTTACTGTGTTGTACACTTTGCTGTTACTGGTGTTGTACACTTTGCTGTTACTGGTGTTGTACACTTTGCTGTTACTGGTGTTGTACACTTTGCTGTTACTGGTGTTGTACACTTTGCTGTTACTGCTGTTGTACACTTTGCTGTTACTGGTGTTGTACACTTTGGTGTTACTGGTGTTGTACACTTTGCTGTTATTGGTGTTGTACACTTTGCTGTTATTGCTGTTGTACACTTTGCTGTTACTGCTATTGTACACTTTGCTGCTACACCTCCCGTTTTGCACATAACTACATTTAAAATAAAGTATGTGTAAAGAGGTTAAGCATTATTTACTGAGAGATACAGTCTTACAAAGCTATGGGTTTTATGGACCGATCAACACTCTTGTGCTCTATAAATCTCTTAAAGAATGACAGTGGAGGTCTGCGCTGGAACAGATTTATATATACACATTGTGCCATTGTTAAAATAGACCCTTACATTCTTCAATTATCATTACACTTAAAGAACGACAGTGGAGGTCTGCGCTGTAACAGATATATTCATACATGGTGTAAAATTGTTAAAATAGACCCCTACATTCTTCAATTATCATAAAACATTTTTTGGGTAACACTTTATAATATGTGTCATTAATTCAAAATGAATTACATATGAACAAACATATGATTTACTGTTGAATTGAATTGAAGTAAGCGCTCATTGAAACGTAGCCCACACACTAATATTACTATGTAACACAATTTTTGTTCCTGGGTAATAAGTGTTATTTCCTAATTGCTTATGCCTCAAAAGTATAGAAAATGGCTATTATTCCCCACAAACTTTGCTTTTGTGACCAGGACTGTGATATTTCAAAATATCACTATTTCCAATGGGAAAACGGGCAAATGTGTGTCTTTTCGTTCACATAAATTGAGAAAAAAACAACATATGAATCCAAATTAACATGTATTTATACTAAAGTAATACAAAAATGACTACAAAAGATTTAGAAGTGAGTAGTTTTTTGAGATTTACAATTATACTGTAAATACATTTGCCCATTTTTCCATTGGAAATAGTGATATTTTGAAATATCACTGTCCTGGTCACAAAAGCAAAGTTTGTGGGGAATAATAGCCATGTTCTATACTTTTGAGGCATAAGCAAGGAAAATAAGGAAATAACACTTACTACCCAGGAAAAAAAAAAAAAAATTGTTACACGGTGTATTCATTCCTCACGTATAAGCCATAGTTTAAAACCACCTATTGCTCAGTTTGTAAGTGAGTGTTGAATGCAGCCTGGCCTGATGCCTATTGCTCAGTTTGTAAGTGAGTGTTGAATGCAGCCTGGCCTGATGCTTACTTCATATGTATTCCTACACAGTTATATTTGAATTACTGCCAGTGGAATTACAAAAACAAAAGATCACATTGTACTAAAAAAAAAAAAAAAAAAAACATGTGTAAAGTTTACTTGTCCTGACCACCACCAAAAAACATGACTCTGTACACGTATATAATAATTATATACTAATAATAAAAGTTAGTGGCCCAGTAGGTGGTTTCACACTGCACGGCTCTGTGACCCGGGTAGCCACAACACTGAGTGTGTATCCATCCAATATATTTCATTCCAGCATGCTGATACAGCTTTTACAGCCCTTATAGATTGGAACCCTGCTAAAATGTTGAAAGAGCTAGAACTGCTTGTTAGTCTTTTATGCAGTGGCTACAATGTTTCAGTGGGGACGTAAACTACAGCTGCCAAATGGAAATGTTTCACTTATTCTTAGAATGGTTTGCCCCTGTCATTACGCATGGTCATTTTGCAGTTTACCATGCTTTTATTAAGGTTATACCTGTAACAATTTGCATTGTGTCTGTAATTGCTGTGTATTTACATACTAGTTACTTAGTATTATACATAATTACAACATTATTATACATAGTTACAGTGCACATTGTGTAAATCTTGGCAAAAACATGGTTATCTGCAAAACTTTTCGTGTTTCTTCTGTTGAAACTCAATAAATCCACCTTCAGTCCAAATGATCCTATTTATACTGACTAACAAACTGGGTATACCCTCCATGCTACATTTGTATTACAATACCATTTTGAATTGTGGTTGAGTGCACCACCCATTTGTGTGCACATCATCAGTTACAGAAGAAAACAGATAGCACTTTCAGCAATCAATTCAAGTTTTAAAACATGTATAGTGGAAGATACATTCCAAGCACAGGTGGTCTACACTGCAAGCACCCTACTGCCATTGAACAACAAAATGTATCACAGACTAATTAAACAAAAAATAACAACTCCAGCCAATTATGGGGATAGTTTGCATGTTAAAGTGACACTTCTGTTGACAACACTCTGTAAAGGCATATTACACAGAATTAGAAACAAGAAAGAAGCTCTTCATTATTTTTTTGCATTCTAAAGAATGATTAACGAATAGACTGAAATCAAATTAGAAAGTTAGCACTTTAATACTGTATTTTAGCAGCAACTTTTTAAGTGAAGTAGGCTTTTCAAGGATGGGAACGATCTCCCAGGAGTGATAATTAATTTGTGAGAGCAGCACACATAGAAGAATGTAAGAATTGATACCCCAGTAATTCAAGGAAAAGAGTGGCTCAGATTGGATCACAGAGACTCTCTAGCAATCATTTAAGTATGGTATTTGATTATATTTTTCTTATATCAAAGTGTGGAATTTACAAAGTTGTTGTTTCTTTGTGTTTAATAGATCACTTGCAAATATCAGGCATGTGTAAGGGCAGTGTTGTGTGAGTGAGATGAGATTTGATGTGTGTGTTTGTGTAACAGGCAGTGTTGTGTGATACACTGCTGTTACAGATTGTGTCTCCTGTCAGTGAGATGAGATTTGATGTGTGTGTTTGTGTAACAGGCAGGTTTGTGTGATACACTGCTGTTACAGATTGTGTCTCCTGTCAGTGAGATGAGATTTGATGTGTGTGTTTGTGTAACTGGCAGTGTTGTGTGAGTGAGATGAGATTTGATGCGTGTGTTTGTGTAACAGGCAGGTTTGTGTGATACACTGCTGTTACAGATTGTGTCTCCTGTCAGTGAGATGAGATTTGATGTGTGTGTTTGTGTAACAGGCAGTGTTGTGTGAGTGAGATGAGATTTGATGCGTGTGTTTGTGTAACAGGCAGGTTTGTGTGATACACTGCTGTTACAGATTGTGTCTCCTGTCAGTGAGATAAGATTTGATGTGTGTGTTTGTGTAACAGGCAGGTTTGTGTGATACACTGCTGTTACAGATTGTGTCTCCTGTCAGTGAGATGAGATTTGATGTGTGTGTTTGTGTAACAGGCAGGTTTGTGTGATACACTGCTGTTACAGATTGTGTTTCCTGTCAGTGAGATGAGATTTGATGTGTGTGTTTGTGTAACAGGCAGGTTTGTGTGATACACTGCTGTTACAGATTGTGCAAGGACATTTCATATGTCACCAAATCGCCGACTGCAAGACTATCAAAAATCAAGGAACAAACTGATTCTCTAGTTCTCTAGGAAACAAGAAAAAGACGTGGACAACAGCAGGGCCCATGTTAGGTATCTGCCAGTAATTATTATGATAAATCAAAGGCTCTGAAACAGACAATCAGCAAATGAATGAAGACAATACACTGAACAGACAGCAAGTGAAAGCCTTGTTAGAACAGCCCGGGCCTCAGCAAAGACAGAAAGAATGAGTGGAGACTAAAACACTCTGCCAATAGCCTTTTGTTTTATTTGCTTATATAACATTGTTTTTAGCCATCTCTCTTCTACCCAGTACTAATTTTAGGCCACTTGCTACTTATCTGTTTGAGAGCCTTCAATTTATCATCATAATAACTGGCTGTTACCTAACATCAGCCCACACGTCCTTGTTTTCTGCATAATCAGCTTGTTCCATTTTCTTTGATATCCTGCTGAATCATCTTCTGATAGTCTGTATAACCTTAAAGCCTTCTCTTCTTTCTTTTTCTTTTGTCACCATCACTACTTGCTTTTACCATTTTGAAATAATCTATCATTTTTATAATGAGAAAAAAAGCTTTAATACAAAAATTCATAGCTGGTCCCATACTTTCACACACAATGTGGCATTGGCTCCACAGGGTGCTGGCAGGAGGTCTGAGGGATGTTAATCCATTCAAAGTTCATGACAAACATATTGGATTGAGAGCAGGGGATTGAGGTGGGTAAACGCTGGTAAAACTAAACTTTTGCTTACTGGCTCTAAAACACAATTGAAATCTTTCACTTCTTTTCAGCTTATTTATGGTAGCTACCTACTGCAGCCTTCAGCTTCTATAAAGAGCCCTGGGGTACACTAGGAGGCCACAAAGTCTTTTGAGGCACACATTTCTTCTGTTGTCAAATCCTCTTTTTTCCATTTACAGAAGATTGCCAGTTCATCGTTTTCTCTCTCGCTGATGCTGAGATTTTGATCCATGCATACGTAACCTCTAGGCTTGACCACTGTAACTCCCTATTTGCAGGCCAAAGCAATTCATAGATTACAAATAGTTCAGAATGCAGCTGCCAGAGTCTTGACTGGAACAAAAAAGTACCACCACATTGTACCAGTCCTAACTAAACATTATTGGCTTCCTATCAAGAATCGAATTTCTTCTAGACTACTTCTCCTGACTTATCACTCACTCAGTGATACTGGTCCTGTTTACCTTACTGAATTACTTTGTCCTTCCCAGCCGGTTCGTACCCTCAGCTCCTCCCAGGCTGGCCTGCTGGTTGTTCTTGATGTGAAACGGGTTGGTCTCGCTGGTTGTTCCCTGGTTAATGCCCTTGAGAAGCTTTTCTAGCCAAATCTGGTTTTCATATTTACGTCCTGATTTTATGACTGATTGCTCATTTCTCTTTTAGATATTGTTTTTTTTTTTTTTTAACTGTGTAAAGCGCCTTGAGATGTGCAGGCCTGCACATGATAAGGCGTTATATAAATCGAAGCTGCTGTTGTTGTTGGCCATGGAAAATGCCTGAAACCTCCCAGAAACTATTTTCATACAATTCTGGCATGGTGGATGGCTGCTTGATCACCTTGAAAGTAGCCTCATCACTGTAGTACAAGTAAAGCATTATTAATTAAACCTGGTCCAGGACTATACTAAAGTAAACTACGACATTCTTGCTAAACCTGGTCCAGGACTATGCTAAAGTAAACCAAGACATTCTCGCTGAACCTGGTCCAGGACTATGCTAAAGTAAACCAAGACATTCTCGCTGAACCTGGTCCAGGACTATGCTAAAGTAAACTACGATATTCTCGTTGAACTTGGTCCAGGACTATGCTAAAGTAAACTATGATATTCTTGCTGAACCTGGTCCAGGACTATGCTAAAGTAAACTACGACATTCTCGCTGAACCTTGTCCAAGACTATGCTAAAATAAACTGTACTGAACCTGGTCCAGGGCTATGCTAAAGTAAACTACGACTTGCACGCTGAACCTGGTCCAGGACTATCCAGGGTAATAAAAATGAAACAGGAGTATGCAGTGTATATATACTGTCAATTGCAACTATTAAGGAACGTCTATGTGTGTTGAATACATTAGTTTCTGCCACTGTATTTGATTATTGCATTCTTTACAGTAGCCTTCTTATTTCCTACAGCACAGTACATTATTCCTCATATACTAGACTAGCACTATTACACAGCCCGTTAAACAGTAGAATCGACGCCTGAGAGAGTCACCAGGCAATTCAGAGTAACTGTGCCCCCTACAGGACTTTGAAACTTTGAAATAGGGTTATTGTCTTTCTATCTTTCTTTTTTTATGTATGCAACTTTTTATTTGCCGAAAAGACAGAAGTTGGTTTGTAGCTCCTCCAGTGTGCACAATTGTACCACATTAAGGGACAGATGTACTAAAGTGTTGCAATAGTCATAAACCAGCTGCAAACAAGTTGGAAGTCTTGGGTGAAATGTACTAAACAAGCACAGTGCATATAGCGACTTTTTAGGGAAAACTTTACGGCAGCAGCTCTTCTTTGCAGTTCAAACTTACATGAATATGTATTTACAGGCTTTCTTGCATAAACACGCCTTTCATTACTGAAGTGAGTGCACTCCCTGTTTAAACTAACAGCTGAACTCGGACCCTCATTACATGATATTCGATAGGTTTGTGTGACGGCAGCGAGGAGGCTGTGTTTTTGTTTATGCTTATGGAAAAAAGAACAGTAAGATAATCGATCGAGAGCTCGTCAAGGTTAGCCATGCTCTTTTCTCCAAAACCATGGCGATGCCATTTTGCTTTTTCTGTGCTGATAAACCAGCGATGAAAATCTGCAGTACCATGATGATAGATCAAAACATTTGGGCAATCTTCTGACCAGAAGGCAGGTGGGAACGACTTGAGTGGTCTCCAAATGACTGGATTAAAAATGTACGCATGTCTAAGTCTTTATCATTTACTGAGACATTTCCTGGAGTGCAAAAACACACAGATGAGACATTCAGTATTGGTGGGAAACAAGTTGCAATCGCACTGTGGTGCTTGGGGATACGAATTGTCCCATATTGTTTTATTTAAATTGCAAAACCAAAAATACAATTTTTGTGTTTTTTTCTTACAACAGAATATTATACAACTGTACTTTGATGAATATATATATATATATATATATATATATATAAAAATATATATAAAATATATATTCTATGTATGCACTATTTACTATTGTTATGAATTTACTATTCATCAATATAAAAAAATCAACTTGGCTCATCAGGCTCCTATATTTTTTTTTTTTTTAGCCATGTTTATTACAAATAGATATCTGATAAATGATGATATCCACGAGCACCTGCTGCTGTTGTGTTAGTGCAGTTTTAACACACACACACAGCTGCTGCGCATTAACTAGCCAAAATGAATTAATAGCAGAAGTCGCTGTCTGTTCCAAACAGGATTAACTAGTGTGTTTGTCTTTGCCTTATGGAACTAACCTGTGTGTACTTAAACCAAATTAAGAGCAAAGGGTGACCTTGCAACCGCATTTAGGCTGTGTGTGTACAATTTAAAATAATGCAAGTTATTCACATTGTACACCGATGCGTACACAGTGCTGCAGCATGATTTATTTTGTGTTACCGGTAGCCTACAGACGAAAGTAAAAAGAAAGTGTGCTAGGTATTTGATTTTACTGCTGTACTGTATGCTGTGTAGCCGTACTATACAGATTTATATTTGTACATAATGTAATCTGTAGCCAACCCAAACCCATTAGTGTTACTTCAGCGCAATGATTTACATTTAAAATGCATTGAGTACTATAAACATATGTGTGTGTGATTTTATTATTCTGTTGGACAAACATGTCCTGTTTAGCAAGGGGCTGCAACATGATTTTGAAAAGGTTTTTAGGGCTGAAGGTGATTAAACTGTATTAAAATAGGTAAAATGAAGACAGAACAGAATGCATTATACACGTGACAGTTACATTTAACAAAAACATGCATACTTTGCTAAGTGTCGCAATGGAAATACAGATTGCGGTGTGTTTGCACTGAGACTGGCCCATCTTGGTACACCTACCCCGAAGTTTCTTATCTATGTATCTATTTTATAAAGCATATGTTTTGCTTTGTATCAAAGCTTTGAGAAGGCAACTTTTCAAACTCCATAGATATTTTGAAATGTCTAAAAATGTAAATAACCGTGATCGAAGGGATATACTCATTTCTTATTGATGCACAGGTATGTGTTGACAAAGAGTTTGTTTGTTTATTTGTTTGTTTGCTTGTTTTAGTAGATGTTGTACATGTTGAGACATGAACCCAGGGTATTCCAGTGAAAGAACTAGAAGCTGGCTGATGAACCCAGGTATTCCAGTGAAAGAACTAGAAGCTGGCTGATGAACCCAGGTTATTCCAATGAAAGAACTAGAAGCTGGCTGATGAACCTAGGGTATTCAGTGAAAGAACTAGAAGCTGGCTGGGCTGCTCTGATTGTCATGGAATTGGAATTGTGTTTCAGCTAGGATCCTAACATATAACAGAAATGAAGTAGGACTATACAGTGTACAGGCCAGTGGTATTCTTGTATACCACGAAGACATTCATGCACATCGAAGCTTTTTATAAAAAACAATACAAGACACTTTGTATATTAAAGTATGTCTCTACAGGCTCATCCGATAGTTCTTAGCAGTGGTAAACCTGCCATGCACACCTCACTTGGTTGTTCATATTTGTGGAGACAGGCCTAGTCGCACATTCAAAAACCTCTTCGATATTCTTTAAGATATGTCAACTGATGCTGTGCAGCAAAATCTTCTGACATTTCATTAACTTCAAAACATTTTGATTAGACTGTAGCACTGTATTGTAAAATTGATTTCCTTTGTGTTGTGCACTGCAGAGCAGTACTCATGTGGATGCAGTGTCAAAGAACATGTTTTAGGGGAACTACGCCCTCTATAGACCATTACAACATGCTACATAATTGCAATGCTTCTTTTTGCTCTTCAAGATTTAAAAATCCTCTGCATTATTAATAATAATAATAATAATAATAATAATAATAATAATAATAATAATAATAAATAGAAATTAAAATTTGAATTGCTAAAAGTATTTTTTTGTGAAATAATCTCTTCAAATCTATGAGTTGCTTCGTCTAGGTTTGGTTATTGTAAATATGTAGAATTATATTTATAAATAGCAATCGCAATATATTTAATATTCTATCAAACAGTGGCATCTTATAATAAGCCATTACAAAGAAGAGGGATGAATAGATTGATGAACACCCTATTATATTAGCCAACCCCACACAGAGTTCAATTGCAGAGAATCAAACTGCTTAGTCCTACGCAGCACAGCCATGTTTCTTTTATTAAAAAACAAACAAACTATGAAATAAAAGCCAGCTCAAGCTCAAGCTGCTTGATTCTTTATCTTGTCATGTCTTTCCTCAATGCAGCATAAGCAGGTCCCTCGTGCTGGAGCGGACACAATCCATCTGTTTCCATCGCCTGTCAGCTGGGCTCTACAATAATATACTGCTTTATTATCTCAGGCCAGCCTGTACCCAGAAAATGAAAACTGCCTTTTAGAAAGTTGTATCATATGCAAGGCCATGCTGGTACACTGTAGATCATCTCTCTCCAGCGTTCCCAGCCTGCAGACAGACCTTCTGCAGCTACTCCAGCTGGAACAACACTGCCTCTGCTGGTGAATGGACAGTACTACAAAAAAATACCCTCCACAGCTCTCCTGGTGCTCTTTATAGTCCAGTATGTGTACACTGGCTCACAATATTAATTAATCTTCAAATTATAATAAACCAGACATAGCCGATATTTCAAGTCTGAGCAAAAGAGGAATAGTTATTTCTGTTATACTTTACATTAGTTTGAATTTGACACAATTTTTTATTCTTGACTCCTAAATAAAGGCTAGTTAATGCTGAATAACTATGTAAATAATCCTTCAGAATCACAATGAAAACAAATGTAAAATACATATTAATAACATGCTAGTATCATAGCTTTGGCTACAATGCAGCGTTTCAGTAACAAATGTTTTGAGAACACATTTGACACATGTTATAAATACTATACGTAGATGCATGCTATGTCATTACATTGTTTTCTAACAATATGCAGGTAGTTATACAGTGCCATTGAACCTTTATAAAAAAAAAAAACATGAATGTGTTACACTGTGCTGTAGCTGCTGAGTTCAAATTGATGTGTGAATCATTACATTCTGATTGCTTTACAGGTCATGTAAACATATTCCAGTAATAATTACTGTGCTTACAAAGCTACAGTACCTTTGTATAGCTACAACAATAGGAGGTATTATTCAAAGGTATGATTCAGATCTATTTTTAAACTGATGTGTGAATCATCACATTCCGATTGAATATTCAGCAGAATATAAAAGTGCCTGGGTAGATTTTTCTGGGAATACAGTTGGATCTGAATAAAAAATAACTGCACGGAGTGTATTACCATCTAATTAAGATGTGATCAATTTATTGTAATGGGTTTGTGTAAAAAAACAAGACAACCTTAACCCTTCCAGTTCTGGTAGGACCTCAAGGTCACGCCTCATCTTAGCACTGTATTCTAACACATGCCGTCAGAAATCACACGGGAACCTCACAGGACTCCTAGGGCCCAGTCTGAGCCACTGTAGAAATATATGAAAAAAAGCTGTCCTGTGCTCATGTATACTCAATAAAGGAGTCCCTTCTTCAGCTAGACAAAATAATTCAGGACTGAAAGGCTTAAACGTTGCTGGTTCTTTTACAATCTGGTAGATTTCATGCTGAAATTCAAATGCAAGGTTATGTTATGACACAGCTGAATAACTATTTAGACTAGCGTAACCCTGCTTTTTATTTGCATGCCATTGATTTGAACCAACTTCGCAGTTTCTATTATCTAGTTTAAATTGGACAATAACGTGTGCTACACAATACAACAGCTGTACTGTTGCTGCTCCGCTGAAGTGTGCAGGTTTACAGTATTGAAAGCAGGTTGTTTTACTATTGTTTCTGCAGCTGCAATGACATGTATCAGTTTGTATTGCCCTGCTTTTTTATGAAGGGTAAATGTATTCTTAATAAGAATGTTGAGCATCTTAATATGATGTACATTATATAATAGAAATCATTATATAATATAACCAGAGATGTTCACATAACTTACAGCTCGTTAGGGCACTTATAACCTAACAATGTACACTTGTACTAGCGTAAAAAAAAAAAGATGTGCAGATATGCTTTGTCTGTCTCACACACAGCAGACACTTATGGTATCATACTTCAAAGGGAAGTTAAAGGAATTTGAATTGGTGATAACTGCGTTATGACAACTCATCTCTTTAATCTAGACAAGACCCGGCTCAGCTTCACCCTGGGTCTATTACTTCATATACTTTCTGTGTAGCTATAGAAAACATGTGTTGTATATAAACTCACTGAAATATAATGTATAATAAATCATATGGCTCTAATTGTCTTTTCTGGGTTCTTTGTTTTTTGTGACTGACACATCACCCTGACTTCACACAATGTAATATAAAGAGCCTTCTGAAAATCAGATTTGTTCGAGGTCTATTACGGTGCATTTGTGTTTGTCTGAAATAACAGTTAAGAAGCTGATTAACGGTTAATAATGCATTTCACATTCACATATTACCAAAAAATGCAAATGATCACTTTCAATTATCCTTCCACTCACTGTAAATTCATAATGTAGTGCTCAGTACAATGCTAATATAATGTGGCTACATGGGCTCTCCTTGTCTGTGAATGCATGTTACTGCAGAGAAGCTCATCAGACCTTTCTTCGATCAGATTGGATTTGACATGCTTTTTTGTAGGTAAATGATTCACGTTATTCATGGGTCCCTGTAGCCTGCAAGGATTATAACTCAACACAATTCCAGCCTTTATAAGAGGTCACAACATAGCACATGTATAATAGTCTATAGTTCATTATGAGCATTAGCATCCAGAATTAGGTTGCATTGTACATCTTTAAAATATGAAATGATTATACCACAGCAATGGTATAACATTATTTATAACCATGAGACAGGGTATGGATTGGTATCCAAAGAATGTAATTTATAAGTTGTAGATAGGAAGCAGGCAGATATAGAAAAATATAAAGCAAATGCACAGCAGTTTTGTTGTTTACTTTCAAATAAAATGTTATTTAAAACTAAAACTAAAACCATAACAAACCCACTGTATCATCTTGTGTAGCTCATTTACAATTGTAGTCATTCAGGGATCTGTTGGGCAAAAATGCAAAATAAAAGTAGAATTTGTATCATTTGTGAAAAAAAAAAAGATTAACCACAATAACAAAGGGATTATAAAGGAATCTGTATCATGACAGTACGAGAGGTTGAAAAGTTCACAATGGATTTATGGTCACAGTTAGATTTATGGCCCAAAATGTGTTTTCTCTATATTGAAATATAGTCACACAGAAGTACTAACATGAAAGTGACTGGCACCAATTGAAGCTACTAGCATGGTAGACTGCCAAGAAAAAGCTTTACCATTTATCAAATACATGTTTTCCACAGAAACCCATAAAAGACTAGAGATTCAGTACTGAATAGCATGCCTTAAAAGGCCCAATTCAGCATCACATCCATTATCAAGGGCAATGCCAGCAGGATATATATATACAAAGTAGGCTACATCAGGCAAATTGTATAACATAAAATATAAGTAACCCTTCACGCTTGCTTTGTATACACTCGCTGAACAGGAGTAATAGCTGAGAGCAGTCAGAGGATCCAGTTCTTTTGTTCTTGAATGATTTCTATTCTGGACAGGAGCAATGGCTGTGAGCAGTTAGATGATCTAGTGCTTTTGTTCTTGAATGATTCCTATTCTGGACAGGAGCAATGGCTGTGAGCAGTTAGATGATCCAGTGCTTTTGTTCTTGAATGATTCCTATTCTGGACAGGAGCAATGGCTGAGAGCAGTCAGAGAATCCAGTTCTTTTGTTCTTGAATGATTCCTATTCTGAACAGGAGCAATGGCTGAGAGCAGTCAGATAATCCAGTTCATTTGTTCTTGAATGATTCCTATTCTGGACAGGAGCAATGGCTGAGAGCAGTCAGAGGATCCAGTTCTTTTGTTTTTGAATGATTCCTATTCTGGACAGGAGCAATGGCTGAGAGCAGTCAAAGGATCCAATTATTTTGTTCTGGAATGATTCCAATAGATTTGGCCTCCAATGCTGGGAGGAATGGTAGGGTAAAAGGGCAAATGAAAAAGGCTGTCAAGGCTGCTTGACTAATGGTTTAAACAGCAATCTGACTGAAGATTGGAAAGCAGTAGAGCCCTTGCTTCTGCTACCAGAACCTCACAATGGTTGCAATTCTGAAATTACTGATATACAGAGCCCAGTGAAATTATTTTTATTTTTGATCATTTTCTGTTTTATTTTTCACAAATGTGGTTTTATTTTGTTTTATGTATCATAAATGTCATTTTATTACAGATACACATTAATAAAACTCAAATAGATGTATATCAATAATAGTATACATCATGTTTTAACCACATACATATTTTTTATTAAAATTTATCTGATTTTTTAAAAACATTTTGACAAGCACACCTCGCACAGAAAAACGATTTAGTTACCATAATTTCTCTTTAAAGGCAGTAAATGTAACGTAGTCCCCCACTCTTTATAATCAGCTGCTTATTTACAGTACATACTGTCCATGCCCTCTATAAAAACACAATTATATATACTATCTATATATACCATTACTATATATATATATATATATATATATATATATATATATATATATATATATATATATATATATATATATATATATTACACTGCCCTACTATTGTGGGGCTGTCATAATAATTGCACATACAGCAATCTACCCACTAAAACAATAAATAAAAAAACAATAGGATTTGTATTTCAATCCCATTGCGCTGAAGCAGGGCTCCAGTATACAACAAGCTTGGGGTTTCTCAGTATTTAAACACTAAGCAAAGCAGATCCATTCATTCAAAACCACTTGAAATAAAACAAAAAATTAGCATATTAATACAAAACAGCGTACAAGCAAATACACATCAAGCAAGTATACATCCCCTCATGCTCAAACTCTTTGCAGCGTTGTTTAATTGTTATGCGCTTTAGAAACAAACGTCTCTTCTCTTCCATTACAATTTTAATTCCCAAACAACTCACTCCAATGATACATCTGTGCAAGTGCTGGTCAGAGCTTCCGCTTCCTTCAGACCGTGTCCATGGTAACGGCTGAGCCTTGACAACTACGATAGCAATTATTTAGTTAAGTAAGGTTATGAACCTCACAATTTAAAAATGTCATTTAATTTTAGTTTTGTAATGATATTTCATGTTATTTCTTTTCATATTTGCATTTCGTTGTATATGTTCCATTTTGTGTTATTTCGTACCGGTATTTGCGAAAAACATGGGCCTCTACTGATCACACAACAGCGTTTCCTATTATCAAACATTACTGTTACAGATGACTCAAAGTCATGATTCTAAATCTGATGGAAAATCTTTTGGCTTTACACAGATGACATGACAAATTACCTGTGTCTGTCAGTCACCAGATCAGGAAGGAGGTTGAGACATAAGTGGATAATTAGATTTGAGTGCAGCCTCCATATCAGAAAGCTCTGAAAATAAATGGAGGCAATGATTACGATGCTGCGTGGACAGCCTGCCGGGTAACTGACCTCAGTTACTTACAGCTTTTAAGCACTTACAGGCCTTCATTGGGGAATTTTACTGGTTGTAACATAGCGTATGATTACATTTGTTCCTTTTCTGTATTTATTCTTCAGGGGCTCACAAAATAACATCATTAGTCACGCACCCTTGACATACAGTATTTGGTTAGCAGATGATCTGTAGCAAGCTGTAGCAAAGAATATATCTATATATATATATCTATATATCTATAGTATATATATATATATATATACACACACACACACACACACACACACACACACACACACACACACACACACATATATATATACACACACACACACACACACACACACACACACACATATGTATATATATTATATTTAGTAGCACAGCCCTTGCAACCCAGTGCACAATTAACAGATTTCATGATGTTTCAATAAAGAACTCGAGCCAGCTCAAAAACAAACATGCCAGTCTAACTGATGAGTGATTGATTGATTAGTTTGTAAGCCCCTGAAAAATGACCATTGAAAACATATAACATACAACTGTAGGCACTTAGCACCTACCCGCTCTATGTGTCACACTTTAATGATCAGATACAAAGAGTACATTGAAAATGGTCACATTAACAGGCTTCATGGTGTTTCTACGTACTGGCGAGTCAGCTCAACACAAACACGACCCTATACAAGGTGAATGATTTAATACAGCATGTTGGGTATTGTTCACACATAAACATAGAGGAGTGCAATCCCTAATAGCAGGATATTAAACATGCAAGGAATGAAACTCTGTGAAAACGGAGATCATTAAAAGCATCTCTGTTTTCACTACACACTGTGTTGGCCTGGTACACACACTCTTGTTTCCAGTGTGTTTAGATTCCATGCTGCACCATGCTACAGTATGTCAGCACCATGCACTGTGGCCTCCTTTAGTATCTGCTCCTGGCCTGAGTGAGTGGAGTGAGTCTGCCAGGCCAGAGCTGTGTCACAGTGTCGTGAGTGAAGATTTCCAGCTGTCCTATCTACGGGATAATGACTGGAATCAGACTGGCTAGGATGAGCTTTAATGTTTAATCTAAATAGCACAGGTCAGTGAGGGCTGTAATAAACAGACGTTGCCACTGTCAATGGTTTATGAGGCCCACTGTGTACGATAGTATTTCTTTACTAAATGCGTATTCATCCTTTTAGTATTTTGTATTATTATTATTATTATTATTATTATTATTTATTATTATTATTATTATTATTATTATTATTGCTACCTTTTAATACATTCCTTAAATTCTAGTTCTAAAACTAAAAAAAGCTGAACTGGAACTAATCCGATATTTATTTTGAAACTGCTGTGAAAACAATTTCCCAAGCCACAGCAGGTTTTCCAGCTTTGCCGCCATACCAGGCAGACGTGGCTTAATGTATTAGCAGCAATGCTGTTTCTCAAAGCAACCTCTTTAATGAAAATGCCCACACTGTCCACTCGCTTGAAGTGACATATAATTGCGTTTTAACTGCATTGGAATAAGAATTGAGTACAGTAGCCTCTGAAGCATTTTTTATTACATTTTTTATTTAAAAATCTTAAAACTTAATTTATTGCCATGTTTTGTAACGCTGTCGAAGTTCAGGGATAGATGGCTTTACATTGTATTATTTAATGTTCCTATTATATATTGGCTCCATTGTAAATGTACTGTAAACTAATGCTTCATTTACTGCTTTAAACTTTTTTTCCTGATTAGTCTTGACAAAAAAAAGGTTTATGAAAGAAATATACAGACTCTGTTCTGGCATTTGTTTGGATTAAAAAAAACATCAGTATTGTTTTTTTTTTTTTTGCATTAAAAAAGAAAAGCATGACCAATACCTGTCCTGACAGCCTGAAATCTCAAAAGTCAGACTGTCGTTCCGGTTAATTTGAGCTCTGTCTGAACCCATCTGTCTGCTGCATTCTGTCAGACTGTTATTTCAATCTTGTTGTGTGCTGCGATGAACATGAAATGATAAAAGGAGAATCATCCCATCTAATAATTGATTACTCGCACCTGTTTGCAAGTGATATGAAATTGTATTGAAAGACAATTCCAACTAATACAAAGTATTAACATGATGCTATTTATTGCAAATGTCTATAAAGCCAGCTAATGTTTAATATACATATATCTCCTTACATGTAATCTGACAGTTTCAAAATAGTTGCTTACATGTAACTGAAAGTTAGTCAAAGTGAGTCATTTAAAATATTAACTTAGTTTTTAATTGCTGTTTTTGGTACACCATAAGCTTTCAATTAGTTAGCTGAAGAAAAAGTATGATATAACTACCGTCTAAAACAAATACATTGAATAAAAGAAAATCTGTTTACTTGCAACTACGATAATACAATAAACTTGTAGTACTGCCATGAAAGGAAAGCACCAATGAGCAAATGTTCCAGCTGTCTTTTTGCCAAGGTCTTTAGAAGAACCTTCCACCATTTTTCAAGATTTATACTTCATGTACCATTTTTGATACCACCCTCAGGTAGACAAAATGAAATTGATCAATTATTGTTGAATCGATCAAAGCCCACAGGTGTGATTAATTTATTAATCACTAATCAATTATCCCCCCCAAGCAAATACAATATGACATACAAAGAAGATAGAGTAAGTAGTTCAGCTTAGTTTAGAAA
This sequence comes from Polyodon spathula, assembly GCF_017654505.1. Taxonomy (NCBI): domain Eukaryota; kingdom Metazoa; phylum Chordata; class Actinopteri; order Acipenseriformes; family Polyodontidae; genus Polyodon; species Polyodon spathula. The sequence goes on along the minus strand of NC_054536.1, from coordinate 2,552,139 downwards.
TGCAATTCAGCCCTTTTCACATTATCCTTTGCCATTCCATATGCACTGTATTCTTACACAGTGTACTGGTACATGCAACGTATATTCTGGAAAATCATTTGCCCTCTTGTTACAAAATAGATGTGTAAGTGTGCCAAACAGTGAAGGGCAATATTATTTTCTACACCTGCTAGCCACCAATAATGGGTGTAGGATGGAGACATTTGCTAGAAAAGCATGTGACTTTGTTTAATTACTGCAGCATGGTTTTCTTCATTAACTGGTTGGCTGTGCAATCAGGAAATGACTGCTTAGCATTCTCTAAAAGTCAGCACTTTAGTCAACCTGGAGAAATACAACTGTTGTTTGCATGTCTAGCCCCCATTTACTGGAACAGGGAATGCAAAACTAAGGAATTTAACCATGCCAGAATTGTAATTGACTAGTATTGGGATTCATATAGAACATCTGGCACGTATTCAGTGCTGAATTAGTGCCTCTGGATATTTAATATCCACATTATTATTATTATTATTATTATTATTATTATTATTATTATTATTAAATGTTGGCATTATTTAGATTCATTGAATAGACCTTAGGGACTCCTACAGGGTAGTGCCCACCTAACACTATGCTTGAGTGTTGGTTGATCTCTGGTCTACAGGAAACAATGTCATCATCAAACCTGAGTTTCCTTAGAGATTAACATTCTAAGCACTGAGCAGACTTAACCTATGTCAGCCCCTGAGAGTGAAAATCCATGCTGAGGCGCTAGGGAAGGCCGCACTTTGGCTAGTCCCTGGAACCAAAATCATTGGCATTGTAAGCTAATGCTCCAGGGAGGCCACTTTCTTTTAGATTAGAGTAACAATGTTGTCTTGTGTGTTTGTATAGCACTTTATTGTGTGTTTGCATAGCGCTTTATTGTGTGTTTGTATAGCACTTTATTGTGTTTTTGTATAATGCTTTAACATTTAATAGAAACATGCAGAAGTGCCATATTGTTTGATGTCACAGCAGGAGCATCACTGTTCAACTGGTATGGCAGTCATGCTAAGTATGGCTTATTTGAGGAGCTGAGATTAGTAAATCCTTTAATATGGAAATGCAGCTTCAAGAAGCCTCTGTCTTTATCATGTGTATCCCCCCCCTCTCTCTCATTGGTGGAGCCTGTATTGGCAGGAAGAATGTACACAGCCTGATTACATAATAAATCATTGCTTCTGCTATCAAACACGCTCTCAACCCAGATATCAATGAGATATTTTCAAAGACATGCTGTGAGTAACCTTAATAAGGATGTGCTACCTCTTTGATGTAGGACATAGTCCCTGAATATCATAGTACATGAACATGTATTAATGATATAAATGGACTAATTAATGAAACTGTTGTGTCTTAGGAAAAAAGCAAACTGCTGTGTCTTATGAAAAAAGCAAATTGATGTGTCTTAAGAAAAAGGGCCCCTGGGTTCCTACCAGGAATATTGAACTGAAGCTGACCAGGGCTAGGATGGGGGGCATCTGGACTGGATGAGGCTGAAAGGACAGTGGAGAGACTGCAAAACTGCAAACACAAGCAGTTTGGTGCAAGGAAGACATAAAGTACAGATGATTTACTTTATGACTTTTCTGATTTCTGTTTATTATTTTTGTACTTAATAAAATACTACTATTGATTAACTATTCCTTGTGTCTGCACATGAATGTTTGTTCATAGTAAATCAACTCAGATAACTAATCGCTCAGATCAACATTAAATTCTCAATGACTGAATTGTTCCTACATTGCATTCAAGTTCTTTGTATTTTACACGTGGTATTTTGTTGTAGAATGTACTACACTGTATGTAGTGCAACCCTCTGTCACAATCACAAAGGGAGTACAATGATATTAACAGAGAGAGGATACTTTCCACTATGAAGAGTGATTTTAATGGTCAGCTGGACACATGGATGGAGTTTGCTGTTTAGTGGTTTCCTGGAAAACCTGCAGAAACCCAGAACCTAAGAAATGAACTGACCCTGATGCCCATGTAGTCCCAGGAATGCTTTAGCAGTGAGGCAGGTTGCAGTAAAGCTGCACACTGTACATACTCTGGCCTTCCTTCATTTCAATATTGAGTCCAGAGGCCTCTCATCCCAGAGGTTAATGCAGTTCCAGCTGGTTCATATTAACTATCCTGATTTCAAGCCACAAATTCCTCATCATTAATTTTGGTGAAGTTATTGGATTTTAGGCATGTCAGAAAATGATTAGGAGCAAATAAAATAAAAATCATAGAGAGCTACTCATCTTACATTTTGAAAAAATCATTCTGTTTGAAGTTTGGTGGCATGTCATATATTTCTAATGCTTAGACAAATATCCCATGCAAACACAGTTAGTTAGTAAGGAAGTGTAAGGAAGATCAAAGAGTTAATAGTGCAGAAAACAGCATGGCTGCATGTAGTATCTGCATTCTTCAGTGAATATAACTTAAACAAATAGTATGGACCAGATAGTACATTTTTATTTGATTGCTGTAGATTCCTTTGTTGTGTAGAAGTGTCTGCTAGACTACATCTTGAAATATAAGTTCAGTTATGCCATTGTCCCCATAAAATCAATGTTAAAGACAGGATTCCTAGACTAGGTTCAAGCACAATGTTATAGACAAGATCTTTATACAAGCATGCAGCTATTTGCGAAGGACATACATTGACAGTATTTTGTGTTTTCTATAAATGTTATTTTACAAGCAAAAAGGCCTTATTGATCATTATCATTTTGTAAAAGGAGCAGTGTCAATGTACCTTTTATTTTTTTTGCACACTATTTATGAGAAATGCATCAAGGATAATATTTTACATGTATTGTTTACTATAGATTTTTAGGAGGTCTTCAATGGCTCTCCTAGTAAAAGCAATGCTTTTTGGAGTGCAAGCTTCAGCTAAGTGAGGGAGGGCTGAATTCCAAGTTAAGCATCTCAACTAGAAGAGCTGCAATGATATTTGTGCTCCTGCTGGGTTCAGTAGAAAAGTCACGTGGGCGAGTTTGCCTCGTTGCGCTTCAACGAGCACTCCTGGTTACGTGACCAGCGAGTCAGAAAAACAGGACTAATATTGAAGGAAAACATATCAAACTTTTTGCACAGCAATTTCTATCATGAAAATGATTGTGAATTGTCCATGACATTGTCATAACATAAACACAACGACATGAGAAATGTGGACTTCCTGATGCAAGTAAACCTAGCCAATGTTGTTTTAGACAGTCCTTAAAACTAGAATTAAAGCGAGTTTATATTGCAAGTCGGTGCTTGATAAAGCTACTGTATCAGTTACCAACGGCAGAGGAGCAACGTCTATCAACAAATCTCCAACACACATACGCATGAATAATTAAAGAGAACATGGGCGCTTTTAACATGAGCAGACCCTGGAGCAAGCTACATTAAATAAAGACAATGCAAGGAGCACAGAAGTGAACAGGTGTGGCTGTCAGAGTAAACGCCAGACAGAAAGTTATATTAGCAATGTGTTTTACATTTTTTATGGTTTTGACCTGATAAAACAACAATTTTTTAAAATATGTTTTAGCTTAAATAAAGTAGCTAACGCATTGTGAATGTTTGCTGTTCGTATGCACATTAAAATAAATGACATAACATAAAACCCGAATCATACCATGCCTAAAATACATTATAAACACATACAATAAACTACTTTTCACTTAGTGACATTTCAATTTCCAGTACTACCTGTGCATTTCGTAGCTATACAGATAAATGTCGCCACGTGTCGCTATTTCATTTATAATTCCACTCATGGCGTGTCCTTTTCCTGCACATTCCCTGTAGGGATTTCTTTATTAACAGCCGCATTCATTTATCTTGCTCGTGGCGCGCTCTCGCCTGTCATCTGCACTGGGAATACAGTCTGGATAAAGCTGACTGTGGGTTTTAACAGCTACAGTATTTGCTGGTGTCTTGGACGACGTGTTTAACAACAATATGAAAACAAATGAAGAACGTAGACGTCGCATAATACAAATTTAACTTGCTTTTGTAAAATGTGGAGAGCGGTTTCAGCACCTTGGACAGCAACACAGAGTTTGTTTCAGCACCTTGGACAGCAACACGGAGTTTGTTTCTAATTTGAGATTGAAAAAAGTAGTTGCTACTGGTGTGTCGATGCTTATTATTAGTCATAAAAACAACTAGAACATTATTATTATTATTATTATTATTATTATTATTATTATTATTATTATTATTATTATTATTATTATAGAGTTGACTACTTATTTCGCATGTTGGTGTTGGGTTCCGCCCACAGACAACAATTGTGTTAATATACATTATGCACTATTATTTGATAATAAACAGCATAACAGGGTCCGTCAAGGCTGTATAAATTTTTAAAAACAAAAACTATATATATATATATCTATATATATATATATATTATCTATATATATATATACTATATATTATATATATATATATATAGTATAATATATGCGTGATTATGCCTGAGTTGTTGTTCTATTATTATTATTATTATTATTATTATTATTATTATTATTATTATACAATTGTTAATTATGCACTACAGTTATACTCCTGTGTTTTTACAAATTGCAATATTGCATTAAAGGCTTTCTCAAGTCTCCTGACGCACACTTATTTTGTTAAGTCTAAATGCACAACAGGGGGGAAAAATCCTTTCAAGGAAGAAAATATCTAGGACAGAATTTGAAACCCCTTTTTCTTGACGAATATTTTCTGTTTATGTTCGGCTTAGCTGTAGTTTCCATGTGCTTGTAACGTCTGGTCAACGGGGTATCTACGACATGCTTGCTGAATAGTATCTAGTCCACACAACGGTGATAAGAGCCACGAATGTATTGTATGAGTAAGAAGCACTCTGAATATGTGGATGAGGCTTACCCTTCATACGCTTCATTGCAGTGACTATACAGCCTATATGATTCAAGTGCACACCGGTAACTATTATACGTCGAGAAAGATATGCATGTGCCTTTTTTTTAGCTTTCCGTTTAACTGTGTCATGCAAGTACAGTATGACAACATTTTATAAAATATTTGGTCTTAAAAAAAGATACGTATATACATCCTGTCTATTGCAGCACAATCAAAGAAAAATAATGATTAAAACGATGCTGCCTGAAAATCTCCTTGGAACAGAACACATGTAATAATGCAGGCAGCAGCCGCGCTGGCATGCCATCTGTTTGACTGATTGCTTGTATTTCCAAAGAGGCTCACCAGCAAATAGCTGAGATCAATCGATCCGAGTTGGTTTAACTCGTACATCTATCATGAGAGGTGGACATTACTGTTGATGAGTCATTCGTTACTTAGGCATTAACATCTACTTGAAAAATAAGACGCTTATTGGTAGCAATCGCCTAATGGTAATTAAGTTGATTCCGACATTATCGTTAAAGAAGAAGAAGAAGAAGAAGAAGAAGAAGAGAAGAAGAAGAAGAAGAAGAAGAAGAAGAAGAAGATTTTTTCAAAAGCTTTCGAATTAAATTAAATTAGCATTAATATATATAAACACTTGGACCTATATATATATATATATATATCTATATCTATATATATATATATATATATATATATATATATATATATATATATATATATATATTGCATTAACCCACACAAGTCACGTCAGTAGTCTACGGAAAAAGCTAAAATTAAATTTGCAAACAGCAAGAAGCAAAGGCAGATATGTAAAAGGCAACACAGGCAAAAACGATAACAATGCAAATTGGAATGAGTAAGTGAGAGCCCGGAACCTGTTTAATAAATCATAACTGTTACGGGTTTAGATTAGATAAACCAAACAGCAGCAATCTACAATGAGCAACTCTCACACAATAAACCCAACACGAGAGCGATAGAATATGTGTCTGCTTACATCCTCGTCTTCACATTCCCTCCTGCTCTGATATTGCAAACGGGGTCGGTTATCTTGCAAGGGGCGTGGGGTCTTCCCAGCATTGTCTTCCTCGGCGATCTGACCACCAAGAAGGTGACTGGCTTCGGGTGGAAAAGGAAAAGATCGAGAGGTGTTGATCTTCCCTGTAAATCTCTGATACAGTGAAGCCATATGTCAAGCCAAAACACTACAGCGTGCTACAACAAAAGAACAGTCAAGTTTGTCATCAGACGGCTTGTATTTCTTTAGAGTCTCCGTTCAGCACTTCGCAAAGCCAACGGAGAAGGATGTCAAAAGCAATCCGCCAGAAATCTCGATTAAGTGGATTGACATTTATTTAGAAGAAACATAAAAATATATAATAATAACGCTTAAAATCACTCCACGGGACGCGGTTCCAGATCAATTTGTTGGAGGTCGCATACCAACACAGAAAGCACAGTCCAAGAGTGTCTATTAGTTGAAGACTGTTCTGCATTCAGAGCTCGTTGTTTTTCTCCTTTAATCCGTTAGGGGGTATAGGGGGTCCTGTCGTCCATACAATACAACGCCAGTCTGTTTACTTGCCTTTCCACAAAACTTACATAGACACGGACACCTGATTATGGGGGAAAAAAACACCTTCAAAGAGAAGAGTAGCCGGAACTGACGACGAGGGAGAAGTACGCAAAACAATTGTGGTACCATGACGAGGTTCTCTCTGCATAAGAAGTGAGCAGAGTTGCAATGTGTTCAAAGACTATATTTTCTCGAAATAGGTTGCTTTGTTTTATACATTTCCATTAAAAAAAATCAGCACAGATATCAAAATAAATATGCATCAGTAAAGAAAGCAGAAGCACTAGTTCTAATAGCTGTAAATGGGATTTACACCGCAAGACCTGCGACTCAGTTCAAGAGATTTGTATTGTTAGTAATAAGCTTTTCTCTGCCAAATGACATTGCTTCATTACACCGTGTTCTAGCGCCCCTTTGTGGGCAATTAAAATAGAACATCCGCTGATATATATATATATATATATATATATATATATATATATATATATATATATATATATATATACTATACATTTATAAATGACCTGGAGAGGGGGGCTATAGTGGATAACTGGGTTCCGTGTTCTGCAAGACTATATATATATATAGATATATAATATATATATATATATATATATATATATATATATATATATATATATATATATATATGGTATAATATAATATCATATCATTTGCAGAATCCTTTTTTTTTTTTTTTTTTTTTAAATCACAGCTTAACTAAGAATATATTGCAGATTGTACCAGTTTATGTATTTTGCAAAGCATTTAGGCCTGTCAGCTACTGTTGGTTTAAAATAAATTGATATATATCTATGTACTTATCTCTGCTCTATTTGCAGTTTTAAATGTACCTCCCACCCAAAGACCCCTCTCCCGACCTTTTCATCACTGTCAAGCAGAACGACTGGCGCAGCAGACCATCAATGGAGACTAAGCATGAGCAACACTACACAAGGACCAGTGTTGCCAGATCGGAGGTTTCACTCCAGATCCAGAGGTCTCACATTTCTGCTCAGGGCAATCTGGAGGTAAGACATTGGCAGAGGGTTTTTAAAAGCTATATTTTTTAATTTTAGAGGCTCTTCTAAAGGTTTTTCTTATTTTTTTCTGAAAACATTTTGTTCCATAAGATTTATTCATAATGTGCAAGTTCTTCCTTTACTAAGATGGCGAATACGCTGTGACATCATGCCAGTTGGCAGCTGTGACCTCTGATTTCTATAGAATTTCTTCAGATATTACATTTGCATTGACTGCCAGTATAAGATCACTTCATGCACAGCAGGTATTAGGGACCCCAGGCCCACAGAGTCTGTGCTGCATAGAATTTGAGTGAAAGGCACAGGTGGGGGCCTAAAACTGGTTGCAGAGGAAACAAATGTAGAGCAGTGTTTAAGTGTTGTGTCAGTCACAGAATACATAATCTGGAAAATTAAGATCTTCTTTTTTTTACAATGTAGCCATGATGTGCTAATATAATATTACTGTGTGTTTATTGTACAGTGCATTCCAATGGATTGCATATATGACAATGAATATTCCTGTTAACTTTAGAGCAAAAGTGAAGCACATTTCCTATGAAAATGCCCATGCAGTAGATTTCTGTGAAATGCATCTCCCCTGTGCCTCACAGTTTTATGCATTTAACCAGAATTAGGAACATACATTTTCATTTAACCAGAATAAGGAACAAACATTTTCAAAATAAATGTTCTTTACAATTCTATGCAATTATCGGGTAAACAATGAAACATATTACACTGTATATGTTAATGATAATTGCATTTGGTGGTAATTGCATAAAACAGTTACAGTAGGCACCTAGGATATGCAATTAACAAGAATCTACTGTAATGGTACTTAACATGATGTCCTTGTGGAATTATATAAAGTTGGATTTCAGATTTAGTGGGCAATTCTAAAGGGTTTCTTGCATTCATCTAGAGGCTTTTTGGGGGGATCTGGCAACACTGATAGTGACATTACAGTGCAGAGCAGAGTCGGCAAGCTCTGTGACATACTGTAGTCCTTCAACAATGCTGAAACCGGTGTCTTCTTAAACTCCACGACTAATGGAGACCAATCGGGTTCTATTAGAAACACAATGTAAAATGTACAGTAATGTACGCATTAATGTAACGTACACCAGATTACAGTAAAAAAAAAAAAAAAATGCATTTAAAAAAACACAGCAAAAAAATACATAAGTACAGATCAATCTATTTATGAATAACACAACAGTCCCTTTCTTTCGAAATGATATAGATAATTGATTTTAAGCCAACTCATTTTTACACGCTCTTTCTCATTTTTTCCAACACAAACATGTTATGACCACTGACTGTGCATTAAGGATATTGGCTCTCTCCCACCTACAGTAGGTGAAATGACATGTATAGCACAGTCACCAGTCTGGTTTCCCCATCACTTTCAAGCAATTAATTATACATTCGATTAAACAAGCTTACTTCCAGAGCTTTAAAACCAAGTTTATGAAAACATGGGTTGGCCACAATTTGCAATTTTTTTTTTTTTTTCCTGTAATATTACAGAGACGCATCTCCATGTTGAACGTCAATTTAAGTCACAGTGGGTAAGACAGCAGATCCAGCAACAGGCTATGAATGAGACCTGATAGTAGGTCCTTGATTGGTAGATGCTTCAGTGTGTCCTTGATTGGTAGATGCTTCAGTGTATAACACTGCATTCCTGCCTGTAGCAAATAACCACTGATCAATTCTGAACAATATAACACTGCATTCCTGCCTGTAGGACATAAACACTGATCAATTCTGAACAATATAACACTGCATTCATGCCTGTAGGACATAAACACTGATCAATTCTGAACAATATAACACTGCATTCCTGCCTGTAGGACATAAACACTGATCAATTCTGAACAATATAACACTGCATTCCTGCCTGTAGGACATAAACACTGATCAATTCTGAACAATATAACACTGCATTCCTGCCTGTAGGACATAAACACTGATCAATTCTGAACAATATAACACTGCATTCCTGCCTGTAGGACATAAACACTGATCAATTCTGAACAATATAACACTGCATTCATGCCTGTAGCAAATAACCACTGATCAATTTTGAACAATATAACACTGCATTCCTGCCTGTAGGACATAAACACTGATCAATTCTGAACAATATAACACTGCATTTCTGCCTGTAGGACATAAACACTGATCAATTCTGAACAATATAACACTGCATTCATGCCTGTAGCAAATAACCACTGATCAATTCTGAACAATATAACACTGCATTCCTGCCTGTAGCAAATAACCACTGATCAATTCTGAACTATATAACACTGCATTTCTGCCTGTAGCAAATAACCACTGATCAATTCTGAACAATATAACACTGCATTCCTGCCTGTAGGACATAAACACTGATCAATTCTGAACAATATAACACTGCATTCATGCCTGTAGAACATAACCACTGATCAATTCTGAACAATATAACATTGCATTTCTGCCTGTAGGACATAAACACTGATCAATTCTGAACAATATAACACTGCATTCCTGCCTGTAGGACATAAACACTGATCAATTCTGAACAATATAACACTGCATTCATGCCTGTAGGACATAAACACTGATCAATTCTGAACAATATAACACTGCATTCCTGCCTGTAGGACATAAACACTGATCAATTCTGAACAATATAACACTGCATTCCTGCCTGTAGAACATAAACACTGATCAATTCTGAACAATATAACACTGCATTCCTGCCTGTAGAACATAAACACTGATCAATTCTGAACAATATAACACTGCATTTCTGCCTGTAGGACATAAACACTGATCAATTCTGAACAATATAACACTGCATTCCTGCCTGTAGGACATAAACACTGATCAATTCTGAACAATATAACACTGCATTCATGCCTGTAGCAAATAACCACTGATCAATTTTGAACAATATAACACTGCATTTCTGCCTGTAGAACATAAATACTGATTAATTCTGAACAATATAACACTGCATTCCTGCCTGTAGGACATAAACACTGATCAATTCTGAACAATATAACACTGCATTTCTGCCTGTAGGACATAAACACTGATCAATTCTGAACAATATAACACTGCATTCATGCCTGTAGCAAATAACCACTGATCAATTCTGAACAATATAACACTGCATTCCTGCCTGTAGCAAATAACCACTGATCAATTCTGAACTATATAACACTGCATTTCTGCCTGTAGCAAATAACCACTGATCAATTCTGAACAATATAACACTGCATTCCTGCCTGTAGGACATAAACACTGATCAATTCTGAACAATATAACATTGCATTCCTGCCTGTAGAACATAAACACTGATCAATTCTGAACAATATAACACTGCATTTCTGCCTGTAGGACATTGTGGCAGACCAAAGCTCTGCCCTTTTTAAATTGGCAGGGATGGGGTTAATTTCCCCTACCTGCCTGGGTTTATTATGCTCAGGTGGCTGGGGTTGATTAGTTGATTAGGTTAATTAACAATCAATCAGCGCCCAGCCACCTGACATAAAAGGAGGCCTCTGCTTCTCATTTGGGAGGAGGGAGCTGAGGAAGCAGGTTGTGTTTGTGTGTTTGTGTGTTTGTGTGTTTGTGTGTTTGTGTGTTTGTGTGTTTGTGTGTTTGTGTGTTTGTGTGTTTAAATTTTTCTTAATCCAGTGAAGGCATTGCCCAGCCTGGAAATCTTTATTTTTGTAAGTTTAGCTTTTTTTGTTTGGTTATTTGTGTTTAAACATCATTATTTTTGCCCTTGTGCCTTTTTAATTTGTGTTTATTTATAATAAAAGTTTTTTTTTTTTGAACTGCAGTCTGTCTCTGGGCCTCTATCCACTCGTCGGCCTGTCACAGACATAAACACTGATCAATTCTGAACAATTTAACACTGCATTCCTGCCTGTAGAACATAAACACTGATCAATTCTGAACAATATAACACTGCATTCCTGCCTGTAGGACATAAACACTGATCAATTCTGAACAATATAACACTGCATTCCTGCCTGTAGAACATAAACACTGATCAATTCTGAACAATATAACACTGCATTCCTGCCTGTAGGACATAAACATTGATCAATTCTGAACAATATAACACTGCATTCCTGCCTGTAGAACATAAACACTGATCAATTCTGAACAATATAACACTGCATTCCTGCTGTAGAAAATAAACACTGATCAATTCTGAACTATATAACACTGCATTCCTGCATAGTTGTTACAGTTTAAAAAACATAACAACTACCTTAAATTTACTTCAATAATAATAATAATAATACGGTGTACCTATTTTCATCTGTTAGATGTTGGATAGTATGATACTGCAGCCTTGGTTTTAAAATCCTGTTTGCTATGTGAACTGTATGATCATTGAGACATTCAAACATTTCAAGCGTTCATATTCTGTAAACAAAGGTGCAAGCATTATCCATCATTAAAAAAGAAATAGAAAAATAGATCCGATCATAGTGGCTTATGAACTCCAACCATATGACTTGTGGTAAACAGAACCCTGTGCAGTCAATGTAACAGCAGTTTTACAGCTCCCCTCATGCCTGTCTCTGTGTGATGAGTGCATACAGATACTGGTCACCTGAGCCCTGTCTCTGTGTGATGAGTGCATACAGATACTGATCACCTGAGCCCTGTCTCTGTGTGATGAGTGCATACAGATACTGATCACCTGAGCCCTGTCTCTGTGTGACGAGTGCATACAGATACTGATCACCTGAGCCCTGTCTCTGTGTGACGAGTGCATACAGATACTGATCACCTGAGCCCTCTCTGTGTGACGAGTGCATACAGATACTGATCACCTGAGCCCTGTTTCTGTGTGACGAGTGCATACAGATACTGATCACCTGAGCCCTGTTTCTATGTGACGAGTGCATACAGATACTGATCACGTGAGCCCTGTCTGTGTGACAAGTGCATACAGATGCCCTGTCTGTGTGACAAGTGCATACAGATACTGATCACCTGAGCTCTGTCTCTGTGTGACGAGTGCATACAGATACTGATCACTTGAGCCCTGTCTCTATGTGACGAGTGCATACAGATACTGATCACCTGAGCCCTGTCTCTGTGTGACGAGTGCATACAGATACTGCTCACTTGAGCCCTGTCTCTGTGTGATGAGTGCATACAGATACTGATCACCTGAGCTTGCCCGTGTTCTCAAGTGTATTTGCACAGACAGCAGCTCCCACACCAAACGTACTGTACAATGTGCTGCTCATCTCTCTATTGCAAACATGATTTTGGAAGTATTGAAATGTAATTTAAACAGCCCCATCCCCTGGGGATCTTCTGTGACTGCATAGTTTGCATATAGATAAGACAGTGATAAATTTGTAAAACAGTTTCATTATAGAGAAGATGACAGATTAAAACACACTTCACGAGACGTGGGTTTTGTTGCATAACAACAATGGTATAATCCTATTCCATCCCCGCCCCGGAAGCCTGACAATGGCTTTTTCTTTCAGAAATGAGTTAGCTCCCTACCTTCTGTAACTCAACTTGTTTTATTTATTACAGTTAGTATTATATGATTAATAATTGATACCATATAACAGCCCAAGACAGTTACTGAACCAAGCCAGAATTTGGCCTGTGAGCTTTGTGTTGTAAAATGTACAGTAAGTGAATGCGCTCGTTGACCAAGGGGTCATGGGTGACGTTATAACAAGGGGACGTAGTGATGTGATCTGTTCCTTTGTGAATGGTTACGTTAAAGGACCAGAAGGAGAATCTGTATTGTGAAATGTGAATGTTTTGTTTGTTTCTGTTTGTCGTTAATAATACTGTTTGTAATTATTTGGATGGTTAACATGATCCAGAGTTGTCGCCAAAGGCCAGCTTTAAACCCGGATCAACAACACTGCACTTTTGTTTAAAACTAAAGAACTGTATTCAGCATGAGCACTAGAGCAATGATTATAATTGTCTGTCTGTTTATTGATCACCTGCACCTGCACACTGCTAACCATTTTGCCACAGGCATGTATTTATTTAACATGTTTTTACCAGGAAAACCTCATTGAAATACCACATCAGGAGTCCTGGGTAACAGGCAGGTGAGAGCAGCACACATGCACGCACAAACACAATGCATGCAATCTCACGTTACAAAAGTACCTGGCAATTACAAATGTGTAGCAGAAAAAACAACCCCAGAGTCAGCAGCATATAAATCAACATCACAGCTGGGGTACACTGATGACAATTTACATGCAAACAGTAAGAAGAAAGGACACCATCTCCTATTACAATGACTGGGATATTTTAAAAAGGAGCTCCATCACTGTCCAAACTACTTTTTAGCACCATTATATGAATATAGCTAAGAGATCACTGAACCATTCCCTAGGACAGTGAAGCCAGCCAGGTGTAAATGCAATTCCTGGACAGTTATGGTAGATTTCCTTCCTCCATGACACACAAGCAGAATATAAAACATGTATATAGTATCTATCAACTGTCTTTAATAAGCAAATGTATTTAATATATGTTGATCTGTTACTGTCATCAAACACACTTTTTTGATGTTTGATGAAAGTAATAGACCAAGATAAAATCCAAGATAATTAATTTCTTGGTACAATTTTTATTATTTCAAGAATACTAACACAACATCTCCACCAACCTATCGGCTCACATTTGCAGTTGACCAGCCAAAACTATTTAATATTTTCAAAAAATTGAAATTTAAAAAATGTGACTGAAGGGGATATGTTGTGTCAGTATTCAGCAGATACATAGAAATGAGTGAAAAGAGAAGCTGGTGCTGTGTAGGAATTCTGTAATAGTTTATAAATAAAATAACAATGCTTTATTTTCTACAGCAATCGAACTGAAGAGCTGAGTGTGGACTCAGGAATGTAGAGAGGCAGTGCATGTAGAAGGGGTGGGAGGGTGTATCTCACTGATAAGAGAGTCACAATAATGTCTGTGCTGTTTGGCTCTGTTACAAGGTAGAATAAGCCACAGTACACAGAAAGTACATCGAGGAGTGATCATGAATGTCACTACAAGGTTGTGTGTGTGTGGACAATGAGAGAGAGGAGTGGACATGAATGAGGTCACTACAAGGGTGTGTGTGTAATTAATGAGAGAGAGGAGTGGTCATGAATGAGGTCACTACAAGGTTGTGTGTGTGTGGACAATGAGAGAGAGGAGTGGACATGAATGAGGTCACTACGAGGGTGTGTGTGTAATTAATGAGAGAGAGGAGTGGTCATGAATGAGTTCACTACAAGGGTGTGTGTGTAATTAATGAGAGAGAGGAGTGGTCATGAATGAGGTCACTACGAGGTTGTGTGTGTAATTAATGAGAGAGAGGAGTGGTCATGAATGAGGTCACTACAAGGGTGTGTGTGTAATTAATGAGAGAGAGGAGTGGTCATGAATGAGGTCACTACGAGGTTGTGTGTGTAATTAATGAGAGAGAGGAGTGGTCATGAATGAGGTCACTACAAGGGTGTGTGTGTAATTAATGAGAGAGAGGAGTGGTCATGAATGAGGTCACTACGAGGTTGTGTGTGTAATTAATGAGAGAGAGGAGTGGTCATGAATGAGGTCACTACAAGGGTGTGTGTGTAATTAATGAGAGAGAGGAGTGGTCATGAATGAGGTCACTACGAGGTTGTGTGTGTAATTAATGAGAGAGAGGAGTGGTCATGAATGAGGTCACTACGAGGTTGTGTGTGTAATTAATGAGAGAGAGGAGTGGTCATGAATGAGGTCACTACAAGGTTGTGTGTGTAATTAATGAGAGAGAGGAGTGGTCATGAATGAGGTCACTACAAGGGTGTGTGTGTAATTAATGAGAGAGAGGAGTGGTCATGAATGAGGTCACTACGAGGTTGTGTGTGTAATTAATGAGAGAGAGGAGTGGTCATGAATGAGGTCACTACGAGGTTGTGTGTGTAATTAATGAGAGAGAGGAGTGGTCATGAATGAGGTCACTACAAGGGTGTGTGTGTAATTAATGAGAGAGAGGAGTGGTCATGAATGAGTTCACTACAAGGGTGTGTGTGTAATTAATGAGAGAGAGGAGTGGTCATGAATGAGTTCACTACAAGGGTCTGTGTGTAATTAATGAGAGAGAGGAGTGGTCATGAATGAGGTCACTACGAGGTTGTGTGTGTAATTAATGAGAGAGAGGAGTGGTCATGAATGAGGTCACTACATGGTTGTGTGTGTAATTAATGAGAGAGAGGAGTGGTCATGAATGAGTTCACTACAAGGGTCTGTGTGGACAATGAGAGAGAGGAGTGGTCATGAATGAGGTCACTACAAGGGTGTGTGTGTAATTAATGAGAGAGAGGAGTGGTCATGAATGAGTTCACTACAAGGGTGTGTGTGTAATTAATGAGAGAGAGGAGTGGTCATGAATGAGTTCACTACAAGGGTCTGTGTGTAATTAATGAGAGAGAGGAGTGGTCATGAATGAGGTCACTATAAGGGTGTTTGTGTGTCTTTTCTGAGCTATACAAATAAACATATATTTGCCTCCAATAATATTATTTATCAGTTTTATTTTTCCTTATAGCTGATTAATTTTATACCAAAGTGTAGACGCAGCACAACTGCAAATATCAACCTGTATGTTGGTGGATATGCTGTGCTAATATTCTTGAAATAATTTGTTTCTTGGTACAATTTGTATTATCTTGGATGCTGCTCACTATGTCCGATATACAATGGAATAAATTGTAATTACTGTCTGTTGCAGCTGTCCTAATATCAGCTCCAAATAGCCAAACAAACTGTGATAAAGATAGCCGTATTTTTCTTACGTGTTATGCAATATTAGCATTAAATAATTACACAAAATTAGTTTATGTTGTCATGTTTGCTAAAAGGATAGCTACACCATAATTTAAATGTAATCCCCATGACAGCCATCTCAGATCCCAGTACTACCTCTTTCGATACTAACCTTGAAATCAATTTTTCACTCTGATATTGCTTTCTCAACTGACCCAAGTTCAGTACTCATAATGTATGACATGCTTGTGTTTTAATTACATGGGCATCAGTCAGTACAGAGTGAATACAAAATGGGGTTATGTTTGTTACAGCAGATACACAGAAATGGTTGAAAAGAGAAGCTGATGCTGATAATTTTATATTGGTTTGTAAAACTAAAGTGTAGACCCCATAAAACTGCTCATAGTGGAAACAACATAGGGTTAAAAGATATGCATTTTAAACACATTTTAATGATTTGCTTAATTAAAGAGCAGGGTGTAATTGCATGTGCATGGTTTATCAGAAGTTATGGCTGCTTACAATAAAAATAGAGGTACTTTAACATGCTAGGATTACAACACTACTATTGCTGAAAATAAAACCTATTTTATTATGACATGGTGTGACAAAATGATTCCTGGTGATGCATCTCCCTCCCGACCTGTGCGGGTGCTGTGTAAAGGGAACAGAGTGGACTGGATGGCCTGACAATTCATTCCCAGGGTTAGGCAGAAGCTGGTCATCCAGAAAGGGGGAGGAGCTGTTGCACTTGTTAACCAAGGGGTCATGATAGACGGGACAAAAGGGGACGGAGTGAGGCGATCTGTTCCTTTGTAATGGTTAAACAAAGACAAACCTGTGCTGTTATTGTGAGGGTTTTGTTTGTTTCTATGTTCTGTCTGAAAATACTGTTTGTTATTATTTAGACAGCTGAAATACAATTCGGAGCTTTCGCTAAAGGCCAGCACTAAACCCGAACAACACTTCACCCTGTTTGCACAATAAACTGTATTTGCACTACCAGCACGCACTGTGGACTTGTGTTTGTGCTACACGTGGGTGTAAAAGATCGGGACTATTATTATTTCGGGACTAAGTCTGAAATAACTGTTTAATATTCTTAACCAGGTCCCTGTTATAAATGGAAATATTGTAATAATCTTCCCTTGTGAGCAGAAGTACTATCAATGAAAAATATTATTTTTTATACTATATGGGCAGCAATCAGTTACGGTCCATGTTATTTAAACTTTTTAGCACTGAAATTAATTAATTAACATAAACAGGTTTTTTTTGCATACCCAATTATGTAGGTGCAATATGCAAACACATGTTTTTCAATATTGTGTATAATAACAAAATACATCTATCTTAATGTTCAAAGTTGCTGACTTACACAGTCAGTTAGGGTAATCAAAAGCAATCAGATTAAGCTAAGCCATTTCATGCAAAATAAATCAAAATAATAGAGAAACAATCATCAAATACAGTCATTCATAGAGTGACGGTTTAATTAACGAAGAATAATGTTGCATATATTAACCAGCTTCCTTGATGCATACAGAATTTTAGATTAATTTAGCTGCACTGAAAGGATAAGGGATTTTTTTTTTTTGCAGTGTACATCATTTTTGGTTTTATATATGGACTTTGCTTCTTATTCTGTACAGAGCAGACGTCTAACTGTGAACGGAGAACGTGAAAAGCATCTGAATCATTAATATGTGCACAGGTTGAAACAATGTGGCAGTGAAATGGGACGTGTCTACTTCAGAAAAATCTAAGTTTGATACATACAAGGATATTCCAAAAGATTTGCTTGCCTGTTTTTTCTTCCCTTTTTTTACTGATTGACCAGTGCAAGCCATTTCAGGGCAGCGCCCATCTCAAACTCTTCAAAACCACAACATTGTGAGACTGGCCAATTTCAAAACCACATTGTGAGGCTTTACAGTTTCAAAACCACAACAATGTGAAACTGGACTGTTTCAAACCCACATCATCGTGAGGCTGGCCTTTTGGGCATTTATCAAAATTGGGGGTAAAATACGTAATCATTTGAATAAGAGCAATATATAATATATACAACCCTTTCCATTTTGGGACCACAGCCAGTTGCATGCATTTAAATGATAAATGCCATGATCAGTCAATTGATTAAACTGCTCTTTCAATATAATTATGGAAGAAAATCAATAGTATTTTGTCAAGGGTTGAATAATTTATCCAGTGCAGTTATGTCCAGATTGCTCTATTCAAAATCCATAATGACATTTTGTACAAACTTAGTTCTTCATGTACCTTATACACTATTCTTGGACATTGTGAAGTAGTTCTGTCCCTGTCATTATGAGACATGCAAGCACAGTCTGTGTGGTGCAGGAAGACGTGACAGAGACCCAGGTCAGAAGCAATTTCTGTTAAATTGTTTTCATGTTTTCTTTTCTCCAGTAAAAATAACACACAGAAGGTGTTGTTTATAATGACAAATAATAATCTGAATCAAATGAACACAGTCCAGGACTTTCTCTGTGGATGGAATCCCTCTGGTAAGTAGTTGGTTGTTGCATCCAGGTTCCCTCTGTGTGTTGACTTGGTATTGTATGGTTTCTTTCTCTCTTTCCAGGTTGTCGCAAGCTTCCACTATATGGCACTATGTGGCCCAGTTCCTCTACAAACAGGTTTGTACTCATGACTGCCCCTGGTGGTCCTTCGCTGAATTGCATGGCCCACAGCATCCAGCCAATCTTTCGCGAAGGCAAACATCAACACTGCTGTGCAGATTAGTATTAGTGCTGTAACAGTGTGGAATGTACTTTATATCATTCCCAAATCTTGCTTCTTTTACAGGTTCCATTTTTATACGGACATAAAAATAAAAGTTTTTATTTTTAAATAGCCCAGTTGGTGACCCTGAGTTTTTATTTTGCTGTTGGTTGCTTTCGTATACTGTAATAGAAATGTTATAGAAAATAGGATTGGCTCGGCATGGAAAAGTACTGGTATCTTGCACTCCTATAATCTTGCTCGCATAACCTTGTATGCTTTGCTTAAGATAAAGTTTTGCCTACATTGCAGCTGTGAGACAATGGATAATAGGATGAGCCAGACATGTTTTTTTTTTAACTATACACACAAAACAGCCATTCTGTTATCTGCTTGCTTAGCATTCATGCATAGTTATAAATTGTTTCCCTTATATGCTAATATCTGAATCATCATTGGCTAACCCTCTGCCTTGCTGACAGTTTTAAGGTATATAAGAAACTGATCTAACTCTGTATGTTGGAACACTACTCGATGATTATCTAGCACCCTGTGTGCTGAGAGTGTTCTCAGTTTTCAAACTTAAGAAATAAAGGCCTGTGTGTTTGGAACTTGCAGTCTCTCTTCCTTTTATTAGAATTTCCAAGACAATTCTTGGCGACGAGGATGATGTGGCTAGCTCCGTTTTTCGATCGTTCCAAGGGACTTTGAGGTTAACCGTCGACAGGGGCTGCTTAGGAGTGGCTCAGGGAACCACACAAATAATTTCGGAGGAGAAGGACCCGCCTTGAACCCAGCTGGGAGCATCGGTGGATGGATACGCCATCCCAAACAAAGGCAAAGGGTGAGACTGGTGTTCCTCATACATAAAATAGAACAATTGGTTCAGTTTCTCGGAACCTGATAAAACCCGTTCTGGGAAAGGGCTGCGCAGAAAGAGTTCTGGAAACTCTATTGTCTAGAAGACAAAATTAAGAGAGACCATGTGGTTCAGGTTCTTGGAACCTGATAAAACCCATTCTGGGAACGGGCTGCACAGAAAAGTTCTGGGAACTTTGTTGTCTAATAGACATAGAAATCCTGATCTGGAAACAGGTGAATGAAGAGATTCGATTGATCTATGAATAATACTAGCAAGTAATTACAAATGAAATTAGTTAAAAAGACATTGTATGAAATACCAAATATTGAACCAAAAATAACAATCGAAAAAATTAAGTGCACAGTTTTAAAAAAAAAAAGTCATACTACTAATGTAGTTGATCAATATACCAAGCGCACTGTCGGATGGTCCATTAAGAAAAGTCATTTTTCTGTGCAAGTGGTACAAATAAAAATAGGCAGTAATATAGTGTGGACGACAGATAACCATGTGAATGAGTGAGTGAACGAGTGTTATCTAATAATTGTGTGTGTGTGGACGTGGGTTTGATTACAATGGGGTCAAGTAATAGTAAAAAGGAGGTCTGTCTCCCAGACCCGCTGGTTGGACCGGGACGAACTATGGTTGATAAATGGGGTCGCGGTGTTGTAGACCAGGTTGTTTTGTGGCACAAAATAGCTGATTTTCCACTAAAAGGAACCCTGAGTGAAAGGAAGTTACAAGAATGTAGAGAAAAGTTAGAGTTTGAGAAGACAAAAAAAGAGAAAAAGACTGGGATAGTTATAGGAAACTGGAACGAGAAGCAGAAAGACAAACAGCATTGCAGGCTAAAAGCATAACGGTAAAAGCAAGTCAGAAAGATAGTACTGAGGTAGTGAAAAAAGAGACAGAGAAATAGAGATGAGGAAAGGAACTCCCCCCCCCCCCCCCCCCCCCCGCCCCGTATTGTGTTCCCCCCCCCCCCCCCCCGTTTCCACAGCCCCTGCTCCTCAGCCTGACCGGCCCGTCCAGGTCTACCAACAGCCCCCGCCCGTAGCAGAGAGTTCGACACCCGCGCCTCTGCCTCTGATATCCACCCCAAGCAACCCAACAGGTTTCCAAGGCGGTTCCTGATGGACCTGGTCTCCTTGGTCGCCCCCTGCACTGAGCTTCTTATCATCGGCAGAATCCCCTGAGACAACGGGATCTTCCAGCACGCTGACTACGCGGTCGGGACAAAAAGGCAATCCGAACAACGCCATTATCATTATTTGAGAAAAAGTGGTTAGCACAACCTCCATTTAACGAAACAATTGCGTGCACAGCCTTGTATATAGGTTTACGTTTTTGTGTTGCAGCCATTAAACTAAATAGCTATCAGTTTTTACTTTACCACACAACTGACTGTGCCACATATAAGTGTAGCAAAAAACGATGATGTAGAGTGGAAGGATACACACACACACCGGCCTAGCCGTGCCCAGTATCCTCTCAGCAAGGAAGCAGAGGAAGGAGTTGCTCCTGTGCATGCATCTTTGGTCTCTAGAGGAGCCATTGTGCCCTGCCCAGACTTGCCTTGCAACACCCTGATTCTCCCGGTCTGCAAAGCCTTGGGAGAATGGCACTTTGTTCAAGACCTCGGGTTAGTAAATGACGCGATACATGCAAGGGCCCCTATTGTGCCAAACCCAGTTACTGTTTTGTCAGCTGTTCCCCCAAATGCAAAGTGGTTTACTGTTATTGATTTAGCAAATGCATTCTTCACATCCCTGTTGCAAGGGACTCACAGTTTTGGTTTGTTTTCACCTTTATGGGGAAATGATGGACCTGGAGTTATGCCTCAAGGGTTCACCAAGTCACCAGCCGTCTTTTCTGTCACTTTGGCGCAGAATCTGGAAGGTTTTGTTCCCCCTGGTGGAAGCAAACTCATACAGTATGTGGATGATTTGCTTTTGTGTTCCGAAACTCAGCACGCGTGCGAAACTGATACAAGAGCTCTTTTACAGTAACTAGCTCGTAATGGCCATAAGGTATACAAAAAAAAAAAAAGCTGCAGCTCGTGTCACCATCTGTAAAATACTTGAGACACGATATTACACCGGAAGGCAGGAAATTGGGACTGGAGCGTGTCACTGCAATTCTGACACTGCCCCAGCCTGCCGCAAAAAAACACATGATGTTGTTGCTAGGTATGGCTGGCTACTGTAGAGCTTGGATTCCAGATTACGCTGAAGTAACACAGTCCCTAGCTGACTTGATACATAGCCATAAGATGACTATGAAAGACACAATTGACTGGACTCCTAATGAACTGACTGCCCTAAAAAAACTTAAACAGCTCTTGTCCTCTCTGTCCTGTCTTGGGTTACCTGATCACCCCTTTAACCTGTTTGTTTGTGTAAAGGGAGGATTCATGTAAGCAGTACTGACACAAGAGTACAGGAGAAAACAACGTCCTGTGGCTTTTTACTTTAAGTGCCTTGAAAAAATGTAGCCCGAGGGCTAGTCTGTTGCTTGAGAGCAGTGTGCTGACCTAGTTGCAATGTGCCCTCTAAATGTACATGTTCCTAATGTAGTACATGCTCTCATTCCACAGGCCAAGACAGCACATTTGACTTCAGCTTGTCTACTACATTCTTACAATGTATTAATGACCATGTCACATGTTGTGCTAAAACGCTGTACTGTGCTTAACCCTGCTACACTTCTTCCTGCAGAAGCCATGGAGAGCCTCACGATTGCATCGCCTTAGTAGAACAGGTCTGCAAGCGACGACCCGATCTTACTGATGTGCCCGTGTTGAACGTGCCAGACACACACTGACGCTTCTGATCCTGTCTCTCAAGGGAATGCTGTTGCAGATGCTGCTGGTAAAGCAGCTGCTGCATCAACTCAGGCCCCTGCGCTTCAAGTGGTGTCATTACCTGCCTTCACTGAATCTGTGTTTTCTTTACAGGATGTAGCTGACTTGCAGCACAGTGTGGGTCCTGCTGAGACAGCTCTGTGGAAAAACAAATGCTCTCATGATTCTACTCATAAGATTTGGAGAGGACCCACTGGGTTGCTGCCCTTCCCCGTTCACGTTTCCCCTATGTAGCTAAGTTGGCACACGGCCAAGACCTTGTGTCAAAGGGAGGGATGGTGAATGTTGTTAACAATTTTTGGTTTGCTCCAGGTTTTTCTACATATGCTAACCAATTTTGTGCTAAATCTGTGATTTGTGTGACCAACAATGTAGCCCGCAGCCCGACCATGTGCGTGTCCACTCATCCGAGGCCTGAGGGCCCCTTTGAACATGTTATGATGGATTTTATTGAATTGATACCTTGCCAAGGTTACAAGTACTGCCTTGTGATAATTGATGCCTTTTCTAAATGGATTGAAGCATTCCCCTGCAGACATGCCACAGCTATGGTAGTAGCAAAAAGCCTGATGAGAGATTATACCCCGATGGCGTCTGCCATCTAAATTGACATCTGACAATGGTTCTCATTTTGTGAACAGTGTGGTACAGAACATTTCTGAAAGCCTACAAATTGATTTACGCATATACTGTAGCTACCACCCCGCAAGCGGAGGCTTGGTCAAGAGAGCGAACCAAACAATAAACACTAAACTAACTAAGCTCATGGCTGAAACAGGGCTCTCCTGGGTTACAGTATTGCCGTTGGCCTTGATGTACATGCGTGGACGCACGCACGGTACTACAGGGCTAGCACCCCATGAAGTATTGAGGGGACGCCCAATGCGGATGCTGAACACACCTTTTCCTCAAAATAGACTCACCCTAATGGGATGTGAGAATGAAATGGTAAAATATTGTGCTTCCCTTAACAATGTTCTGAAGTCTACTTTTCCCAGGGTAAAAGCCGCCCTACCCGAACCAAAGGAAGGGGTGCTCCACAAGCTCCAGCCAGGGGATTGGGTGATCATCAAAGTCCTCCACCGGAAGCATTGGCATCAACAACACTGGACAGGTAGCTGCGAGAGGAAATGGGGTGTTCTCCAGGAGATGAGATGCTTCATCCCCGCTCCGGCAGCTGAACCTGAGCCGAGTCCATTCCCTCTTCCCCTCGCCCAACCCGCTCTCCTTTTCGCACTTTGTTTGTGTCGCTTCGAAATGAACTCCCGACCGCCATCTAGCCAGTTTATTTAAAATGTTATTTAAAACTGCTAATTAAAATGATCCACAAGTGGGAATGTTACCTTTTTTTGTAAAAAATATAGCGTCGATTGCATGGTGCTTTTATGCGTGGTCAATTCACGTTAATAACGAGTGAGCACTGTACTACATTTTTTAAGTGAGGTGGTTTTGCAAATGTCCACTAGTCATGTGCTGTAAGTCCCTTCACATCATTTGAAAATGCATGTGTAAACACAACCATGTAACGCTGTGATACTTATGTAAGGTACTTTGCAAACTTTTGAAATGACTTGCCTTGGTCAGTGAAATATATATATATATATATATATATATATATATATATATATATATATATATATATATATATATATATTATACACACACACACACACACACACTCACACACACACATATCACTCTTACCAGGTTACCGGGTTTTGTTAAATGATCCTAACAGCTGCAGATCTTGTTTTAAGACTAATAATATGAATTTGAATGTACAGCAAGGAACCCTACACAAGTGCACCCTGTTTATTTATAG
The DNA here is from genome assembly GCF_017654505.1 of Polyodon spathula. Classification (NCBI taxonomy): domain Eukaryota; kingdom Metazoa; phylum Chordata; class Actinopteri; order Acipenseriformes; family Polyodontidae; genus Polyodon; species Polyodon spathula. The sequence continues at coordinate 2,527,515 of NC_054536.1, read as the reverse complement.
CTTGGAATCACTAGTACAGGATTTATTAAACTTTGGAAAAAAGTGGACAAAACTTTGCAATAGAGCAAAAGATTAGTAAATCTCCCCATAATGTCAAATAAACGACGACAGCCATAACAAATACCAGAGCATAAACTGCCTTTCCTAATGTATTACCCTTTTAAAAGGAGCAGGGTTTGTAGATTCCAGTTAATAGTCTCTAACCTTGCAAAAGCCATATATCCTAAGAACAAACTGCATAGCTCTTTACAGCATGGCATTGAAGAACACACCATACTGCATGATGCGGTACGCTTATTATCTGATGTGACATTTCACTAGCATAATGAAAACTTCCAGAATTAAAAGCATTTATGTACAGTATCTCCCCCATGCAAAAGAACATTTAAAAGACTTGAACATTATGGTGGCTTTCTGCTTTTTTTAAGATTTAAATGATGTACTGGTTATGCATTTTTAAAAAAAAATTTTTGTTTCTATAAATCTTTTTTTTTGGTTCTGCAGGAAGTTTAGATCCCTTTCGCTGAAATCCAATTTCAAAAATACTCTTTTCATTCACAGCAAAACCTAGCATATGGAAACCCTTAACTATACAACTGACTGCAAATCATTTAAAAGATTATCCTCACTTGTGTGAGCCGAGTAATGTTCTCTCATCATATTTTTATTTTGAGCTGCAATACCATAATATTCTTCAATATTTTATATTGCACTGGTATATTTTTTAAAAGGGGTAAAACATTTATATGTAACTTGGAATACACAGAGCTAAAAAAATAATTCCAGCAAATCGTATCTATCCACTATTTCATATTTTGAAAGATATACACATTATGTTAAGAGTATATTTGATGTTAATTGGTATTTTTTATAGCATTTGTAAACAATAAATCTGGTAAAGGTCTTTTGCAGTTTTACATTTTTATTAAAAAAACTCACAGTAGCTTCACACATTGGCTAGCCTTTAAATATCAAAACCATTGCTTAGTCGCCAATTATGTTTTGCATTTTCGTACGTCCCCAATTTAGTTATGCACAATCGTAGAGTTTTACTGAACTGAAGAATCGGAGGACAGATTGTACCTATTGTATTATTATGTTATGGTTTATTATGAAGGCTGGTATTGCTTTGAGGCAAATACCCTGGAAATGCTGTATCAATTGTATATAACACTGACGTGGTCGTTTCACCCAGCAGTGAAGAGACATGGAACACTTGAGCCATCAGAGGAACTCTGAGAAAATGATCTGGGATTAAAAGAAATGGATGGATGACACAGGACTACATTTCATCAATACCGTTAAAAATTCCAAAACCACCTGAGTCTCTACTGATTCTATAACAGGAATTACTGACCGGAAACTGAAATTCACACACCCTTTCATGCAGGAAGGTCTGCTAAGGATAGAAATGAGAAATCTTGAGGTGTTCTAATACATGTGCACATTACTGTAAGAGCTCCACTGCAATACTGAAGTACCCCCGGGAATACTCCACACTACTGTAACAGCTGCTCTGCAATACTGAAGTACCCGCCGTGCACACTGCACACTACTGTAAGAGCTGCTCTGCAATACTGAAGTACCCTCCGTGCACACTCCACACTATTGTAAGAGCTGCTCTGCAATACTGAAGTACCCCCCGTGCACATTCCACAGTAATGTAAGAGCTCTGCAATATTGAAGTACCCGCCGTGCACATTCCACACTACTGTACGAGCTCTGTAATACTGAGGTACCCTCCATGCACACTCCACACTACTGTAAGAGCTGCTCTGCAATACTGAAATACACCCCCCGTGCACACTCCACACTACTGTAAGAGCTCTGTAATAGTGAAGTACCCCCCTTGCACATTCTACACTACTGTAAGAGCTGCTCTGCAATACTGAAATACACCCCCCGTGCACACTCCACGCTACTGTAAGAGCTCTGCAATAGTGAAGTACCATCCATGCACATACCACACTACTGTAAGAGCTGCTCTGCAATACTGAAGTACCCCCCGTGCACATTCCACACTACTGTAAATGCTGCTCTACGATACTGAAGTACCCTCAGTGCACACTCCACACTACTGTAAGAGATGCTCTGCAATACTGAAGTACCCCCCGTGCACATTCCAGACTACTGTAAGAGCTGCTCTGCGATACTGAAGTACCCCCCATGCACACTCCACACTACTGTAAGAGATGCTCTGCAATACTGAAGTACCCCCCGTGCACATTCCAGACTACTGTAAGAGCTGCTCTGCAATACTGAAGTACCCCCCGTGCACACTCCACACTACTGTAAGAGCTGCTCTGCAATACTGAAGTACCCTCCGTGCACATTCCTCACTACTGTAAGAGCTCCTCTGCAATAGTGAAGAAACCTCGTGCACACTCCACACTACTGTAAGAGCTGCTCTGCAATACTGAAGTACCCGCCATGCACATTCCACACTACTGTAAGAGCTGCTCTGCAATACTGAAGTACCCCCCGTGCACACTCCACACTACTGTAAGAGCTGCTCTGCAATACTGAAGTACCCCGTGCACATTCCACACTACTGTAAGAGCTGCTCTGCAATACTGAAGTACCCTCCATGCACATTCCACACTACTGTAAGAGCTGCTCGGCAATACTGAAGTACCCCCCGTGCACACTCTACACTACTGTAAGAGCTGCTCTGCAATACTGAAGTACCCCCGTGCACACTCCACACTACTGTAAGAGCTGCTCTGCAATACTGAAGTACCCTCCATGCACATTCCACACTACTGTAAGAGCTGCTCTGCAATACTGAAGTACCCTCCATGCACATTCCACACTACTGTAAGAGCTGCTCTGCAATACTGAAGTACCCCCCGTGCACACTCCACACTACTGTAAGAGCTGCTCTGCAATACTGAAGTACCCTCCGTGCACATTCCACACTACTGTAAGAGCTGCTCTGCAATACTGAAGTACCCCCCGTGCACACTCCACACTACTGTAAGAGCTGCTCTGCAATACTGAAGTACCCTCCATGCACATTCCACACTACTGTAAGAGCTGCTCTGCAATACTGAAGTACCCCCCGTGCACACTCCACACTACTGTAAGAGCTGCTCTGCAATACTGAAGTACCCTCCGTGCACACTCCACACTACTGTAAGAGCTGCTCTGCAATACTGAAGTACCCTCCGTGCACATTCCACACTACTGTAAGAGCTGCTCTGCAATACTGAAGTACCCTCCATGCACATTCCACACTACTGTAAGAGCTGCTCTGCAATACTGAAGTACCCCCGTGCACACTCCACACTACTGTAAGAGCTGCTCTGCAATACTGAAGTACCCTCCGTGCACATTCCACACTACTGTAAGAGCTGCTCTGCAATACTGAAGTACCCCCGTGCACATTCCACACTACTGTAAGAGCTGCTCTGCAATACTGAAGTACCCTCCGTGCACATTCCACACTACTGTAAGAGCTGCTCTGCAATACTGAAGTACCCTCCGTGCACATTCCACACTACTGTAAGAGCTGCTCTGCAATACTGAAGTACCCCCCGTGCACATTCCACACTACTGTAAGAGCTGCTCTGCGATACTGAAGTACCCCCCATGCACACTCCACACTACTGTAAGAGCTGCTCTGCAATACTGAAGTACCCCCCGTGCACATTCCAGACTACTGTAAGAGCTGCTCTGCAATACTGAAGTACCCCCTGTGCACACTCCACACTACTGTAAGAGCTGCTCTGCAATACTGAAGTACCCTCCGTGCACATTCCTCACTACTGTAAGAGCTCCTCTGCAATAGTGAAGAAACCTCGTGCACACTCCACACTACTGTAAGAGCTGCTCTGCAATACTGAAGTACCCGCCATGCACATTCCACACTACTGTAAGAGCTGCTCTGCAATACTGAAGTACCCCCCGTGCACATTCCACACTACTGTAAGAGCTGCTCTGCAATACTGAAGTACCCCCCGTGCACACTCCACACTACTGTAAGAGCTGCTCTGCAATACTGAAGTACCCCCGTGCACATTCCACACTACTGTAAGAGCTGCTCTGCAATACTGAAGTACCCTCCATGCACACTCCACACTACTGTAAGAGCTGCTCTGCAATACTGAAGTACCCCCCGTGCACACTCCACACTACTGTAAGAGCTGCTCTGCAATACTGAAGTACCCCCCGTGCACACTCCACACTACTGTAAGAGCTGCTCTGCAATACTGAAGTACCCTCCATGCACATTCCACACTACTGTAAGAGCTGCTCTGCAATACTGAAGTACCCTCCATGCACATTCCACACTACTGTAAGAGCTGCTCTGCAATACTGAAGTACCCTCCATGCACATTCCACACTACTGTAAGAGCTGCTCTGCAATACTGAAGTACCCTCCGTGCACATTCCACACTACTGTAAGAGCTGCTCTGCGATACTGAAGTACCCCCCCTGCACACTCCACACTACTGTAAGAGCTGCTCTGCAATACTGAATTACCCTCAATGCACATTCCACACTACTGTAAGCTCTGCTCTGCAATACTGAAGTACCCCCCGTGCACACTCCACACTACTGTAAGAGCTGCTCTGCAATACTGAAGTACCCTCCATGCACATTCCACACTACTGTAAGAGGTGCTCTGCAATACTGAAGTACCCTCCGTGCACATTCCACACTACTGTAAGAGCTGCTCTGCAATACTGAAGTACCCTCCATGCACATTCCACACTACTGTAACAGCTGCTCTGCAATACTGAAGTACCCCCCGTGCACACTCCACACTACTGTAAGAGCTGCTCTGCAATACTGAAGTACCCCCCATGCACATTCCACACTACTGTAAGAGCTGCTCTGCAATACTGAAGTACCCCCCGTGCACATTCCACACTACTGTAAGAGCTGCTCTGCAATACTGAAGTACCCCCGTGCACATTCCACACTACTGTAAGAGCTGCTCTGCAATACTGAAGTACCCTCCGTGCACTTTCCACACTACTGTAAGAGCTGCTCTGCAATACTGAAGTACCCCCCGTGCACACTCCACACTACTGTAAGAGCTGCTGCAATACTGAAGTACCCCCTTGCACATTCCACACTACTGTAAGAGCTGCTCTGCAATACTGAAGTACCCCCCGTGCACACTCCACACTACTGTAAGAGCTGCTCTGCAATACTGAAGTACCCCCCGTGCACATTCCACACTACTGTAAGAGCTGCTCTGCAATACTGAAGTACCCTCCGTGCACATTCCACACTACTGTAAGAGCTGCTCTGCAATACTGAAGTACCCCCCGTGCACATTCCACACTACTGTAAGAGCTGCTCTGCAATACTGAAGTACCCCCGTGCACATTCCACACTACTGTAAGAGCTGCTCTGCAATACTGAAGTACCCGCCATGCACATTCCACACTACTGTAAGAGCTGCTCTGCAATACTGAAGTACCCTCCATGCACACTTCCACACTACTGTAAGAGCTGCTCTGCAATACTGAAGTACCCTCCGTGCACATTCCACACTACTGTAAGAGCTGCTCTGCAATACTGAAGTACCCCCCATGCACATTCCACACTACTGTAAGAGCTGCTCTGCAATACTGAAGTACCCTCCGTGCACATTCCACACTACTGTAAGAGCTGCTCTGCAATACTGAAGTACCCCCCGTGCACATTCCACACTACTGTAAGAGCTGCTCTGCAATACTGAAGTACCCCCCGTGCACATTCCACACTACTGTAAGAGCTGCTCTGCAATACTGAAGTACCCTCCGTGCACATTCCACACTACTGTAAGAGCTGCTCTGCAATACTGAAGTACCCTCCGTGCACACTCCACACTACTGTAAGAGCTGCTCTGCAATACTGAAGTACCCTCCATGCACATTCCACACTACTGTAAGAGCTGCTCTGCAATACTGAAGTACCCCCCGTGCACACTCCACACTACTGTAAGAGCTCTGCAATACTGAAGTACCCCCTTGCACATTCCACACTACTGTAAGAGCTCTGCAATACTGAAGTACCCTCGTACACACTCCACACTACTGTAAGAGCTGCTCTGCAATACTATACTATCCCCTGTGCACATTCCACACTACTGTAAGAGCTGCTCTGCAATACTGAAGTACCCGCCATGCACATTCCACACTACTGTAAGAGCTGCTCTGCAATACTGAAGTATCCTCCATGCACATTCCACACTACTGTAAGAGCTGCTCTGCAATACTGAAGTACCCCCCGTGTACACTCCACAGTACTGTAAGAGCTCTGCAATACTGAAGTACCCTTGTGCACACTCCACACTACTGTAAGAGCTCCTCTGCAATACTGAAGTACCCTCCGTGCACATTCCACACTACTGTAACAGCTGCTCTGCAATACTGAAGTACCCTCCATGCACATTCTACACTACTGAAAGAGCTGCTCTGCAATACTGAAGTACCCCCCATGCACATTCCACTCGTCTCACTTTAAGGGGTTGATTTTTAGTTTTACAGTTTGAAATCTGAAAATGGTGACTACTCAGTCCTGATAAACTTTGACTGAACATCAGAGAAAAGACACTATTAGCCTCTCCAAGTAGGATCGAGGGAACAGTGGTTCACTAGGAATAATAATAAAAAAGAGATTAAAAGCATGTAAACTCTTCTAAGCTCTTCCAATTGCATCCTTCTGGTCTACCTTGATGACTACTTTTTCTAATTTTTTAAGCACCAGGTATTGTGATTTTCTTAAAACCCCAAACTTAATATAAAAAGAGAAACCACTTACAAAAACAGAAAATAAAGCCCCAAATCAGCAATGATTTATAATTGGCTGTTATGAAAGCAATGAAGTGGCATTGCCAGATAGAAACCATACACTTACCATTCTGGAGGGGATGGTGGTAATCACCTTCTGATGGGTGGCAATTAGAACCGACATGAGGCAACTAGAATGCAATTCTACAACAAGTTCAGTAGAGTCTTCTGAAGTCCACTTTATGAGAACTATTGTTCTGCTTGAGAGCCTGCAAGTGCATTTCCACACAGCTCCTTCTTGAACAAATCAAACAGCCACGAACATCCTGCCTTTAGGATAGTGCAATAAGACCAAGGAGCGACTCTTTCTATGTCTCATCTCTCCTTTCTATCTAACCCCTATATCATAAGAATAAAGCAGGTTGAGCACCTCCATTACATTAGAGCTAGGCTTAAATGCACATTAAATACACATCACAGAACAATGCATCTGAGAGTGTGCAGGGTGCTGGGATCGCTTGCCCTTCATTTGAAGTTCAGTATGGTGAGGTGTTAAAGGTTTGTTGTTGTTGTCCCAGGCTGCAATGGATCGATTCAATCAGTTCTTCTGTTCGCTTGTGATAAAGCACCAGCAATATTTATGCTGTACGCCCAGCACATCATAAATTACGTTAGCACCCAAGAAGATAGATCCCTGGCGCAATCTGCATTGGCGTTATTTATGTTGTATTGAATCCGATACCGAGACTGAATAACCAATGCATGTACCGAGCTGGAGCCTCTGTGCATGTGCTGAACCGGATTGTGTAACAGGACACAAACAGGCACAAGGATTGTCTTTAAAGACTGAGATTTTTATTTTACCTCAAGCTGTGGCATTTTTCAATATTATTATTATAACCTTAGGTACCCCTTTAAAAGTTTCCAAAACCATTTAAAAAGAATATTTCAGCAATACCATAAATACTCAGAGTTCCCTTTGTATAACGCATTGCACAGGGATCCATCATGCTAATGTATTTCAGATAACTACATTTCAATGGATTACAGTGAATGCAAAAAAAGTGAAAAAAAGTGATAAAGTGAAGCAGTTGTAAAAAGTATGCTGTATTTTAAATATGTATCAATTCTCTTAATCATTAAATAATAAATGTGTTACATCTGTGTTAGTTGTATACCTAAGCTAGCCTGTATTTATTTAGTCCTTTTTTAGATATTGCAATTTGATTGAGGTATTTAATTCTCAAACTGAACACAGTAGGGATTCAAGGAAACACATGTACATGGATTAGGGAGTGGTTAACATGTAGAAAACAGAAAGTACTGATTAGAGGAGAAACCTCAGAATGGAGTGAGGTAACCAGTGGAGTACCACAGGGTTCAGTATTAGGTCCTCTGCTATTCCTAATCTACATTAATGATTTAGATTCTGGTATAGTAAGCAAACTTGTTAAATTTGCAGACAACACAAAAATAGGAGGAGTGGCAAACACTGTTGCAGCAGCAAAGGTCATTCAAAATGATCTAGACAAGATTCAGAACTGGGCAGAAATATGGCAAATGACATTTAATAGAGAAAAGATAAAGGTACTGCACGCAGGAAATAAAAATGTGCATTATAAACATCATATGGGAGATAATGAAATTGGAGAAGGAATCTATGAAAAAGACCTAGGAGTTTTTGTTGACTCAGAAATGTCTTCATTTAGACAATGTGGGGAAGCTATAAAAAAGGCCACCAAGATGATCGGATACATTGTGAAAAGTGTTGAATTTAAATCAAGGGAAGTAATGTTAAAACTGTACAATGCACTAGTAAGACCTCATCTTGAATACTGTGTGCAGTTCTGGTCACCTCGCTGTAAAAAAAGATATTGCTGCTCTAGAAAGAGTGCAAAGAAGAGCAACCAGAATTATTCCAGGTTTAAAAGGCATGTCATATGCAGACAGGCTAAAAGAATTGAATCTGTTCAGTCTTGAACAAAGAAGACTATGCAGTGACCTAATTCAAGCATTCAAAATTCTAAAAGGAATTGACAATGTCAACCCAAGGGACATTTTCGACCTGAAAAACGAAACAAGGACCAGGAGTCACAAATGGAGATTAGACAAAGGGGCATTCAGAACAGAAAATAGGAGGCACTTTTTTACACAGAGAATTGTGAGGGTCTGGAATCAACTCCTCAGTAATGTTGTTGAAGCTGACACCCTGGGATCCTTCAAGAAGCTGCTTGATGAGATTCTGGGATCAATAAGCTACTAACAACCAAACAAGCAAGATGGGCCGAATGGCCTCCTCTCATTTGTAAACTTTCTTAGGTTCTTATGTTCTTATGTATGTACAATAAACAGGTTTCCTGCTCTCTGAATGTCTGTATGCCCAGAGAATAAGAAAATAAAACACACAATTTATTTCAAGTAAGTCATCTTAAAACTGTGTTTCTCTAAAATAAGCTTCTCTTTATTTCACTGTCAAAAACAAAATTGTAATAAAAAAAATCTTTAGTTTTTTTAATGTAAATACATGCACATTTAAAAGGTTGCTGATTTTTTAACCCCTTAAACTATGTATTATATATTTTTTAATGGAGGAAAGCTGCTATATACCAAACACAAAACGAAAGACCAGGTTGCGACATATAGTCAGGGCGGGATTAACACATAGGTGTTACAGATACAGAATTGCGCGCAGACTGGAAGAACTTCACATATTGACATTTCAACCAAGGCAGTGTATCTCACTTGTATTCACACAAAATCAAAGTGGCCGACCCCGAACTTACTGTCTCACTCACCTTCGCGCGGTGACACAAGTACATTCCAGCCAGGTCAGTTTGATATTGCGTTATTACAGCAAACAAGGTCTCTTTCAGGGGCAGCAACGCATAAACACGAGAAACAGAAAGAAGAAGAATTCAAGCGGCAAAGAGGGGCATTAGAAATATTTTTACAAATCGGTGCTGAATCCCCAAACCGCCTAAAACATCCCCAACCCTGGAGAAAGAGAATTTCCTTTAACAAAGCGTGTCAATGGGCTGTCTGCTGTCTGTTTTGGTATGTAAAATGTATCCCTACACAGCCCTACAAGACTCTGATTTAATCATATAAATCTGATTACCAATTTAGATTACCAATCGCTACTCACCTCACTTTTCTTTCTTTGCAGAATTGAATTCTCGAATGGTGACTGCATTCTCTTCCTGGACAATCTGCCGATCATGTGCTGCTGACACAGCACGGTCCAGCTCACCGGGCCATACGGGTTTCTGGAGCTATTATCCTCTCTTCATGTACTGCAGAAGCTCACTCCCATGCCCCCTCCTCCCCAGCTGCCACTGCAGCAGCTCCCTCCCGTGCCCTCTCCTCCCCCACTGCCACTGCAGCAGCTCCCTCCCATGCCCCCTCCTCCCCCACTGCCACTGCAGCAGCTCCCTCCCGTGCCCCCTCCTCCCCCACTGCCACTGCAGCAGCTCCCTCCCGTGCCCCCTCCTCCCCCACTGCCACTGCAGCAGCTCCCTCCCGTGCCCCCTCCTCCCCCACTGCCACTGCAGCAGCTCCCTCCCGTGCCCCCTCCTCCCCCACTGCCACTGCAGCAGCTCCCTCCCGTACCCCCTCCTCCCCCACTGCCACTGCAGCAGCTCCCTCCCGTGCCCCCTCCTTCCCCACTGCCACTGCAGCAGCTCCCTCCCGTGCTGTGGATTTCTCAATTTACTATGCACTGTCGCAGCCACCATTTCTTCAGCCACCAACCGCCTTTAGAAACCAGGATTCCTCGCTTAGAACCTGTCCCCTTACACGCACTCGCTGAACCCTTACAGACTAAAGCAAAGAAAAGATACTCACTGAGAAATGCTACTTGACAATCGTAAACAGAAACGTCTCCTTCAAAAGCTGTTTGCTGAGGATAATCAGAAATTCTGTGCTTTGGTAGTGAGAAAATTTGATATTGGTTATCAGCAGTGCTTTGTGTTTACATTATCATCATGACTGCTTTGGTTCTATCTTACGATACCTTCTCGTTTTGGCTTCCAGTGATTCCCTGTGAAATTTGGTAGTGGGTTGTCTTTCAAGGTTTGACATTAACAGGTCTGTTCTGCTGTCTGTCTAAATGTTTGTTTACCTCCACCTGTGAGTTGGCTCCAATAATGGCGCCTGTAGGGTGACATGCATTGAATCATGGGATTGCATGATTGAATCATGGGAGCGTTCGTTGTGATCAGAGTGTGGAGAACAACATGCAATCCAGAAACAGGAATAAATAAATCCTGGTTTACAACTTGTACATGGGTGCTGTAATATAGGACAAGTTGCAGGGAACCATGCGCACAGAGACTGCGCATCCCAGAAGTGCAGAATACAACAGTATTTAAAAATCCAACCAAAAAGATAGACGTGACAGTATTTGGTTGTTAAGTCTTTATTTTCATATGGACTGTGTTGGTGCTCTGTGGCTGGTAAACAAGGTCACCTTAAGAACACTTTGTTTCAATAAACAGCAGGTCTTGCGCTGTTTCCATTCAAGTGTGTTTGCCTCCTCAGAGAGCTGCATTCCGAGCGCATGCTTACCTGGTGGAACAGTGGTACTGCAGCTATGATAACTGTGGAAAGAAAGGAAGGACAATTATATTTAACAGAGACACTGAATTAAAGAGAATGAACTGTGATTAAAAAAATACTACACTCACCTGTGGAATTAACTGAAGACTTATTTTTATTATGATCGGGAGCAGCCCTATTATGATTAGTCCTCCAGGAAGGTTCACAGCGAGACAAGGGGGACCCCCGGACAAATCTATCTAACTCTGTCGTATTCCCATTTTCTTCCTCTAGGCTCCCCTTGGGAGAAATATCGGTTGCTTCCCAGCCTTGGAGACCGATCAGTTCGGTCTCACCTCTGCGAGCCCAGAGGAATCTCCTTTCTCATCTCTGAGTCACAAAGCACAACTCTCTTATTATCAACTCCTGAGGTTTATTTATTCCCACAGCCCTCGCTTGTGTCCAGTGAATAACTGATGACCATCATACTACTTTTCAAACCTCAGAAGAAAAAGATTTCACAAATTTGAAACTGCTAAGAATATGATTGAAAGCAATGATTCAAACGTATCTTTCTTTTTTAATGAAGGGTATGGCCCATCAGTAGATGTATTTCTACTGATTAAAAATCACATCAACAAAAGCCTGGCAAACACTGAGATTGATCATCTGTATACAAGGCTACTTGATAAGGCAGTAACAGATCAGCTCTGCTGATACTTGGAGATGTATGCATCACCCCCCATAGATTAAGCTTTTTTATGGCTCTCATTTATGAAAGGGCACTGAATGTAGCTGTAGTGTGCACATTAAGTAGTGGGCCTAATGTGCACCATAAATCTAAATTGACTGTCCCATTTAGAAACAGAGAATGCATTCATTTATGTGCACAGTATTTGGCTAATTTACATGCCACTACATACACTGTGGACGATAGTTTAATGTGCACGATAATGTCCAAGACCTACCCATGACCATTGTGATATCAAAAGCCCCAGCAGTCCAGGCGTATCTTTTGGTCAGTGGCTTATTGTGAAGGTGGAGGTTGCTAACATGAAAATAAGCGATCAACAGACACAGCCCTCCGCAGGGGACAGGCAGAGGCAATGCAAAATAAAACTTCACACAGAGGAGTTTGAAATTGTAATGTTTTATCTAACCACTCATAACATTGTACTAATGTAATGAACTATAAAATAAAAGCAGAAGCAGAAGTGTTTGCTGCATCGTCGTCACAAGTACGACGGTGGGTCTTGTGGGGTGATACCATTATGTATATACATAAGTGTTTGCTGCAGGGTTGTATCATACATATATATATATATAGATATATATATATTATATATATAGATATCTATTATATATATATATTATCTATTACACACACACACACACACACACACACACACACACACACACACACACACAGATGCACAAAAAAAACACAACATTCACGCTAATGGATTTAATCCAATATTTTAAACATAGACATCAAACAAAATCACAGAAAATGTGAACAAAAATACAGATCAAAGAATCAGGACAGGTTTTCGGTATGAAATGTGACACACTGTTAAAATGAAAACGTTACAATATTAGTATCGGGTATGACCTCTCTGATCATTAACACAGTCCTGGCAGCGTTGACGCATAGACCTACTCAGCCTCTGGAAAGACTGCTGTGGGATGTTGCACCACTCTTCCTGTGCAGCTGCAGCCAGCTGGCAAAGGTTGGCTGGTCTCGGTTGTCTCCTGTGGATGGCACTGTGGATTTGGTCCCTCAGCTGTTCTATTGGATTCAGGTCAGGAGTAAAAGCTGGCCACAGGTCAGGAGTAAAAGCTGTTTTCTTGAAGTCATGCAATTGTAATCCACTCCTGCATGGTCTTGCATTGTCCTGCTGGAAAATCGACACTTCTGGATTGGCTTGCAGGAACGGAAAAGCTGTTGCCTCGTCAATGTATCGCTGAGCAGTAAGGTTACTCTCAATGGACGTCTGCTGATTGTTGATGCAGAACATCTCATTCTCTGGGCAACTTCTCTCACAGCAGACCCTTCAATCATGCCGATAGCAACCAGGAAATCTTCACTACTCAAGCGGGGTATGGTTGTATCTTTCGCTGTTCTTGTGTTAATTAAATTCAAGTCTTTTTGAATGGCTATTTATAGAGATTCTTACTTGTCTGGGCAATTTTAACTCAACTCAAATACCAAACACTGAGCACCTAGTGTTTTTATGAAATCATATGACTTGAACAGTAAATTTTGTAATTCCAAGGAAAAATACTACTCAAACAATCAACACACCTATCTGCTCACTATTTCAAATGTAATTACCATTTCGTATGTGTCCAATGAGCTATTGATGTAAAGCTTAGACTGTTGCATTTTCATTGTGCATCAGTGTGTGTATATACACAGTGCCTTTAGAAAGTCTACACCCCCTTGAACTTTTTCACATGTTGTTGTGTCAGTGCTTCCAAGTTTCATGCATTTAAATGAGCATTTTGTTCCACTTATCTACACACCATACTCCAAACTGTTAAGAGGAAAAAAGTTTTTATTGAGAAAAGTTTTAGGCAGGTGTGAAAAAATGCTGTAAAGTAAGAATGCTTTCAAAAATAGATATGTTAATAGTTTATTTTTATCAATTAACAAAATGCAAAGTGAGTGAACAGAAGAAAAATCTACATCAAATCAATATTTGGTGTGATCACCCTTTGCCTTCAAAACAGCATCAATTCTTCTATGTACACTTGCACACAGTTTTTGAAGGAACTCGGCAGGCAGGTTTGCCCAAACATCTTGAAGAACTAACCACAGTTCTTCTGCGGATTTAGGCAGCCTCAGTTGCTTCTCTCTCTTCATGTAATCCCAGACAGACTCGATGATGTTGAGATCAGAGCTCTGTGGGGGCCATACCATCACTTCCAGGACTCAACCAACTCAATCCCCAACTCCGTTTGCAGAAATGCAGCCCAAACTTGCAAGGAACCTCCACCATTCTTCACTGTTGCCTGCAGACACTCATTCGTGTACTGCTCTCCAGCCCTTCGGTGAACTGCCTTCTGTTACAGTCAAATACTTCAAATTTTGACTCATCAGTCCAAAGCACCTGCTGCCATTTTTCTGCACCCCAGTTCCTGTGTTTTCGTGCATAGTTGAGTCGCTTGGCCTTGCTGGACATCTTCCGATGACGAAGGGAAGTAAACATGATGTGTCTTTCATCTGCTGCAGTAAGTTTCCTTGGCCGACCACTGGGTCTACGGTCCTCAACGTTGCTTGTTTCTTTGTGCTTCTTCAAAAGAGCTTGGACAGCACATCTGGAAACCCCTGTCTGCCTTGAAATTTCTGCCTGGGAGAGACCTTGCTGATGCAGTATAACTACCTTGTTAGCTGAGTTTGGCTGTTCCTCACCCAGTTTTATTCTTCCTGCACAGCTGTTTCTGTTTCAGTTAATGATTGTGTTTCAACCTACATATTGAATTGATGATCATTAGCACCTGTTTGGTATAATTGTTTAATCATACACCTGACTATATGCCTACAAAATCCCTGACTTTGTGCATGTGTACTTAGAAGAATTGATGCTGTTTTGAAGGCAAAGGGTGGTCACACCAAATATGGATTTGATTTAGATTTTTCTTCTGTTCACTCACTTTGCATTTTGTTAATTGATAAAAATAAACTATTACCATGTCTATTTTTGAAAGCATTCTTACTTTACAGCATTTTTCACACCTGCCTAAAACTTTTGCACAGTACTGTATATATATATATATATATATATATATATATATATATATATATACACACACACATATATATATATATATACACACACACACATATATATATATATATATATATATACACACACATATATATATACACACACATATATATATATATATATATATATATATATATATATATATATATATATATATATATATATATATATATATATATATATATTAAAAATACAAAACTGAAAGATCAGAATTGGATAAGTCTCCACCCCCCTGACTTAATACTTGGTGGAAGGACCTTTGGCAGCTATTACAGCTATAAGTCTGTTGGGATAGGTCTCTACCATCTTTGCACACCACCACCAGCATGCTTCACAGTAGGGATGGTGTTCTTTGGGTAATGCACGGTGTTGGGTTTGCACCAAACATAACGCTTTGCACTTAGGCCAAAAGGTTCCATTTTAGTTTCGTCAGACCACAAAACTTTTTGCCACATGGCTACAGAATCTCCTGAGTGTTTCTATTTGAGTAATTGCTTCCTTCTTGCCACCCTACCATACAAGCCAGATTTGTGGAGTGCTTGGGATATTGTTGTCACATGCACACTTTGACCAGTCTTGGCCATAAAAGCCGGTAGCTCTTGCAAATTTGCCATTGGCCTCTTGGTAGACGGTCTGATCTAGGCAGGGTCTTGGTGGTGGAATACATCTTCCACTTCTTAATAATAGTGTTGACCATGTTCCAAGGGATATTCAAGGCCTTTGATATATTTTTTTTTATACCCATCACATGATCTGAGCCTTTCAACAACTTTGTCCCGGAGTTCTTTTCAAAGTGCCTTGGTGCTTGCTGTGAGTCTTTGCTTTGAAATGCACTACCCTACAGGAACTGTTAAATTTATCCTGAAATCATGCGGCGGTGAATCACTACAATTTAACACAGATGGAGGCCACTTAGCTTGGTGTGTGATTTTGAAGGCGATTGGTTACACCTGAGCTAATTTAAGATTGCTATTACAAGGAGGTGAACACTTATCCAGCCAAGCTATTTCAGTTTTTATTTTTAATTAATTTTCTACTAATTTCTAGCATATTTTTTTCACTTGGAAGTTGTGGGGTTTTTTCAACAAAAAGTGAAAATTTAGAGAGGGGTCTAAATTTATAAAGAAGTCTATGTAGACTCACGATTGCTTCTTCCAGTTTTTAAGTGAAGTCCACAAAAAACAGGTCGCACTCTCAATAAACAGGACAGGACCACAGTGATTTTATATTTAAAATAGTTTTTTATGAGTTTATTCCATTAAAAGCAAACAAAAAGAACAGCAGTGAAAGTGCTTCAATGAAAGGGAGTGCTAGTTACTTCCCAGGAAACTAGAGAGACTACTAATATACCCCATGGAAATGTCAACCGTTAGTTTTTTGCTTACTTTGTAAACTTTCGGTGTTGCAAAGCTAATAAATAAAACGCTTGGAGAATGAGTTAGTTATTACAGCAGAAAACTAGATAAGCATTTTATGACTGCCTAAGATGATTCTAAATTTCACAGGCGTTTATATTGACCTGTCTGAGAGCATACAGTAAATAATCTTGCTTATTTAACAATGCACTATTTTCCTCCTCAGTTACATGCTTCCCCGACCACAGCAGTGAGTGCTATGACCATGACACATATATCAACAGTCAGTGTGTTTACATGCACAACACAGTCTCAATACTTCAGTGTTCTCAGTACAAGTATTCCAAGAAACTACTGTGGATAATCTGGTTACATGTGAGTGGAATTTAATATTGGACTATCATTCGAGGTTTACGTGCAGTCAGAAATATCCACTACCTGCAGTGACTGAATTACAAAGCTTTAACTGGAGTAATGTGTACCTTGAACAAGCTCGAATCCCTTAAATTACAATGTGTATAATATAGCTTTAAATGCCACATGTCTGGTTATGTATTTACATACAGTACTTACACAATGCATTGTTCCTGCCAGCAGTGATACATCGATGCAGTGTACCCCTTATTGTTTGTGGGGCACTGGGTTCCTAACAGTATGGGGGCCAGGTTAACAATCTCTGACTTCATGAACGATTCTCAAACATGCGCAAGGAGAGAGAAAGGCACATACTCTGAATATGCTGCTCAGGTGATCCAGTATTCCACAACATAGCTACAGTATATATTCCACATGTCTTATTCTGAATACTCTTATTCGTAATGCTGCTTCCCTTATTCTCAATATATGCTGTTCAGGTGACCTATTGGGAATAATAATGGAATATTAGCCTGCATGTAAAAGTGTTTGTATAGAATATTATAGAATAAGAATTAGCAATGAAATGCTTCCTTCACAGTTTGATCTGCAGCTCTCTCTACACTATACTGTAAACATGTAGCTTTCTACAATCTGATAATCAATAATCTAAACTATTTAATGTTGCAT
Organism: Polyodon spathula; assembly: GCF_017654505.1. NCBI lineage: Eukaryota > Metazoa > Chordata > Actinopteri > Acipenseriformes > Polyodontidae > Polyodon > Polyodon spathula. The sequence continues at coordinate 2,510,061 of NC_054536.1, read as the reverse complement.
GATAATTGGATAATCATTGTACAGTACAGTGTGTCATACTGTTCATATTATTCCTGATAGAAATTGACCCTGTCTTTTATTTTGACATAGGTATTTGACTTACCGAATCATGGCGAGGCAGGTTTACATGAGATGTAACTGGGCATTCTACCGATTATCCTTCCTTTTTCCTCACAGCACAAGATACATTTGTAAATGTGCTGTGCTAAAGTGGTGCCAATAGGCTGCTACCAATTCCACTGAATTTGATGTATTTCTTTCCTAAGTAAAATGTTAACTGAACCACACTGGCACCTGTCTACCCTCTGAAACATCACACGGCACAGCAGAGACCACGTTACTGATGGGTCAATGTACTTAACACTGAGTAGGGCACAGCTAGTTTATAAACTGAAATGCTTTTCAAATTAAAATACTATGTGCAACATGAGTACTGGTTATAAAGTGGGAAATGTATGTTATTGTTATATGACAATAGCATTAACCGGGTGACCAACAGAACAATAGCAAATTTGAAGACAATATCTAAAAGCTGATGGTCTAAAATATAACACTAAAAATATTAATTTGGTATCTGGACCGGATTATGGCTGCTGAAGAAGCTGAGTGAATCAATGTAAGATACATAAATCATATGAAGCATTATTTCCCCATGTCTCCATATTTTTCTAAATTCCAATCCAGCTCAAGTGTGAAGTCAGGACAGTGTCTCCTGAGCTCAGCCCACAGCAGTTTAATTGGAAACTGTTTTCAGCTTGAAAAAGTGCACCACTAAAAAAATAAAAATAAATAACCAAGCAAGCAGGGAGGACCAGTGCTTTACAATCCTTCCTAACGGTCATCTGTTTGTACTCTGATAATATTGAGAATCTTTCTGTTTACTTACTGTTGCATTTGAGTTCATTCAGGATATTCAAATGATTCACTGCAACGCTCTAGATAAAGTGCTGCCTCCTGGTCCCTTTGCTGTAGGTCAGAAGATCCGACTGCTGCTACTTTATTGGAATGAGAAGTACAACACAGGATGTGATTTGGTACCAGGAATCAGCAGCAAGATTCATCTAAAGCGTTATCTTTCAAATACATGCATATGCCAAATTAAAAGAATAGATACACGCAATAACCAATAAGATGATATGGTGTGGCAAAGTGGTTTGCAGTGCGCAGGTGTAGTTGGTGCAGTGCTCAGGAACAACACACACAAGACAGTAGAAGTTCAATAAAACAGCTCCTTTATTTGACTGGGTTGCATGTCAACAACACTGGTTTCAGTGTCGGAAAAATAGGACACTAATAATTAACACACAACACAGATACGGTCACTTTTCCCAATAGTGAGTGCTCTTGTGCATGAAACAGTGGTGTAGTGTAGTCCGGGTTTAATGCTGGCTTGTAGTGACAGCTCCTGGCTAGTGCTTAGCCGTCTAACAAAGACAAATGACAAATAGTTATCTCTTACAAACAAATAAAACATGAAACACTCACGATAATTAATTACTTCAGTTTCCTTAACGGGTCCTCTCAGTAACCACATAAAAAGGAACAGATTACAGCGTCACGTCCCGTAAAATACCCTTAGTCACGCCATTTCCAATAGCTAGTTCAATCACGCCTCCTCCAATCCATGACTGACACAGCGCTTACCGTACTACGGCAATGACTTCTGGTACCGTGGCTCCGCCCCCAGTTCCTGGATGGTCGGCTTCTAACTGACACTGGAATGAACTGCCCAACCATCCAGTACAAGGCACACTGTTCCTGTTACACCGCTCAATCACAGGCTGGGAGGGAGATTGTTGACTTGGATTAATTTGCTCTCTGTCAAAGATGGATTTTAAAGCTGTCAGCACTCATTTAAACATTATTAACAACTGTTTATACATTGTTTTACTAATGTATGGAATTTAGATAATTCTTAGTAATGTTGTGTGATGAGGAGAGAAGAAATCTGAGCTGCAAGTCTACCTTCCGACCAGGAAGGGCGCTAGGTAAAGTTGGTGGTACGCTTTCACAGAGATGGCCCGACTCGATGGTAGGACAGAACAGGAAGTCTTCCATCTAGGAGAAAAAGCGTAGTTGCAAGACTGCTAAACAGCAGATCAGCTGTGTTGCGAGTGGTGATTGGATAGAGCATGGCGCCGGGCTATTCACAGGGAGAGGTTCAGTAGTAAAAAGGGGACACAGCTATGTGAGTATGGCCCCTTACTCTGAAATACTAATGCGCCAGAGCGCTGTTGTTTTGTTTTGTATTGTTTTGTGTGTTTACAGACGAGTAGAGGTGCAGCCAAGGAGCCAGCACAAACCCCCGAGCACCGCTACCACTGCACAGCACAGCACAGCACCACCTGTCCTGGAGCACCACTACCACTGCACAGCACCACCTGTCCTGGAGCACCACTACCCCTGCACAGCACGGCATGGCACAGCACAGCACCACCTGTCCTGGAGCACCACTACCCCATGCACAGCACGGCACAGCACAGCACCACCTGTGCGGGAGCACCGCTACCACTGCACAGCACCACCTGTCCTGGAGCGCCACAACCCCTGTACAGCACAGCACAGCACGGCGCAGCACCACCTGTCATGGAGCACCACTACCCCATGCACAGCACAGCAGAATTTGTGCTGGAGCGCCACTACCACTGCACAACACAGCACAGCACCACCTGTCCTGAAGCACCACCACCCCTGCAGAGCACAGCACAGCACCACCTGTCCTGGAGCACCACTACCCCTGCACAGCACAGCACAGGACCACCTGTCCTGGAGCACCACTACCCTTGCACAGCACAGCACCACCAGTCATGGAGCACCACTACCCCTGCACAGCACAGCACTACCAGTCATGGAGCACCACTACCCCTGCAGAGTCCAGCACAGCACCACCTGTCCTGGAGCACCACTACCCCTGCACAGCACGGCACAGCACCACCTATCCTGGAGCACTGCTACCCCTGCACAGCACAGCACCACCAGTCATGGAGCACCACTACCCCTGCACAGCATGGCACAGCACCACCTGTCCTGGAGCACCGCTACCCCTGCGCAGCACAGCACCACCTGTCCTGGAGCACTATACCGTGCACGGGTGGAATAAAAGGCTAGTTTATTATTTATTGAACCTGCCGTTTTTCCCCCATACCTTTGCTGGTATAGGGCATGACAGGAATTAAAATAAATGGATGATCTGTACTTGACCTTGTCATTGTATGAACTTCTGCTTATTCCTACACCACTCATATCCTGACATGCTGATTCATTTCTTTACTTGATATTATTAACAGCAACAAAAAAAAAAAAATCTATTAAGTACATTAAGGGAGTTCCCAGTCATATAATTAAATTTGAAATAACTAATAAAGTTGTTAATGTTTTATTTTCATCCAAAAGATCAAAAGTGAAAAGATGCTAAGTGTTCTAGGTGTTTGTGATATAGGTGTGATGTAGGGGTTGGCTTTTTCATAGACGCTATATATTGTTGTTTCAGGATACAAGATCTTCTCAGTTTGTCAATTTCATTGTGTTATCACCTGATGCAGACTCCTATAGTGTGATTCTTGGATGACTTGTTTCAAGAACTAATCCCCAACTGGTTTCAAATGTACTCCTCCTGTATACCTGCATGCTTGGACAGCAGGGAGGGGAGCCAGCTTCAAAGTAATTAATGCAAACCCATATTGGACAGCAGGGAGGAGAGCCAGCCTCAAAGTAATTAATGCAAACCCATATTGGACAGCAGGGAGGGGAGCCAGCCTCAAAGTAATTAATGCAGTCCCATATTGGACAGCAGGGAGGGGAGCCAGCCTCAAAGTAATTAATGCAAACCCATATTGGACAGCAGGGAGGGGAGCCAGCCTCAAAGTAATTAATGCAGTCCCATATTGGACAGCAGGGAGGGGAGCCAGCTTCAAAATAATCAATGCAAACCCTTATTGGAATGAAGATCGCTCTGGGCACTTCATAAAAGGCATATATAAATATTGAATGTCCAGTAAGTTTACTGTTGTTTGTCTGGTTCAAAAAGTAATGAGTCGATATGTTAATTACACGATGAGGGCAATTACACAGTCAGTGGTCGACTTTCAATAGCATTCCATACTGATTTCAAAATGGTGTACTTTTTAACATTTATTTTTTACACATAGCCTGCAGTTTAGAAAGTTATATAGTATTTCACTATTTCCATGTGGCAGTTAAAAAGTAATAACTCTATTAGATCAATATATAGTTTTCCCTTTAAAAAAACACTTTTCATGGGATTACTATACTGCTCAATTTTAAAATTACTGGAACTTTTTACCAATGTATTTGTTTTCAGAATGCTGCATTGCAGCTGTGATAGGTATACACAATGCTCGCACAGACCCAATATATCATGTTATGCTATTAAAAGCGGAGGATTTTGCTTTTCCTTGGCCCTCTTCCCAGATGAACTCTTCAGAAATTGTCTGCATGCTGACATTTTTTGTTAAACCCTTTTCATGCAGGAGACTTTTATCAGGAAAAAAAACATTAATCAAAAAGAGAAATAACACTGCTGCAACAACAAAGTCTAGTAGGTCCAGGCTTCCACAATAGCATTTGAAATAAGCATTTAGTCACAGGAGTTAATTGTATTCCTGAGGGAAAAATAGTTGCATCAACTATACTACTGCTAAGGCCAGTATAAACAGGAATACAATGAATAGCACATAAATAAATAATGAGATGGCTTGTACTGAGGTACTGCATTTTTACGTATTAAATTATTTATGGAAATACTGATAAAAATGTCATTAATATCCAAGTATAATATCTTAAAGAGTAAGTAGCAGGTCCCCAAAAATATAGCATTACACATCCCCACACGTGCTACAACTGTCAGACATTTTGAAAATAACTTTGAAACAGACTTCAAAAATTTCAAGTGTAAAATGCTGTTAACAATTAAATGTTAACAATGAAAAGAAAAATTACAGGTGCGTTATTTAAATAGAAATATAATAATCAATACATGCAACTGTGGCAAAGTGGTTTGCAGTGCACAGGTGATGTGACTACGAAACAGACGACAGACAACAAAGTTCAAGGTCCAAACATTACTTTTATTTATAATCCTGTTCTGGAGACCACAAAGAATAATCCCAGGCTAACACAACAATATGTTATGCACTGTTCCTAAACACAGTGAGACACAGTTTGTAAATAATAATCACAGTAGAACACACACAAAGACACACAATAACAAGTCCAGAGTGAGTGCTATAGTGCATGTGGTGAAATACAATGTATTTGTGCGCAGTTGTGAAGTTTTGTCCGGGTTTAGTGCTGGCCTGTAGCGACAGGTCTGGATCGTGTTAGCCATCTAATAATAACAAACACTACAATTAGACTCGACAAACAAACAAAACTCTCACAGTTAAATCGCAGTTCTCCTTTCTCGGTTTCAGCTTAACCATAACGAAAGTAACCACGCCCCCTTGGTTAGCGAATGCAACCGTTTCTCCTCCAATCCGAGGTTTCCCTCTGGAGTGATGACGGTGTATCGTAGCTCCGCCCCCTTTCCTAGATGGCCAACTTCCACCTAACCTTTGGAATGAATTGTTTGACCATCCAGTCCGGGGCACTCTGTTCCCTTTACATAGCGCCCTCATGGGTCGGGAGGGAGATTTATAACCAAAATTCATTCTTTCTCTGTCACAGCAACCCACACAGATTAGACCCTTTTTAAAATACTACTCCACCCTGTGATTATACTAGTGCACAGTTAGGAGTCTCGTCAGAACTCACAGATTCTAAAACTTATATGCCAGACCTTGAAAGACTATAATTTTTTTCTGGCAAACCCTTTAGCCCATGTTAATGCAGCACCCAGCATGTATGAAGGTCTGGAGCAGCAAAACGGCATTTTTACAGCGGTGCCCTGGCCTGGCATCAGCACCTTAACTTTCTCAGGGACAACTCCCAGAGCCTCATCCCAATGATCCGAGGCAACATATTCAACAAGACTGCTGTGTCAAAGGTAGGAGGCACATTATTTTAAATTCAAGCCACTGGTCTGTGTTCAAAAGGTGGATATAGTGGGTGACATCAGACCAGAAACAGGGACCAACACAGAACATACAGAGACGTGGAGTTTGGTGAAGCTGAGCTCTTGGTTGCAAAAGGTTTGAAAGACAAAAGAAACACAGGACACAGTACTGGTAGCCAAAATAAATAGACAACCAAAATGTACTAACAGACAACACAAGTGGACGAACCCAACCAAGTATCTTGCGAGCCCTCTCGCACGAGTTGCATTTGTTTTTAAATCTCTACTCTCCACTTACGAACACACAACCTCAAGTAAGTGAAAACATGTTGCTTTTATGCAGCTGTACTGAGACTTGATTGCTAATCAATTATTCAATTGGAGTCTCGGTACAACTGCGTATGAATTAATTTAGTGCAATTTCCTGTGCTCACATATTACATTTTACCTGCACAGGAAGTGCTGTGCAATCCTCGTGCCTAAATACAAATATACATTTTAAACACTATTATATCCTGTGTACCAACTACAATACACCAATATCAAACACACTACACGCAATATACAACATAGAAATACACACAGGGGCGGGGCAACATTGCCACAGTTAGCAATACTATATTTTTTTCATTGCACTTTAATTAATTGATCTTTTTACATAAAAAAGGAGACTCTCCTGGAAGATAGACCACAGACCATGATTTAGAAAATGCAGAAGCCAAAACCAGAGTATGAAACCAAAGCCTATATTTCTGATTGGAAAAAAAAAAGATTTTCTGTGCTATGCTTTTATTTTGTCAAACTTGTATAAGGGCACCTCAATAGTAAAATGAAACAAGCTTGTAACAGCAGGTTATTTCCCACGCAGGTACTAATTCAACTGTTTTGATCATCTGCAAATGCAAATGTAACTGCGTCATGTCTTCTTGTGGAGTTTTGTAGAAAACATAATTTAAAGTTATTGTAGCAAACAGAATACTTTCATTAATGTTACCTGTCAGGCACTCATTCACAACTGTATATAGATCTCAACTGTGCAGCTTTGAAAGAAGCACATGTTACAGCAAACATACATGTATGTATAACATATATACAGCACATCTAGTGCCTTGCCTTCCATGAAGTTACTCCTTTACTTTCTAGGTCATTCCACACCAGCAAAACTTATCAGTCATTGGTGGAAACGGCTGGCCAACCAGCTGACACCAAAGAAGGCCCTGACCCAGGAAAAGGAAAACAAAATGCGATTTCTTGTGGGGCGACCCAACCCTTTCACTGTGAAATGATCTAAAACACCAGAGGAGAAATCTCAAATGTAACTATGATAAAGAAACAAAGATATAGAAAAAAAGCAGAAATTGGATTCATATGCTGACTTCCATGCCCTAAAAACGGTGTGCAGAAATTAAAACATAACGTTTAACCTTGCATTGCTACTGTATGCTGCATTTCTGTTTCTGTATCACCTCCAATACGATGCTTATCCACTCCTCTGTATTATTACTGAACTCTGTAATGCTCATTCCTGTATCTCCTCTGATATGATGCTTAGACACTCCTCTGTATTATTATTGAACTCTGTAATGCTTATTGCTGTATCTCCTCTGATACGATGCTTAGACACTCCTCTATATTATTATTGAACTCTGTAACTCTCATTCCTGTATCTCCTCTGATACGATGCTTAGACACTCCTCTATATTATTATTGAACTCTGTAATGCTCATTCCTGTATCTCCTCTGATACGATGCTTAGACACTCCTCTATATTATTATTGAACTCTGTAATGCTCATTCCTGTATCTCCTCTGATACGATGCTTAGACACTCCTCTATATTATTATTGAACTCTGTAATGCTCATTCCTGTATCTCCTCTGATACGATGCTTAGACACTCCTCTATATTATTATTGAACTCTGTAATGCTCATTCCTGTATCTCCTCTGATACGATGCTTAGACACTCCTCTATATTATTATTGAACTCTGTAATGCTCATTCCTGTATCTCCTCTGATACGATGCTTAGACACTCCTCTATATTATTATTGAACTCTGTAATGCTCATTCCTGTATCTCCTCTGATACGATGCTTAGACACTCCTCTATATTATTATTGAACTCTGTAATGCTCATTCCTGTATCTCCTCTGATACGATGCTTAGACACTCCTCTATATTATTATTGAACTCTGTAATGCTCATTCCTGTATCTCCTCTGATACGATGCTTAGACACTCCTCTATATTATTATTGAACTCTGTAATGCTCATTCCTGTATCTCCTCTGATACGATGCTTAGACACTCCTCTATATTATTATTGAACTCTGTAATGCTCATTCCTGTATCTCCTCTGATACGATGCTTAGACACTCCTCTATATTATTATTGAACTCTGTAATGCTCATTCCTGTATCTCCTCTGATACGATGCTTAGACACTCCTCTATATTATTATTGAACTCTGTAATGCTCATTCCTGTATCTCCTCTGATACGATGCTTAGACACTCCTTTATGATTCTATTATCTTATAGTAATCATATTAATAAGATATAAGGACATCTATAAATTTATTTTTTATATAGAGAATGATCTATGAATCTTTTGATTGGGGCTCTCCTTAACAGATTAAAACTAATTTATATAATATTCAATTATCATTATATATTCATATATATATATATATTGAAATGAAATCTTATCATCAGATAAGATTTATACAACTAGTCGGGAGGAAATCTATACTAGTATATATATATATATATATATATATATATATATATATATATATATATATATCTATAATAATTATTTATATTACTGAAAATTAAATCTCTTGATCAGAAGCATTTAAACTAGAAAGGAAGGGGGGAGAAATCAACAAAAAAACAGAAGGGAGACCGCATCAAAACAAGGACAACAACTCAGGTAAGACAACCATTAAATGTATTTATCTAAATGCAAGAAGTATCAGAAACAAAATTCTAGAACTTGAAGCTACTGCACTAACAAGTAACTATGATGTGATAGGTGTTACTGAAACTTGGTTGTCTGAGAGTGATGGGGACGAATATAATATTTGTGGGTATACACTGTATAGGAAAGACAGGCAGGACAGAAGAGGAGGAGGGGTAGCGCTATACATAAGAAACAGTCTTGAAGCCCAGGTGTTAAAACTGGACTATATTATGGGTCATATACAAAAATTTTAATAATCCATCCTTATACAATGACAATAGAAATGCGTGTAGCAAAGGCAGAAGCCATACTAATGGGGGATTTCAACTTCCCCAGATAAAATGGGAAAACCCGTGGGTAGTGAAAGGATGAAATAGAAATGGTGAATGACAAATGACTGCTTCCTAACACAATTTGTCAAGGCACTCACTAGAGGGGAGGCATGTCTTGATTTAGTCTTTTCAAATAACGAAGACAGAATAACTAAAACAGGTCAGAGAACCACTGGCAAACTCAGACCACAACATGGTCTCATTTGAAGTGTTTTTTAAAACCCCAAAAGTAAAGACTAAAGCTAAGGTTTACAATTTTAGAAAAGCAAACTATGAAGGTATGAAACAGAGACTAACAGAAGTAGATTGGAGTAAAATAGAGAAAACACCCACAGAAAAAGGATGGTTGTTCTTCAAAAATGTAGTACTAGAGGCGCAAAACAATTACATCCCTAAAGTAGACAAATCTAAATGTAAAACTAAATTGTCAAAATGGTTTAATAGATCAATTAAAAAAAATATTCAGCGAAAAAAGGCACTTTACAGAGCATTAAAAAAGGACCAAAAAGAAAGTACACAGAAAGAGTACACAGAACTGCAAACGCAAGTCAAAAAGGAAGTTAGAAAGGCCAAGAGAGAAATAGAAATGAACATTGCTAAGGGGGCTAAAACCAATTCCAAAATGTTTTTCCAATATTACAACAGCAAAAGAACATTCAAAGAGGAGGTTAAATGTTTAAGAGATACAAATGGCAAAATCGTAGATGAAGAAAAAAAAATAGCAAATATATTAAATGATTACTTTTCACAAGTTTTTACAAAGGAAGATACTGACAACATGCCCCACATGTCATCCAGTTCCTATCCAGTTTTAAATAACTTTAGCATAACCGAGGCAGAAGTGTTAAAGGGACTAGGAGCTCTTAAAATAAACAAATCCCCTGGGCCGGATGAGATCCTCCCAATAGTACTCAAAGAAATGAAAGAAGTTATTTACAAACCGCTAACCAAGATCATGCAGCAGTCTCTTGACACAGGGGTGGTACCGACAGACTGGAAAATTGCAAACGTAATACCGATCCACAAAAAGGGAAACAAAACTGAACCAGGTAACTACAGACCAGTAAGCCTGACTTCTATTATATGCAAACTTATGGAAACTATAATAAGATCCAAAATGGAAAATTACCTATATGGTAACAGGGTCCTGGGAGACAGTCAACATGGTTTTAGGAAAGGGAGATCATGTCTAACTAACTTGCTTGATTTTTTTGAGGATGCAACATCGATAATGGATAATTGCAAAGCATATGACATGGTTTATTTAGATTTCCAGAAAGCTTTTGACAAAGTCCCACACAAAAGATTAATTCTCAAACTGAACGCAGTTGGGATTCAAGGAAACACATGTACATGGATTAGGGAGTGGTTAACATGTAGAAAACAGAAAGTACTGATTAGAGGAAAAACCTCAGAATGGAGTGTGGTAACCAGCGGTGTACCACAGGGATCAGTATTAGGTCCTCTGCTATTCCTAATCTACATTAATGATTTAGATTCTGGTATAGTAAGCAAACCTATTAAATTTGCAGACGACACAAAAATAGGAGGAGTGGCAAACACCATTGCAGCAGCAAAGGTCATTCAAAATGATCTAGACAAGATTCAAAACTGGGCAGACACATGACAAATGACATTTAATAGAGAAAAGTGTAAGGTACTGCACGCAGGAAATAAAAATGTACATTATAAATATCATATGGGAGATATTGAAATTGGAGAAGGAATCTATGAAAAAGACCTAGGAGTTTTTGTTGACTCAGAAATGTCTTCATCTAGACAATGTGGGGAAGCTATAAAAAAAGCTAACAAGATGCTCGGATACATGGTGAAAAGTGTCGAATTTAAATCAAGGGAAGTAACGTTAAAACTGTACAATGCACTAGTAAGACCTCATCTTGAATATTGTGTTCAGTTCTGGTCACCTCGCTATAAAAAAAGATATTGCTGCTCTAGAAAGAGTGCAAAGAAGAGCAACCAGAATTATTCCGGGCTTAAAAGGCATGTCATATGCAGACAGGCTAAAAGAATTGAATCTATTCAGTGTTGAACAAAGAGGACTACACGGCGACCTAATTCAAGCATTCAAAATTCTAAAAGGTATTGACAATGTAGACCCAAGGGACTTTTTTGACCTGAAAAAAGAAACAAGGACCAGGGGTCACAAATGGAGATTAGACAAAGGGGCGTTCAGAAGAGAAAATAGGAGGCACTTTTTTACACAGAGAATTGTGAGGGTCTGGAATCAACTCCCCAGTAATGTTGTTGAAGCTGACACCCTGGGATCCTTCAAGAAGCTGCTTGATGAGATTCTGGGATCAATAAGCTACTAACAACCAAACAAGCAAGATGGGCCGAATGACCTCCTCTCGTTTGTAAACTTTCTTATGTTCTTATGTTCTTAAATAACAATATGATTTATTTAAAGCAATCTCACACTGGCTGGCTAACATTACAAAAATTACCAAATTTTAATATAATGATAGTTTATAAATCATCTTCAACAACTTGGCCTGCATACACTACAATACTTCTTTCCAGGCAGTCTCTGAGAAACCACTGCTATGATATGGTTAATGCAAAAGCTGTCTAAGGTTAGCATGAGATGTGTGCTGATCAGTAACATGCTGCTACTATATCTGGCCAGCTATCAAAAAACTCTGGAGAATAAAATGCAGGAGTTCTGAAATTGTTCTCAGTTCTTTCCAAGATAGGGACCATCTTGGCATTTGGGGTTATTTTCCTCCACAAAAAAAAAACTATGCGTATTGACACTCTTGTTCAAGATAAACCAGCATCTGTACTGTATATTTGACTGGAGAAATATTGGATTGGGTTTCAAATCTTGAACAAAGTTTTCTTTTGCATAAAATGTGATTGTATTGCAAATACATGTGATTACATACTGTATTTAGGTTTGTGCTGAGTAACTAGTAAAAAACATCTATCTGTAACAAGCAATGCATGCACTTCCAATTTTAGCCATGCCCTCTTCCGGTGGTAAAAACTACAAAATTATTGTTAAATTACGTCAAAACATAATTTATTGGAGACTAGGTTTTGGGGTAGCTGGTGATTTTCTTTTTGTTTTTTACGTTTCTGAATGTTTGTGACAGAATTAATCTTGCTTATAAATCTCTCTCCCAACCTGTGAGGGTGCTGTGTAAAGGGAACAGAGTGCCCACATGGACTTAACACAAAAAATAAATTAAACAAATACTTTTCTTTCCCATATGTGATATATAGTCATCTTTCAGAGAATTCTAGGGTTGAATGGCATGAGGACTTACTGTAGTCTACAGGATTAATTGCCATTACAGTATATAGCTCTCTTCTAGCTGACCATTAAAAACCTCAAAAGGACACACAATACTACATAGAACATGTACCATATATCCTTGAGTTAAAGCAGCTGTGTTTATTTTAAATAGCTCAAAAGAGCTGAGGCTTTTATTTAAGAGCTGCATTTATCAAGGGGGCCTGTATTATTTTGAATAGCATGTGTCTGATATGGTAAATCTGTGCCCTGTTTATTCGAGGGAGGCTATATTATTTTGAATAGCATGTGTCCGATATGGTAAATCTGTGCCCTGTTTATTTATTTCTTGTCCAGTATGGTGTTTGTACAGGGTCTGCGTTTAATTTGAGCAGATACAGTAATTTCATATTTAATTGAATAATATAGCTACCTACCCCCTTTATTTTGCAGTCAATGTAACACATTTCACAAGCATAAATGTGGGAGAGAACAGTCCTTGAACACATTGAACATATGGGTAATTCAAATGATGCCTGCCAAGAAGTAGAAGGAGCAAGAAGTGATATTTCATCATTAAGCCAAAATAAACAAAGTGTTTTGGTACTTCATGAAAAAAAATGTCTTGGTTACTCATACTATTTTCACAAAACAATATCCTTTTCATCCCACAGTTGTAGCAGTTATTACTGCTCAACCCAGTCGCTCCTTGTTGCCTTTACAACAGGGAATTCGTTCTGAGCATGCTCACTGCAATATTCATTCCTTAATGCATTGAATTTGTTCTGAGCATGCTCACTTCAACATTCATTCCTTAATGCATTGAATTTGTTCTGAGCATGCTCACTGCAATATTCATTCCTCAATGCACTGAATTTGTTCTGAGCATGCTCACTGCAATATTCATTCCTCAATGCACTGAATTTGTTCTGAGCATGCTCACTGCAATATTCATTCCTTAATGCATTGAATTTGTTCTGAGCATGCTCACTGCAATATTCATTCCTCAATGCACTGAATTGGTTCTGAGCACACTCACTATAATATTCCTCAATGCACTGAATTTGTTCTGAGCATGCTCACTGCAATATTCATTCCTCAATGCACTGAATTGGTTCTGAGCACACTCACTATAACATTCCTCAATGCACTGAATTTGTTCTGAGCATGCTCACTGCAATATTCATTCCTCAATGCATTGAATTTGTTCTGAGCACGCTCACTGCAATATTCATTCCTCAATGCACTGAATTGGTTCTGAGCACACTCACTATAATATTCCTCAATGCATTGAATTTGTTCTGAGCATGCTCACTACAATATTCATTCCTCAATGCACTGAATTGGTTCTGAGCACACTCACTATAATATTCTTCAATGCACTGAATTTGTCAAATCTCATAAATCAACCAGCCTGGGTGTTTACAGGAAGAAGGGTGTAGCAGGGGGAGATCTGTGCTGACTCGACTGGCATGTTCATAGTGCTGTAGGAAGAGGGCAGCAGTTGTCCAATACCCGCCTGTGAGTCATGGCAGTGACACGGGGAGGTGGGAAAGGGGGTGTGTGGACTTTCTCTCTCTCTGAGTGGCTGGGAGGAGGGTCTTCGGGAAATTGTTAGCCCTATAAGATAACGCTCTACTGTTTCCTCAGGTGTGCCCTTTTAGACATGCTGAGTGTGCGGAACCACTGGTCCAGGACCGAGAACCAACCTGGAGAAAAGAAACCGGAGAAAGAAATCGGGAACCCAAAAGAAAGATAGTGACAGTGGGGAACCCTTGGGCAGATCCCCGAAATATTGTGTATAGCAGGCTGAGGGAGCCACTAGAGTAGGTTGGTGATCCGGGTCATGCGGGTAGCTCGTGGCCACACTGTGCTGGGAATTGTCGGTTATGAATATACGCAGTGTGACTGTCAGTCTTTCTGCCGGCATCACTGACAAAGCATGTACATTTTGTTGTTGAAGTAACTCTGTTTAACAGATCATCAAACCTTTCACTCTTCATTCTAAAATAATGAAATTAATTATAATTGCCTCTTCCCGTATCTCTCTAATTACAGTGTGAAATTCACCCTTTCAGGTTCCCTGTCGGTTGAGAGGACGGATTCCCAGCAGCGTCAATTTGGATCATTTTTGTACCTCTTATATAACACGTATAAACGCACCATATCTCCTAAAATGTCCAGGTTTTTAACTTCACGAGTGAAAAGGGTTGTGACTGAGTCTGTACCTTGTACAGAAAAAAACCCTACTACTCAATTTTATACTTGACTGCACCTGCCGTATCGCATTCATCTGCAACAGAGTATGAACCAACCCCTAGGGACCCAAATCTTACATCTTCTGGAAATTAACAAGTGTGAATATAATAAGTAAAATATAAATATAATAACAAATAACAAAAACATCTATCATCTGAGACATCATACAGCTCTTTATAAAAACAGAACTGCTTGAGGATAACAGTAAGTGGCATATAATGTCAAGAACAGCAGGTCTCCTAAGAACACTCGATGTTGCCAGGTAGTTAGGAACTACTGAACAATATTGCATAATACTTCATCTTGCTGTGATGGATGTGCACTTTGAATACGCACCGGGGTGCTGAAAGGTATAAGTGTCTTTTTAAAGGGCATTTGGGGGGGGATTCATAATACATATGCAAAAAACTGGCTGTCTCAATTCAATGCATTTGATTTATTATGCACAAAGGTCTGTGCATAATAAATTAACCAATGGTCTTTTATTGATTCAAACTGAAATGTTAATAATAGTCAGGACCAGCATTCCAGTTGAGGAATGCTTCAGAAATCAATTCCAGTGCTTCTGACCCAAGATTATTTACTTTTCACTCCATTGATCAAATTATGCGAGCCAGTTATCTGATCCCAGATCAATTGTGTTTTCATTACAAATCTTAATGAGCTCATCTCACACTCACATATAACATACATATTTCACTGTCAAAATAACAATTGCCAAAACAGAGCAGCCTATGCCCCACTGTCTTCTATTTTAGCAGAGTTTTCCCCCTGAATGTATTTTATTTCCTGGCATGGATCAACTGCTAATTGAACCCTGGTTAACTTGCTTTACCACTAAACCAATGAATACAAACCCACCTGAATCGATTCAGGATCCTCACCGAGACGCACTAAACCAATGAATACAAACCCACCTGAATCGATTCAGGATCCTCACCGAGACGCACTAAACCAATGAATACACCCACCTGAATCGATTCAGGATCCTCACCGAGACGCACTAAACCAATGAATACAAACCCACCTGAATCGATTCAGGATCCTCACCGAGACGCACTAAACCAATGAATACAAACCCACCTGAATCGATTCAGGATCCTCACCGAGACGCACTAAACCAATGAATACAAACCCACCTGAATCGATTCAGGATCCTCACCGAGACGCACTAAACCAATGAATACAAACCCACCTGAATCGATTCAGGATCCTCACCGAGACGCACTAAACCAATGAATACAAACCCACCTGAATCGATTCAGGATCCTCACCGAGACGCACTAAACCAATGAATACAAACCCACCTGAATCGATTCAGGATCCTCACCGGGACGCACTAAACCAATGAATACAAACCCACCTGAATCAATTCAGAATCCTCACCGAGACGCACTAAACCAATGAATACAAACCTTAGGCCCAGGATTAGTCTACTTGATTGTTGCTGTACACTCTCCAAAACCACATTTTTTGTAATGGAGGGACCAACACTGAACTCAGTATTCTAAGTGCTGTCTCACTAGTGCATTAGAAAACCTCACAATAAACTCCATTCAATTGTACTCTGCACTTTGGACTTTGAAGCCAAGCATTCTGTCAGCCAGGGATGAGCAGGTTCGTTCTAGTTCTGCTTCCCAAATATTCACCTGTCTAGGTCATTTATGTTGATAAGAGCAGACAGAGCTGTAGAATCCCTGGAGCACCCCAAAGAGTACAGTGCATGGCCCCAACTACAACTTGCTTCCCTTACATGTACTCTTTGGTTCCTGTGTTTAATTCAGATATGTATCCGTGTGCATGTGCTACCTATTCCATCTGATTTGAACATAAGCACTTTGTCAAGAGCTTCTGAAAATGTATGTCGTAGGTTATTTATTTATCCATCCTCACAGCAACTTCTTCAGAAAAAGCCTTTGAAGTTATTCAGACAGGATTGTCCTTTTCCAAACGCGTGTTGGCTGTCTCATATAATGTTGATGCTACATAAATAATCATGTAATTGACACCTTGTTGTTTAAGATTGTACAAGTTATGGAGGCGAGGCTGATGGGTCTGTCATTTCTTTAATATAAAACATAGGTACCACATTTGCAATCCACCAGTCCCTGTAGCACTTGAAAAGCTACCAATTACTCATTTAATATTACATTTACCATTCTGCTGCAGGATTTGACAAGCAATCAATCAAATAACAACAATGTAATAAATCACAACCAAACATAACATCTTTATGGCATTTTTTTTTGTTTTTGGAAAAAATAACTATTACTGGTGCCAAAACACTTGAAGACATGGATAATCTGTCAAGCTGGTATCAACTTGTAATATTTCTTAGGTCCCTTCCACTTCCATTGGTCCCTTTCGTAAAGCATGTGTGCAGCCTACAGCCGAGCCAGGCTTGGACGAAGTGCCAAACTACATAGGTTTAAAGGTATAATCCCCAATATACTCTGGACTCAGAAACAGCAAGACGTTGTGGTGTGCTTTTTATTATGAAGACATACTGTGCTAATGATGATTTGGCGTTTCCTTCAAACAACTCTCTTGTAACTCACCAGGGCATTATGCAACTTCAGCATACGTTCCTTGTTTGAGCAGATTAACAATATCATTTTATCCTATTCTTATTTTCAGGATAGCCTTGATGAAAGACATGACAAGGCAATAGACAATTCTTTTTATCCTGTATCATTTTTCTGTGTGTAAAAAATGTAATTCTTTTTCACGCCTCTATTGCTCCCTGTCTTTGCTCTCAAAGCAGGGAGTGCTTGGCTTTGCATTTTTCATAGGATTCCATCCACTGAAATAAGCAGTTCAAGTCATATGAAGGTAAATTATACTTTATGTTAACCTTTTAGTGAAATTGGGGGGGCGGGAGCTAGGGCCCTCCCGACCCAAGTGGGCACAAAGCAGAGGTACTTGCACATCTGTACTGAGATGGGCCGACTTCGTGAGAGGGGTGAAAATGGAAGTCGGCCATCTTAGTGCAGGGTGGAATGACCATAAATGGGGACAAGATTACTGTGATCATCTGTGCTGCACGTGTGCTGAGTTGTGCTGATCATGGGGTGGAGTCTCCTAGTATATAAGGATCATTTTGTAAGTGCAAGGCCTTTGAGGTAACACTGAACCTTTGTTGCTGAGCCATGTGTTTGTTTGTGTGCTACGTGTTTTTGTTTGTTTATTGTCAGGACCGGGGTCAGAGTGGTTTGTCACACCAAGGAACTGCTGCACTACTGCCAGCACTTTCACCTTGTACATCACACACGACTGAACTGGACACTTCAACACCCGAGCACCTGCACTGTCCACCACACCAAAAGTGCACCAAAGAGCTGAGAGGGACTCACTCTATTGGGACCTGTGATTTATAGTTTTGTTTCTTTTACCTATGTTCCCCATAAAAAGTACACCGCTCTACCATTGTTGGTATTGGGGTTGTTTGTACCTGCACCCATGACATCTGTTCCACCACCACACCCACCACAATTCCAATTCATAATTCCAGCACCTGATGTTCAACTAAATCCAACTCTGTCCAAGCTCCTTCAATCTACCAGAAACTACATGGCCTCAGTTGTGGCTCAATTCACAAGATCATATTACACCACAGGCTGGAACTGCTATTCAGTGTTCTGTGCTCAAAATCGTATTCTTCCTATCCGTTTCAATCAAGACTGGATCCTTGCTTTCATAGGCGACAGAAGGGATTCTCTCCATCTGGTTCCAGGCACAATCAAATCATACTCCTCCAGGATCTAGTATCGCTTATCGCTTAATGGCAGTCTCTTCCCCTACATGGTTGTCTATTCCAGCAGCGCATCTGGCACTAAGAGGAATGATAAAAAGCATAGCCCCAACTTCCCCATCACGGCTACCTATATCTGCGGACATTTGGATCATTTTACTTCAAATCCTTCAAAAAGGCTGCTTCACCCCTTTCAGTGATCTACTCATGGAGACAGTGTCTGACCGCTTGCTTCGGATTTCTGAGGCGCTGAATTCACAGTCCCATCAATCACCAGTTTTCCCTCCATCTGTATCCGTTCCTGCAACCTCTCATTGGTTCTTGAATCCCACCTCATCCTCTTACTTCACACCTCTATGACAGATCAGCTTCATCAAGGCCAGTTCATACATCTGTCCAAGATTAACTCTCCTCTTTGCCCTTAAAGTTCCATGTCTAGGTACCTTGCTCGTAGAAAAACCCTCCTTCTGTCAGACCCTCTGTTCATGAATTCTTCCCATACAGTAATACCAAGACACTGGTTCTCTTTCCATCTGGCCTCCCTGATCTCCAAGGCAGGCTTTCTGCCCCAGCTGTACATCCCTCACTCCTTCAGGATTGGGGCAGCAACATTCAAAGAGTCTTGGGCGCTGTTCTTCGTCAGCAGTTGACTTATACATTCACTCACTCATCCATTTCTAACATTTCCATAGCTCAACATAGCTGGGACCACTAGAGGTTTCCCCGCACGAGGAGGTTTTTCCTCTCCACTGAGCAAGAGATGTAGGTATAGTAATACATACACATAATCCATACATCTAACTAACCCCTTTTGTCTCCTTGTATCATGTGATTTTTCCTCATGCGTTGGCACGTGGTCTTCCTCCTTCTTTGTCGTGAGGTTTTGGAGAACTTCTATAGAGCCGGGGGTCCTTCTTTTTGGGGGCAAGCAATCTCACTGCCCCAACCTTGGGTCAGGCTACGTCACCTCTGCCTTCAAAAAAGAGGGGTTCTCATCGTATGAGTCAATAGAGACCCCCAGCTACACCTATCCATCCGCAGCTTATGCTTAATACAACAGTATATTATTATGTTTTAAATTATGTGATGTTTTAACTGTCTAGATGACATTATATAAAACTCTCAAATGCACTGATTTTGAATAGCAAAAGCCGTATGAGCATACTTGAGATGGATAATTGTTTAAAATGCAAATGCAATTCCACTCATAACAGGAAAAGCACAGTTCCAATCAAGTTTAAATTTATCTTGTTAACTGAACACTCTGCATGTAAATGCTCATTATAAAGCACGCTGTATAGCACAGATGTGTTGATCACAAACTCACTCCCAAGGTCAAAATACAGCACTGCTGAAAGCAAAACTGAAGGTTCAATCCTGGCTCTTTGCCCCCCACTGCTACACCAGATTGTTTTTCTCTGCTCCTGTCTCTGCAGAGAGTACTG
The DNA here is from genome assembly GCF_017654505.1 of Polyodon spathula. Classification (NCBI taxonomy): domain Eukaryota; kingdom Metazoa; phylum Chordata; class Actinopteri; order Acipenseriformes; family Polyodontidae; genus Polyodon; species Polyodon spathula. The sequence goes on along the minus strand of NC_054536.1, from coordinate 2,490,047 downwards.
CCAAATAAGCTTCTTATTATTGATGTTAGCCAGCGTAGTTCAGGGGGTGTGCAACAGGGGGCTTCCAATTTCCTGTCAATTAGTACCTGTTATCTATTTAAGCCCTGATCACTTGCACCTTCGCTGTCTAGCGTTTTGTTTTCCTCCTCCTCCCCTCCTCCACCTTCTCATACATGCCTTCGCATTGGTCGTCTCTGGGGGGCAAGTGATCTCACTTCCCCGACCTCAGGGCAAGCTTCAGCCTCCCTTGACCTTCAGGGGGGTTCTCACCATGTGAGTCAGAGCGGACCCCCAGCCACACTCTATTCTTTTGCAGCTCCTGCGCTTATCTTGCCTCACTCAAGGCTCTGTTCTACACTCTGTCTCAGTTCGGGACGTGGCTACTCATGCTTGAGTCCCATACTAACCTCTATGCCTTGTTCTTATCTCAGGTCCCAGGCAGCGTGAAGTCTCGGGCAATTGGGGGTCTGATGAGCGCCCCTTTACAGAAGTCTCAGACGCTGGGTACCTCTCCCTCTCTATCTCTTTTTGTGTCCCAGTCTTCTGGAACAGTCCTCCTCTGAGGGGCGGCTCCCCGAGTCATAACCCTCATATGTGTTTTCGGTTGCTAGGTCCTCTGGCCCTGGGTTGTGTCGGCATCGCCGCCCTCAGTCAGTGATCACTTTCTATATCCTGTCTTTGGTTGCTGGGTCCTTCGCCCCTGGGCTCGTGTCGGCATCGCCGCCCTCAGTCAGTGATCATCCTTCTATCCGGTTTTGGTTGCTGGATCCTTCAACCCTGGGTTGTGTCGGCATCGCTGCCCTCAGTCAGTGACCACCATCTATCCTAGCTTCCACGTCCAGCTTCGCTGGTCTGCTACTAGAGTGGGCCTCGCCTGCTCTTCTATCCTAGGTCCAGTCCTTTCTAGCCGGCACTCTGTCCTACTTACCACTCCCTTCTGCTTCTTCTGCCCTATCCCTACCCCCCAGCTCACGCCCCATGAACTATTTGTTATATGAATTCCTGTGTTCTAGAAATTGGCAAATAACTGCCAGGACACATTTAGCTGAACTGATAGATGACCAGAGTATAAATCAGTGTTCGCCAGTGTAAAGCTAGATCAACCCCCAAACTGCTTCCATTCCAGACATTTCAAATTCACAAATAACACTGAATGCATTTAGGAAATTAAAGTCAACAGAGTGGAAATACTGTGCTTCCAAACCATATGGACTGTGCATAGAGTTAAGCCGATTGAAGTGTTGTCATCCACTTTCGTTTAATTAGAAAATACCATCTAAAAATGGCAGTGTATAGCCTGTTTCAGAAACAAATGCATGCTGGAGCTTCATTTTAGTACAGCTTTCCCAAGTCCACTGTCTTTTGTTGAAATTTGTATATTCTGAGTTCAACAACAAGTATGCAATTTTAAAAGGACTAAGTTGGTCGCAATAACCTAAAAATACAACCATAACAAAGTGTTTCTTAAAAGAGGGATAACCAAGACTTTAAAATGATTATCTTAATTGCACCCAGCACACCACAAGAGAGAGAGTCAGGCTTGACTGCGTTCGTGGTTATAAAGCTTTTAACCTCAGTTCAATCACCAACAGAGCACAGGATCGGCAATGGCAGTGCATCACACAGCACTGCCCATTACACTCACAACATTATAACCACCCCTTTCCCTGTGATTAGTATCTCTTCTACTGGCATTACTGTCTGATAGGCCAGTATATTTTAATGCCAATTGACTGGAGAAATATATGACTGCTACTGAAACAATGCAATAAATGATGTCAGTAATTGCTTTGGATAACAGGTTTCTGCACTGAAATTGTTTTGAAGCCACAATTAATGTAATGGTACCGTGAGCAACGTTGTAATATCAGAAATATAATTTATGGCTGGTGTATATTGCAGTACTGAATATACACTCTAATTAATGATTAACTCTGTTGCTGTACTGCTCTTTGTTGTCCGGACTGCACCATAGAGCTACAGTTATTTCTGTGACTATTGAGTCCTGGTTACTTTTGAAAGCACCCCTGGGAAGTACATCTACAGCCAAGTGGAAACGCTGAATCTGTCCCCTTGCAAAACTCCAACACCTAGTGCATGTAGTAAATACCACCTGAGATGCATTCGGCATGTCTTGCTCTTACCAGAAATGTGGTATTCCTTACATCCATTACAGAAATGTTGCCCATTTTCCACTGACCCGTCCGAGCCATGCGGGCCCCAGGCTCAGAAACTCTGGTCTCACAACACATCTGAATCTGTCTCGGATCCGAGCAGGGCCAGGGGCTGGGTTAATGATTTTCATTATTTAGTTGCGTCAGTCAGTACACTCGACGAAGACAAACAACTTGGCATGCAGCAAGTCAGGGGACAGAACAGTACATTTCAGTTGCATTCAGTAATATATGAAGAACAAAAACGTAAAAAACCACAACCATAGCCTCTGGACTGCCATTCTCATTCACATACAGCGGCTCTTAAAACTGCATCACCTACATGCGACTCGACGCATTCATTGTGCATGACGTCAGTATCACGGTTCGGGCTTTGCAGTAGAAAAACAAGCAGGCCCCTCCTAAGCAGCGCTGGGCTGGCTCGGTGCGGCTCGGTTTTACAGTGTGAAAAACGGATTTCACTCATTTGAACATATTAGTTGCATCAATTGACTGTGTATTTTGTCTGTTTTTATGACCAGCCCCATGTCAGGGGGCCTCTAGAGGTACTTGGAAAGCCATGTTGTCAAAGAGCAGCTACTTCTAACAGTGGTGTTTTAAATGGTGGAGCTGAGCATATCTCTCAGTGGGTGCGTTACTTAAGTGAGCAACTCAGCGAGAATTTATTCGCTCATTCAGATCACCGATGAAATCTGCTCTGTAGCACTCTGAGCTGCACAGGAGGAGCTGAACTGTGAATGCTGTTAAGTGGGTTGTTTCACTGAGCTGCTCTGAATTGAGATATCAACATGGAATTAATGTTCATTTATTCTGATAATGCTGGCACTTTTGGGAATTGTGTCAGTTACCCCAGTACTAGCTAATGGAACAGTGTTAACTATGTTCCCTTTAAGACTTTCATTTAGTTAGCCACTGTGGCCACTGATACTCATGTGCTGCACCTTCACATTATTTTGATGGTGTCAGGGTTTTCTTTCCACTGCACAACGGTGAAGTGAAACTGCCAGTAGACAGTGCTAGAAGTGCATGTTAATAAACTGTAAATGCCTCCCTGACCAGCCGCAGCTCTAGTCACACAAGCTTGTAATATTAAGTATGATTGTACAGCCACGACTGTTTTAAAAACTGCTTTTTTACCGTGTTTTTCCACCTGGGACTACTGACAGTACTATTACATCAATTCCGACATTAAAACTCAATAAATCATATTGAGACAAATCCTTCTTTTTAAAATAATAAATCTGTTTATTCTTTTATTAACTGTTCCTCTATCAAATCATCTTGGAACCATTCTGTTACTGTTTGCAAACCCTATTTCAGCACATTTTAAAGAGCTAGCAAACAGTGACTGTGACTATCACAGTCATATTGTTGTTTCTAATCAGAACCTCTGTCCTGCCAAACACAACACTGGTGCATATGTTACATAATCAAGCTAAATGGCTTTCACTGGGTGCAATGAAATTAAATGAATGAATGATTGAATCAATTAATCAATCAAAATGTATTTTATATAGCGCCTTTCATAGTGAACCACCATCACAAAGCAAAAGAAAACAGTCTGCATTGATTTATCTACCAGCACACGTTCAAAGCAATCATGCTGGCATAGTCTAACACAAGAACATTTTTCAAAGCTTTCACCACTGTGGTGAACTTGGTGAAAATTAATTGAGCCACACAGGAAAACATTTCACTTGTGGCGATGTTGCCAGCGGCTAGCGGGAATGTAGGTAAACCTTTTGTCAATGGCAAGGGGTGCAAATGGACCCCAGCTTGTTTAAAACGAACACTTCTTAAAACAGTTTGCAGCTCCCGAGATATTCTTACAGGTGATTAAACGTTAATCAATTGCCTTTGTTTTACTGCCAAGGTGTTTTTTTTTTTTTAGCCAAGTCATGACACAAAATTAGACTTTTTCCAGTCATTTGCAATCTACACATTATTGAGTACCAATCAATGGTAATAAGATAATATCTTATGGCAGTGTGATTTATTATAAAATGAGCCAACAGCTTGTCACAACTCAATTAAAACAATTCATATTTTATTCAAGAGTCAATCACAATGTGAATTGTATTTGCGATATATATATATATATATATATATATATATATATATATATATATATATATATATATATAGACACACACACACACACAAATATGCACATTTCATTGTCTCTTGAATCATGAAGTATGGAAGATAATTTGACTTAAACATTGAATACGAGTCACTGAAACTGTTCATTACGGTAAACTCAAGTTGGGTGCTAGTGAAGTGTTAGTATAAAATCAAAAGAAAAGTGATTTGTATCAAATGGATGAAAAAAGGTAACAAATAATTGCAGATAAAACATAAGTGGGTTGACTAGATTAGGTTCTGACACAGAAGACATTCTGTTATTGCCACTGATTGGTACTGAGCAGAATGCTAATGAATGGAAAAGCCTTGTTTTGCATTTTTGCAATTACCATGTTTTGACCTGTTTCTTTGTATAATACCTGCCATCTTTAAGCATGTTAAAGGGAATCAGCAGGGAAGTCAGAGTGCTTGCACAGCCCTAGCCACATTAGGAAGCAGCAGTTCTGTTTGTGGAAATGCGCACTCAGCAATAGCACTAGAATGTAAGACATTGCAGTGTGCTGTGGGAGCGTCAGTGAATAGAAATGTGCTCGTCACAAACGAAAAGTAGACCGTAATCAATAATCAACTAACTCACTGATGATGAAAATATATGTATAGAAACACTAGTGTGTATAAAAATTTGAACAAGTGAAAAAGATATGAAGTTATGTTCACATATTTTTTCATTAGATCATCGCAAACTGGAAACCAACATAATGGCATTTTCATTATCAACAAGAACTGGGGTAGCAGACACATTTCTCAATGCGGCAATGCCAACAGAATAACATAACCTTGACTCCATGGTGATAGCATGATCTTATACATGGTGGGAGTCACAAAAACCCTTTTTACCTGATGTGCACTTAGACACCCTATTCCACTGTACATTGTATTAATAAACTAATGAGATAAAGCTCTCCCAAAACCGACCATTGTGTGTTAAGGGGTAGTGTAGTAGTCTACTCCTGAAGTATATCACAGGTTGAGAGAGTTGCATTTCTTTCAGTCATGTCTTAGCTGTAAGGCTCCTACAGTGGGATCTGTAGATTACATTGCATGTTTTCCTGGTATAGTGGATGGTAAAAGCTACCACAGATATTTAAACATCACTCTTGCATCCCTAACTTCTTATAAAAGCCCACAGTTTTGCTGTTATTGGAACAGAGTGGAACTGAATGTTGCCACATTGCAAAAGGATAGTCCCCACCCATGTTGTTTGTTAAGCAAACATACTTGAAACACACAGAAGCATTTTTTAGGACTGCACAAGAAAACTAAATGATGACTGTGGAAATACAATGTAACTTTTATTAGTAGTAGTTTTAATCAGACCAGTAACGGGCATCAAAGCAGCTTCCCTGACCGGGATTCGAACCCAGGCCGCGCCGCTGAGAACACACAATCCTAACCACTAGACCACCTGAGAGGTCAGTAGTAGTAGTAGTGGTGGTAGTCCTAGTAATAGCAGTCCTGGTTGCACATACACTGCCATACCTTTTTGGACAGCCGAAAATGCAGTATTTACATTTCCATACTTTATTATTACTTACAAAAACCTGCCACCTAAGCATCAAAATCGAACAAATAAATACACTATGGGAAAGATAAAAAGAAAACGTGTTACATCACTGTACATCTCGTTTTTACCACGGATCTGTAAAACAGCCCTGTCTTAATCACAATGTATTCTAATGATAGCATACTGTACACACTTTATGACAAATCTGAGAACCCTGTGTCACTGGCAACGCTGGTGTGGCCTCTGCCCAAAATAGGAAAGGTGGAAGAAACACTTTGGAAAGCGCTAGATCATCTATACAGCTTACTCGTGACTCTCAGGCAAACCACACAGAATCTACACCTTGCTAAGGTAGCTGACTAACTTTAAAACGTAAACTATGAGATTCCAATATACCTGGTACATAAAAATACAGTTCTCTACTGCTAACTTACAACTCACTATGCATCGTATGATATGTAAAACTTTTTTTTTTTTTTTTTTTAAATAAACTATATGATCACACAAATAACAAAAGTATCGTTGTAACGGGTGTTGCGTCGCTTGGTATACAATGTATGAGCTGGCACTCAAATGGTTTGCTCGTGTTTTTCGTCTGCGTGAACCATGCATCGGTCACACATTTCGAATTAAAGCTTCCAGTTTGAAATGAACAGGCAAACCTTCATTTCACTTTTGCAGATTAATACTACACGTTATTGAGAAAGCTGTCTCCTTTATTCCTCCACAGAGCCTCTGTCTCTCTTCCACATATTCTTAATGTGTAAACACAAACCACAATGGAATCTTTCCTTCGGCCAGGGCTTGTTGCCAGCACACTGAAGAAATAAAAAGGCTGCTTTGTGCAATTAACACTTACCATCACGTTCCCCTGCATTGTTGCCGTTTTAATAAATGTCTTTTCCTTCATTTTCACAGATTACCTCACAATATGCCGATCGCTGCTATTCCAGTGTCTGGGTGACTTTGGGTCCCTTTAACTTGGTCTTTCTGCACAGGCTCTTTTAATTTACACTCCGTTCTGTCAGCTGGCAAGTTTTGTGATCGGGTGTAGACTGCATTAATCACGGAATTCTTCAGGGCTTTGCTACATCGCTATATCCTGTTGATAAAGACGCTGAATGTCCCTTGTCACTATTTGATGGATACAGGAGCAATCAAACATGGACGAAACTTGATTTTCAGCAAGAGTGACATTTTGATGAACGATACGTGTAAAGCGGACATCAAGGACTTGCATCTATATCACCCACACCCTGTTTGTTTATTGTGGCTTTTTTTTTTATTATTTTTTAATGCTACTGTAGGATATTTTCTGTAGTTTACATGTTCTGGTTCGACTGTGATTAGACAGCTGGTCGACTTGTCTTGTGCCGCTTTTGCTGAATATAAATAATGTTCTTACATGGTACTATGGATTACATGTTTCGTTTCTATGGTTTCACTCGCTTGCTAGTCTGAACCTCAAGCAGCAGACACACGAGGTGCGGAATGGCTGTTGCTTCACGTAGTAAATTGCAGGTGTCTGTTGCAAGACTGTTTTGTATTTGTTTTAACTGTGGACTTCAATTCACTTTCACCATTAGAGACTCGTGCAATGGTGTTATTCAGAGGACGAGGTTGAGACGGGAGGTTTCACCATTATTTTGTGTGGTGCTGAGGGTCATTTTTTGTTACCACCTTTCTCAAATAGTTTAATTAAATATGGCACGCACTATTGCTTCTGTGTTGTTGTTTTTTTTAAATAGGCGTGTGTGCGTGTGTATGCGTAGATGGAAAACACTACAATACCAATACTGTAGAAACAGCAATAATAATAATAATAATAATAATAATAATAATAACAATAATAATAATCACGACAAGAAGCCACACCATGTCTACTGTTTGAGCTGTATGTATTACACTGTGGTTTAATAATGAGACCGCCTCTGTAGCCAGAAGAAACGGGAAAGCAACACTGGCAGAAGGACTTTAATTGAAAACCTCACCCTGCAGTTCATTTATCAAAACGCACAATTACACTGCAGATATACTACTTGCTCGCTGCCACAGTAAACGAGTTTATGATATATCACCCTAATGAGATGCAATGCTAGACGGCAGTGGGTTGCACTCGTGTTATGCTGTGTTCTGATATAATTTTCTAACCTTAACTCATGGTAGCAATAAAAACATATCGCTAAGGGATGCTCATGATTAGTTCATGAGGTAACGTTAACAAAACTATATGAATAGATGCATTGCCAATAAACTTAAGTCCTATATGATCAAAACGGTGGGGGCATTTACTGTAACATCTTGACACTTAAAACTGTCTGCTGTACTACTATGACTGAGGACCGTTTGTGTGTGTGTGTGTGTGTGTGTGTTTCCATTAAAGAATGAACACTGCGCCTCCTCTTGGTAGTCTAAAATTAAGGCAGTTGTAAAAATGGGGGTTCTATTATAACAACTTGATTGCATAAAGAAGGAAAAACATTGCGTGAAATAGCTCACATCTCTTGATTTTCCGAAGCATAATCAACAAGTACAGAGAAACGTCATCTGTAAATGACAAACCCAGGACTGGAAGACCCAAAAAGCCGTGTAACAAGGATGAGCAATACTTGACGATAATATCCTTAATGAATAGAAAGAAGACAAGCGTTGAATTGACAACAGAACTGGCAGAAGGCACAGGTGTCGTTGTCCATCAAATTAACAGTAGGAAGGTCACTCTTAAAGGATGTGTTGCAGTAAGAATACTGCTGTTAAGAAAGGGGAACAAGACTAAAAGGCTAAAATACGCACAAGAACACAGAAATTGGACTATGGAACACACAGAAATTGGACTATGGAACTGTTGATGGGTGGACAACAGCACCGGATCGCTTACACAGCTTAGTGGGTCTTCCAGTCCTGGGTTTGTCATTTACAGATGATGTTTCTCTGTACTTGCTGATTATGCTTCGGATACCACACCTTGACAATCGAGTGATGCGAGCTGTTTCACTCAATGTTTTTCCTTCTTTATGCAAATCACGGTTGTTATAGTAATAGAAAACACTAGTGGAGGCTTTGAGTAAATTGTTAATGCTCATAATGCATCAGAGTGGTAAAATAAAGACTTTTGCACAGCAGACTGTATGTATGTATGTGTGTGTGTGTGTGTGTGTGTGTGTGTGTGTGTGTGTGTATGTATGTATATGTGTGTATGTGTATGTGTGTGTGTGTGTGTGTGTGTGTGTGTGTATATATATATATATATATATATATATATATATATATATATATATATATATATATATAATTACACTGGTTTATGACAAGGAAAAATTAAAAGGAGAGCAATACATTACAACGGGTAAAACGAGAAAAAAAACATATAGCTATCTATTTATATGAAATAAAATGCTCTCTCACAAAAGGAGACAAAGAAATATATAGCGTATGAACACAAAAACTAGCAACTTCATTAAAATTAGACATAGCAGCGAGTTTCTACAGACACTGCTCGTTTCCCGATTCCTCTGTCCACAACAAACAAGGCAGACTGTCTCCGCCTCCTCTACACTCCCATTGGCCACAATCACAGCTGTCTCAACTCCCATTGGCCAGGCAGCGTTTCTGCAGCCTGATCCATACAGTGTCAGTATTCCCTGCTTGCTAGCAGTGGAATACACAACTAAACATTTTTGTTATTCGGGTCTATTAATAATAATAATAATAATAATAATAATAATAATCTTACTATTAATAATAATACTTTTATCTAAGTTTTTTTCTTCTAAATTTCGTTTAACTTTTTATTGTTGTTAAGTCATTTATTTTACGTTTTTGTCCGTATCAGTTTTCATTAACGATTGTAACCCTAAATTAAATTAAATTAAAATGTAGAACTTGCCTTTGTTTCCTCTGCTCTGTTCCGGAAGTGTGTGGGCTGTGCATTGCACAATGGGACATGTTTAGGATCAAGTGGAGTTTACGTAGAAACAAAACCATTTCTTTCATGAGTTGCAGTTTAATAAACGTGGCATATTAGTTACTCATTTCAAGCTTGTATCGCGATACAGAAAGGTGTATCGTATCGTGTTGTAAAGTATCATAATGCATCGATACAGTCAAAAGTTTACATACCCCTATTGACATTTATCATTTCTGGAAATTTCTCAAATACAGGAAAAATCTTTTGTAGGAACAGTTTTGCTTTTGTGGATGAAAAAAGTTACAAGAAATAGATGTCTACAATTATTTATTTCAGCATTTTTTTTTTTTTTTGCAAAACTCTAAAAATGCTAATCCAAAAGTATTCATACCCTGACATGGAAAATGAAATTAATAGCTAGTTGAGGCACCTTTAGTAATAATAACCTCTTTTTTAAAGGATTAGGATATTTATCAGTGAGCGTTTGGCATGATTCTTTAATGATTTTTTACCATTCTTCAACGCAAAAAGTGTTTCATTTCATTCAACTTTCGAGGACTCCTCTTGTGCACAGCCTTCTTCTACTCATACCAGAACTTCTCAATCAGATTTAGATCGGGACTTTGACTAGGCCGTTCCAGAACCTTGACTTTGTTCTTCTCTAACCATTCTGCAGTAGATTCTGATGGGTGCTTTGGATCGTTGTTGTGTTGGAATGTCCAGTTGCGCTTTAAACCGAGTTTTGTAGCGGAGGGTTTCAGATGATTGTCCAATATCTGTTGGTATGCTATGGAATCAATTTTTTCATGTATTGGAGCTCAATTTCCTCTGCCTTTAGAGAAAAATGCCCCATAGAAGGATATTACCACCTCCATGCTTGACAGTAGGTATGGTGTTCTTTTCTTTGTACACCTCACCAGACTTTCTCCAAGTGTAACGACTATCAGTGTGACCCAATAGCTCGAAACTCCAAAAATCCTTTGACCAGAACTCATATCTATCATTCAAATGGTGTTTTGAAAACTTTAAGCAACTGTCCTTGTGAACTTTTCCTAAGATTGGCTTTTTCCTTGGCCTGTGACCTTGAGACCTTCACCATGCAATAATCGCTCTATGGTTGAAATGGAAACCCCAGTCCCACTTGCAACCAATTTAGTTTGAATATCTTTGGCAGTTAATCTCAGATTGTTATTAACCTTCCTCACAGTTCTTCTACTTGTTCTTGTTGAAAAAGCCTTCTTTCTTCCAGACCTGGGGAGCATTGTGACAGTACCATGATTCTTGTACTTCTGCATTATCATACTGAAATTTCTAGCACCTTGTAGACAATACTATCATAGCATCAAAGGGTATGAATACTTTTGAGGTTTGCAACAACAAAAAAAATAAATGCTGAAATAAATCATTTTAGACATCTATTTCTTCCTCATCCACAAAAGCAAAATTTTTGCTACAAAAGATGTTTCCCAAAATTATTTCTAGAAATTTCTAGAAATTATAAATTTCCATAGGGATATGTAAACCTTTGACCGCAACTGTAATGATGATTACATACACTGCCTCAGAACAGCACAAGAATACTGTAAAGTCAGTATTGCAACTGTGCTGGTTTACAGTTTGCTTGTGGGACTTAATAACCTCACAGCCAAAGCTTCTGCAAAACAAGCACACTCCTGAATTGATATGGGCCTTAATCAGAAGTTATTAAAGGATGCTTTGTAATGAAACTGGTATAAGCTGTTGTTGAAGAATCCAATCATAGTATACTTTGAAAACCCCCAAATTATACAAAATCAGAACACTCTTACTCTATTGAACTGAAACACATTTGAACAGAACTACAACTATTACATGGGTGGCATTAGACACCTTCAAGTGATGTCTCAAGTACAGAAGTCTTTTACAGCAGTGACTCCCTCATTTATGCCCTTTGTTTTATATGGAAAAGAAAATGCAATTTAACAGACAATGATTTGGGAGAACCCAATACAGATCCACACAATGTATGATAAGAACTCCTTTGTGGCTCAGGTGGTAAAAAGATGATATGGTAACTTCCATTATTAAGAATGCAATTACTTACTTACTAGTAATGACAACTAAATTCAAATTAAGAAAACAATTATGAGTTCCATACTTATCCCCAAGCCCAACATTAATTCATCATGGACAGGGACAAAAGGTTACTTCATATGAAAGCAGTATGAGTTAAAGAATCTTGTAGGAATCTTGTAGGAAAGCAGGTGTTCATTCATTTGCGATTATATTGTTATTAACAGAACCTAATAACATTAAAGGTCTACACAGCAGCCCAAATCTCTTGAGGATAGATCGTTCCCAATCCATATGGTAACCTTTCGCTCAATCCGAAAACAACAGAAAACTCCATAAATCTTACCAGTCGTGCACCTCCATTTGCAATGTACAGCTGCGGCCAAGAGATCTGCATCCCCTATAGAATTAACTCACTCTGCTTCATGAAACAGTTCAATGAAACCTGCTGAATAATGTTATGTTAACACATTGAATTACATACCGCTTTGCAGTTTTGCACACTGACAAAAACTGACAAACGTTACATTTCAAAATCTATCATGAAATACTGTTCTACTAATATGGTTTCCGGTAGACTTCATTTTGCAGTTTCTTTGATTGATGTTAAATAAAGATCTAGATTACGTTCATATAGGCTTTTTTGTTTTATTGCGTCTCAATCCTAAAGTTCTAGTTGATGCTGAACGGGTTGGTTAATGACTTGAAAGGTGTTTTTGTGCAGAGGATGGTTTTACTCTCCAGGTGAAATGACCAAGGAAATGTGAGCCTAAATATCAGAAAAAAATATAGTACAAAGAAATACATATCAACAAATCACCCAGTTTAATTACAGTTTGTCAAAAAATCCTTGTGATGTACCCAGTACAGCAGATCAACCCAGGCTAGTGCTGTAAAAAGTTGTGTGTAGATGGCAGGTAATTTGCACACGCTAAACCACAAAAGTCACAAAAAACAAACACTTCACTGCAAGTGATTTGCAAGTAACCAATATGACACTGAAACATGGACCACGGCCAGTAAAGCTAAAGGCCTTGGAGAGGTCAGTAGCCAGTATTAGTAGTGCAGAAATGAGATGGGCCACAATGACCTGTCCACTTAGAACAATATATCTTTCTGGAAAGACAGCTAAGAAATAAGAAAAGTGAAAACAGAGTGTGGTTGGAAATCACCAGCCCCTACCAGTCCAGCTTAGAATTGCTTTAAGGATTACATATCTATATAATACATACTGTGCTGTACATATATATTTCTTATAACAGCCATCAGGATATCAAAAGAAGAATATCCTCTGTTCCTTTAATTTGATGGGTGAATGAAAGGAATGCTATCTTGAATAGACGTTCTTTTCTCTTTAACAAGGCATGTACAGTGAAAAATCCGTCTGCTTCTCTTTTTGTCTACTTGGCCATAGAGGTGGCCAGACCAGGTTAAATTTAAAATAACTAATGATTTTACTTTCTGTAGCTTTATTCAATGTAAGAAATGCATTATTTACCCCTGCATTATTTGCAGCACTGCTGTATAGTGACAAGAGAAGCTAAAGGGGTAAGAAAGAAATCCTGGCACAAAAGCTTTTAAAGCATTGGAAGTTGTCTATTCATTTTCTAAAATGTGTGGCTGTGACGCTGGGTACAATACATTTCACCATGGTCCTTAGACTACAATATACATTCAAGTGTAGTTTTTCAGGAATTTGTGCTAAAATCTCTGTCCAGCAGAGGGCAAACTTACTCCAACCTGAAGACTTTATAATAGAGACAGCCATTAAATTTAGCAAAAAACAATTCTAACCTTAAACTACGACACCCCTCCCAAATTTTAGTTGAAAGTTTTTAATAACGATGTGCAAATAATGCTCACGTCAAAAGAAAAAAAGTAGTTTGTTGTTTTTTCACACTGGACACTGCAATTTCTTTTTTAGGGATTATGTAAAGCCCTTTATTTTAGTGTCCGAAAATTTCAGTTTATATTAAAAGTCAGCTCGGGTATAAAAATAAAACCCGACCCAAGACCTTTTCATTTTTTTCATACCAACCCTAATATCACCATAAATTATATCAAACATGCTATTGAAATACAGAAAGCATATTTCGAGTCAAAACGCAAATTAAAAGGAAAACAAATACTCTCAGTGAAGCATCCAGTTAGATGAACATTTTACTTGGTAGTCTCAGATAGACATATAGCATCATGTTTGGATAAAATAGCTAAAAACAGCAAATTTTATGTCAATGACTTGTCATTATATCACACCAGACATTAAACTCAATGCCAGAGTTTTAACAACAGCAATGTTTCCACTGAAGGACGCCAAAACTGGTGAAAATAACGTCATTTATGTTTCTCAAACCATGGATTTACCAGGTATGACTGACTTGGCCCTGTTGCAAGTAAAAGTTTGCAAGATTTGCACTGTACAAATGAACTTTTACTATCGTCTAAACAGAATATTTACTCTTTCCAGCGACAGAACTTTCCACTGCTAAACATTCTCCAGTAGACAGCTTTCTTTTTATATCAACCGCCTCCATACTTAACAATGTAGAATCACTTTTTGGCTGTATTTTTTACAACATAAACATGAGAACGGAAGTAATTTTAGGAAGCATTTGCATGAGGAAAAATACACTTGCTAAATGTAATAATGCATTTATTGAGTTGGCCCGGCCCGGCCCAACCCGAGCCCAAGTGCTTGACACAGAATGTATACCAGACCGACCCAAACCCGACACAAAGTCGGTCCCATCTGGTACGGATCGGGTAGCCAGGCTTTAGTTTATACATTTTTAAAATGTAACTACTTTTATTGTAGCGTATATGTGGTTTTTCATGATGTGCTTTTGCACTGCACATTGTAGCTTTAAAGTTAAGTGCTTGTTTGGTGAAAATATATGAAATGACAAAACAGTGAGCATAATACAGCAACTTTTAATTATATTTCAAAAGTCAATTAATGTTAACTACACTTCTTGATTCTTTAGCATGACTGTGTGCTGTGCTCTACCTTAGAATTTTAAGCATGCCTAATTGTAAGCGTAATCTACCTACCTAATGTTAAAAATTCTCTGCAATAATGCCTTCAATTTCACCCCTGCCCAACTCAAATATATACATTGTAGCATGTCAGCAAGGCAGAAGAAAAACAGTGACAAATCTCATGGGAAATTGGTGCGCTTTTATTGATGCTGTTAAATTGTAGAATATTTAGTTTTTTAATGTCCACCTTTTAAAGACATTCTATTATCAGCATCAGTGAAATAAAAACATAAATCAATGTAAAAATAACAACAGACACATGAAATGTCCCCTTCTTGTACTGGACAGAGCGATCTTTAGCAGAAATATTTCCAATCTTTAATGCAAAGCTCAATGCAGTGTGTGTTCAATCATTTACCGGACGCAAACTAAACTGACTGCCAGGTTCCTAAATGCTGTGTAACAGGTAGTGTGTCAATAAGGCAAATGTTTTCTGTATTTGTTTTTAAGTTATACAAATATGTTTACTTCTAGTATTCTTTCAGAAATGGGAATTTTCACAGGGAATTGCACATTACACAGCAGCGGGTACATCTCATGGAAATTGTGAAATCTGTGATGAACAGCTTATGCCCTTTAGGGGTGGTGCAAGTTCATTCAGCCAAGCGACCAGAGAAGCATGGGATAAAGTGCAGTGAATTGAGACTCACCGGCCACAGCATAACTACAGATCATTTCTTCACAAGCGTGCCCCTACCTGAAGCACTGCTTGAGAAAGGACGGACTCTTGTGGGAACGCTCTCCGCCAAAGCAAGCCAGACATCCCTGCTGGGATGAACGCTTCCACGAGTCAGCAAGTTCATAGCACTGAATTCGGCAAGGCTGTCATTTTACTGAGCACAATGCATCACGACAAGTCAGTAGATGATGAGAGCCAGAAAAAGAAAACAAATGTCATTAAATATTACAACGGATGTGGATCCATTTGTAACCGTGTGGTATATTGAATTTGTGATCTGTATAAAAGTGTTACAATGGGACAAAAGATAGAGCCGGCCTGCTGGACCAGTTGGTTTGTACATATTCCTGCAAGCAACAATCCAGAAGGTGGCCTGTGGTCCTGTAGTATAATGTTCTGGATGTAGCTTGCCTGAATGCTT
This sequence comes from Polyodon spathula, assembly GCF_017654505.1. Lineage (NCBI taxonomy): Eukaryota > Metazoa > Chordata > Actinopteri > Acipenseriformes > Polyodontidae > Polyodon > Polyodon spathula. Next base: position 2,474,126 of record NC_054536.1, on the reverse strand, counting down.
ACTTGCTGAACACATCATAGCATCCAGAATACAGAAAAGGGCTGACGCACAAGCAACGTTTATTCCTACAAGAACTTGTAAGGGAAATGTTCACACCACACATGAGAAACAGGTTGGAAGGCAGTCCTGTCTTCCTAAAATCATCATCGCCTCAATGGAGAAGTGTGGTGTAGCAATACAAGAACACACGGCACATAGCCAAGCAGGATCAATTGAAGAACACATGTAATCAAATGTGAATGCTCTGTGTGCAAGGAGCACAGCCATGTTGTGTGTGCGACTACCTGCAGTGCAGAACGCTTTTTGGGTCGTTTGGTCTTTTTATTACATAAAAACAAGAGAGTGTGGCAAGCTGGCCTGAGCGGTGACATCAGACCCGGAAGAAACACACACACAGCACGGCGAGTGAAATGTGAATGCGCTGCTTGCGCATTTAACAACAAAATAAAAAGTTAAAACAAAAGAAAACACTTATAGAAAAACAAAACGGCATGTTAGCCAAACAGACAGACAAAACGGACATGGAATAAACAACAAACAAGTATCGTGCTGGTGTATAACCAGTAGGCACAGCAATTGTTTATATCTTTAAGCTTTACTTTGCTTTACATCCTGTACCTCATTCCGCCTCCGAACACAACAACCCCATGGCACCTGTGATCTCTATATTTATACATCTAGGGCTGGAGCCTTAATTAATCATTTTATCCTTTATTCAATTCACGGCTCCAGCCACAGTCCCACGTGTTTTTGCAGGGAGGATTAACTGCCTCCCTGTCACACAATATTACACAAACAAACGCACACACATGCTCCAATACACAATATATGCACAGAGGCAGGGCACCCAGACACAGAGAGGAAGAAACAATACACACCATTACAGAGTTTAGAGCATTTGTATTGTTATAAATAAGTTTACCTTGTTTTTATTTGTTCTTGTTATGCTTGGTTCATAAATCTCTTTGGTATATAATATACAGGCTTTTGTATGATCTTATACAAGACATTTACGATCTTATTAAATAAAGGGATCAATCTTTTTTGAGCAAATATACATTATTGCTTACATGGGTCTTCCAGACCTGACCACTGGAATAGTGTTGAGTACCTTAGGGCTGCATCCTAGGGTTAAGAAAATAAATACTTTGGAGTTTGGGGAGGAGTATGTATCTTGCTGTTTGTGGGAGTTTGGACAGCCTACATAAGGAAGGTTTTTCTTTTTTCTTCAAACTAAACATTTAGAATAGAAGAAACTTGAATTCGACCAAAACGTTTTGACATGCCTAGCTCAGGCTTGCATTGTTACACCACATGCACAAGTCATATTGAATTGTCACCATGGTTCAGGGGCAGGAGTAAAGGCTTCCAGTCTTAAACCAGCTTGCTATTTAAACCCCTAGTCAAGCTTGTCTCCTTCCTCACCGACTACTCTACCCAGCTCCTAATTCAGGCCCTGGTACTGTCCCGCCCTGACTACTGCAACTCCCTCCGGGCCGGGCTTCCTGCCTCTGCTACCCGTCCGCTCCAGCTCATCCAAAACTCTGCTGCTCGCCTTGTCTTTCCCCGTCCTCGTTTCTCCCACGCTACACCACTCCTCCAATCTCTCAACTGGCTCCCTATCGCTGCTTGCATCCAATTTAAAACTCTTGTACTTGCCTATCGCTGTCTTGACCTTTCTGCTCCCCCCCCCCCTCCTATCTCCAGACTATCATTTCTCCATCCAGCCCTTCTCGACCCCTCTGCTCCTCCACCTCTGGCAGACTTACTGGACTTTACTCATATAAGCAAATATTTACTGTAAATTTTGCTATTATTTTGCTCTTACTTGAATTTGATCTTATTGTACTTTCATAACTGTTCCTATCTGTACTATAATATTCTGTAATGTGATATTTTATAATGTGATAACTTGTTATGTGATATTTTATAATGCAATACTTTGTACTGTGATACTTGGTAACAACTGTAAGTCACCCTAGATAAGGGTGTCTGCTAAGCAATAAATACATAAATAAAAATAAATAAAACACAGCATTCATAATCCTTTCTAACACTCAATGCCCAATTAAATGTCATTTATAATACACTAAAACAAAGAGGTCTAAGGTATTGATTGTAGACATTTCCTACACAATATACTCTACACCTACATCATCACTCACAATATCGATCACAATTTTTGGAATCAATTCTGCCTGTCACACAATCTAATATATCCATGTTTGTTTCATGCAACAGTCTTTTTTGCTACTTTAATTTTCATCTAGCAAATGACTCAGAAAAGCAGAGAGCTTACCAGTAGTAGCCTTGTGCAGCAGTTAAAAAGGTCCCCCCTAAAGGAACTGGCCCTTACTGATTGCTGCACCACTACACTGCTGGCAGGCTGTGGTATACTGTCAAATCAAATCATTTATTTAACATTCATCAATAAACGAAAAGGTAAAGTTTAAAAATACTTTGAATGACTCAATCATTAAAACATTGGACTAAATGCCAGGCAGAATCGATTTTGAGGTATTGATTTCCATATTAGCTTTACCAGGAATGAAGTGTTTTTTTTTTCTTTTGTTAAAGACATATTGAGGGTGATGGGGGTATATTGTTGCATTTACAACTTTCTTAGCTCCACTTTATCACAAAGCCATTAATATATAAACAGATACAACACTAATATCATACATTGCATGACTCATGTTCATTTCATCTATTCTACAAAGCATGTAAAACGTGTAATGTAATACCACAGGGTATCACATAAGATTAAGCCAATTTAAACTTTATTATGGGCCTCATTAGTCACATGTGTTAATTAGACCAAACGCCAGGAGGCAGGTGTAACTAATTAAGCTCATAACATAGTTTGGAATTATTTCAACTGCTACTGTACATAATTGGATTCTAATATGTTACCCTGTGGTGTATCATACACACTGAGGGATAAATTCAATTAACTTTTAGACTGGAGAAAACATTTAGGAAAAAAGAACTGCAATAAACTGGGTGGACTATTGATCAAAATCTGCTCTTTTTACTTAGAGTTATAGGTTAAAGTTTATCAAATTCGGCCCAGAGCATGTTTACAAATACAGCCAATGCAAATTGTGAGCTACCCATTTTTACCAACATATAGAGTAATAGCTCTTTACTGGTGTCAAAATGCAAAAAAAAAAAAAAAAAGTTTATCCCAAATACAGATAAAAAATTAAAAAAATAAAACATCAGATGAACGTGCGCTTGTAGTTTATAACCCATTTAATAAACAGCACTTAGATGAAAACACTACAGAAAATACAAATAAAAAAGCAGTTTATTTTGTGGGTTCCTACCTTGGGTCCTCTGGCAGAACTGCCCTTGCCGATGCTGTTACTTACTGTTGCCGTTTGATTCATGTTCTTAAAAACACCCTGATCTTGCCTTAAAACGACTTCAAAGCAGACATTCTAATTACAAGCTAAATCTATTTACTCGCTTCTTGTTATTTTTTTCTTTCCTGTTATTTTTTGAGTGTGTTCAGAAATAGTGTTACAAAAACAATCTCGGTGATCATTAAAGACTTTAAAATTGTCCTTGCAGATGTAAGAAGCGTTAGCTTTGAGAATCCTGGCGTGCGTTGAATGCAGCTCTTGTGTATTTTATGATGGCGTGAAATTGCTTTTTTTTTTTTTTTGTCTGTCTTCCACTACTGTTCTTCTTCCTAGAGAAATGTGTATGCCAACCACCACTACAACAAAGTCCCGAATATCGAAACGGTATACTGAAATCAGGCTAAGCTTGCCACCTCGGCGGTTGACGTTTGTTCAGAAAGAAACTTTCAAATGCAAGCGGACTCGCTGGTACGTTTCAGGTGGGCGAGCTACTGCAGCTGCCGGGCAGTAGAACCCCTGCACAAAGTGAAAAACACGACGTCTCTGCCTTGACAACCCCCTTCTTTCAAGAAACAACACACCACTTGTCCTTTTTATTATGCCTAGTAAAAAGAGACACAAATTAAAACGACACAGAAGCCTAATGATATCACTGCCTGGGTTATTATGGGGCCATCCGGAGGAGAGCATCGAAGGTGTCCCAGGATTTCTCAGAGCTGTCAAAAGGTGGCACGCGAGTCCCTAACTGGAGCTCCAGCCTTCATTACATTAGTTCAACCTGCAGGTCAGTAAGAATCGGCAGAATTCAAAGCAGTGTTCGAGTTAGAGGAAAGAGCTTGTAATTAAACATGACATCTGTGTCTTTGATAGATTTAGTCCCTGTTGTTAATAAGCACGGTTAATTATATAATAGATTAGAAATCAGTTGAGTTCTTAGACCGTTCTCTTTTTCATTAACTCACAATAATAATAAATATCTGAAATAATAATAATTATTCACATATTACCTCATATTGTTAGCAAAAAGTTACAGTCATTGCTTGTTTAATAAAACAGCAACAAAAAAAGCAAATTGATAATATGCAATTATTATAGCCACCAGAGATTTACATATCAGTTGGGCTCAGGGTTGTTTTATATATATATATATATATATATATATATATATATATATATATATATATATATATATATATATATATATATATATATAGCTCTGGAAAAAATTAAGAGACCACTGCAAAATTATCAGTTTCTCTGGTTTTACTATTTATAGGTATGTGTTTGGGTAAAATGAACATTTTTGTTTTTATTCTATAAACTACTGACAACATTTCTCCCAAATTCCAAATAAAAATATTTTCATTTAGAGCATTTATTTGCAGAAAATGACAACTGGTCAAAATAACAAAAAAGATGCAGTGTTGTCAGACCTCGAATAATGCAAAGAAAATAAGTTCATATTCATTTTTAAACAATACAATACTAATTTTTTAACTTAGGAAGAGTTCAGAAATCAATATTTGGTGGAATAACCCTGATTTTCAAGCACAGCTTTCATGCGTCTTGGCATTCTCTCCACCAGTCTTTCACACTGATGTTGGCTTTGTTTGATGGCTTGTGACCATCTATCTTCCTCTTGATCACATTCCAGAGGTTTTCAATGGGGTTCAGGTCTGCAGATTGGGCTGGCCATGACAGGGTCTTGATCTGGTGGTCCTCCATCCACACATTGATTGACCTGGCTGTGTGGCATGGAGCATTGTCCTGCTGGAAAAACCAATCCTCAGAGTTGGGGAACATTGTCAGAGCAGAAGGAAGCAAGTTTTCTTCCAGGACAACCTTGTACTTGGCTTGATTCATGCGCCCTTCACAAAGACAAATCTGCACGATTCCAACCTTGCTGAAGCACCCCCAGATGAGTCCAATTTTCAGCTTTGCCCAACACCTGGTCGTCTAATGGTAAGACGGAGACCTGGAGAGGCCTACAAGCCACAGTGTCTCACACCCACTGTGAAATGTGGTGGAGGATCGGTGATGATCTGGGGTGCTTCAGCAAGGCTGGAATCGGGCAGCTTTGGCATGAATCAAGCCAAGTACAAGGTTGTCCTGGAAGAAAACTTGTATCCTTCTGCTCTGACAATGTTCCCCAACTCAATTGTGTTGTTTAAAAATGAATATGAACTTATTTTCTTTGCATTACTCGAGGTCTGACAACACTGCATCTTTTTTGTTATTTTGACCAGTTGTCATTTTCTGCAAATAAATGCTCTAAATGACAATATTTTTATTTGGAATTTGGGAGAAATGTTGTCAGTAGTTTATAGAATAAAACATGAATGTTCATTTTACCCAAACACATACCTATAAATAGTAAAACCAGAGAAACTGATAATTTTGCAGTGGTCTCTTAATTTTTTCCAGAGCTGTATATATATATATATATATAATTGTTTACACCTGCACTGGTTGTGATGTTTGCAGTCATTCTGAGTCACTGTTCTTGCAGTTATTCAATGCTATGTTTTAAGTGTTTTGATACATCTGTGCTAAAGTTATATGTAACAGGTATCTTTACAGTAATAAGAGCCATCTAGTGATCTGTCTCTTTGGACTGTGCATCCTTCAGTTGTTCTGGCAATCCACTGCTGTACAGCAGATGGCGCTGGTGCTTACTTACATAGACACTTTGGCTGATCTAGCCTACATTACATATGTCTATGGCAGGTAATTCAAACTGTAGAGCATCTCTGGAATTTATAGGCAAAGCATCTAGTCTTTATTAAAAACAAAAAGGCATAATCCTCACAGAATAAATATTGCCTATGACTGATCAGTTAATCACCAATGAAAAGACATAAATAACTGTGGATAAAAATAATGCTAAGGCTTTTAGCATCTTTCTTGAATGAATAACACAGTGTAACATTTTTTTATTTATTTTTTTGTTCCTGGGTAGTAAGTGTTATTTCCTAATTGCTTATGCCTCAAAAGTATAGAAAATGGCTATTATTCCTCACAAACTTTGCTTTTGTGACCAGGACAGTGATATTTCAAAATATCACTATTTCCAATGGGAAAACGGGCAAATGTGTATTTTTTCATTCATATAAAGTCAGAAAAAAACAACATATGAATCCAAATTAACATGTATTTATACTAAAGTAATACAAAAATGACTACAAAAGATTTAGAAGTGAGTAGTTTTTCAAGATTTACGATTATACTGTATATTACATAAAAGGATGGCCGAATAACCAATGAGCCCCGAAAAAGGCATGTTAGCTGCTCCTCAGAAGTGAAAGAAGCACTGTGCTGCATGGGCGCTGTGCAGCTTCACTTTTGTAAGTGCAATGTATGGAATAATGGATTTTGTCTCGGTTTACCTTTCCTGGGCAACAACAATAATCTTAAAGACAAAGAACTCACTAAAATTAGCCTTATATTTGTTACTCTGAAGAGGACAGAAGAGCTCAATTGAATGGATTCAAAGTTTGTATATTGTACTGTACTACAGTGTTACAATGAAGCTAATACCAAAAGACAGAATGATACATTGAACAGGTTATTGACAAAAGCAAGTCAGTCAGGAAACAAAGGCAATTGCTTATTGAAATTAAGGAAGTTTTGTGCCCCAATGGTACAATCACTGCTAATTCTCTTGGCATGATGGTCTAATCTTTCAAAGCCTTATCACAGCTGTCTCCAAACCATCAATGGTGGCAGCCAGGGAATGCCAAGACAGTCCAAAGCAGAGGGTATTTTCACATGCAGAAATCAGAAATGTAGTTTCAAGGCATGGATTCATCAAAATAATAGTAAGCAACACACATCTATGGCTTCATTAAAAATGACAATAGATTATAATACAACTGGCAAACACAACTGGGGAATTAGATGTACCCAAAAGAGTGGAACTGTTTTATAAACATGATCATGTATTGACAGGAAATCCTAGATTGAAGCATTCTCGTATAACAGGGTGGTGAAACTGTATGTTTTGTGCTATCACAGTCGTAAGGGCTGATTAAACTAGGCACGTGTACCGCAGGTGTGTGCATATGAGAGAGACCAGTACCAACCACATGGCAGGATGTTGCAAACATTTGTATTGCAGCACATTTCATTTATTTATTATTTATGCTTACTGTTATTTTGTTTGTTTGCTGTGGGGGAACATTTTGTTTTCAATGATTTGTAGTGATTTGGCTTTCGGGTGGTATGTTGTTGAAAAAAGTTCACCATTTAGAATAGGGGCAAACTGAATCTGAATAGACATCATAAGACTGCTGATCTGCCCTAACTGAATTAACAGGGGAGACTTGGTTGACTGCTGAAGAAACACAAGCGTATAAGTTACAAGCATTGACCTGCTTTATTATTTTAGCCCCCCCCCCCATTCTTTATTATGTATTATTTTAAAAGAACAAAGTAAAACAAGATAATAAATAATAAATATTAAAGAATGTAAATGTCATGTTTTGGGTTGTGTGGATAGGGTTAAAGTAGAGCAAAGGGTTTACATCAACAAATAGCTTTCTGAAGTTCTACTGTAAAACAAACTAGACATACTGAAAAGAAAGTATATTTGACAAACAACTAGTAGTCTTTATCAAGAGTCTTCATAAAGACAAAGTGAGATGTTTGGGGAAGCCACATGAATGAAGGGGTTTCATTAATGTGGTAAATGCTAATGAAAGTATTCAAACCAGCCACCTACTGTAGATCATGGAACTTCAAAGAGGAGATAGCTGCATAATAATAAAGCATCATGAATCTTTAAAAGAAGGTCAGTGTGTTGTCATGATTTGATGTCACTGTCTCTATGGCGTACTGTATGACTTGCTTTGATGTCACAGTCACTTGTGGTGTCCCCCAAGGATCTCTACTGGAGCCTCTTCTCTTCAATATCTACATGCTTCCTTTGGGTCACCACATCTGCCAACACAGCCTCGTGTTTCACTCCTATGCTGACGACATCCAGCTTCTACTTAAAATTCGACCCTGGAAGCCCCTCTGCTGTGGTCTGTCTCTCGGCTTGCATTCAAGACATTGAGACCTGGGTGTCTGCCAATTTTCTTCAGCTGAACACTACTCAATTTAAGAATCTAAATATAGCTGCCCTGAACCTCGGAAACAGTCGGCCACAGTACAAAGCCTTGGTGTACTTCTTGACAGCAGCCTCTCCTTTGATGCCCACATCTCCTCCGTGGTCAAATCTTCCTTCTACCATCTTCAAAACATCTCCAAAGTCTGTCCCTACCTTTCCCTCCCGGATCTGGAGATACTTTGTCATGCATTTGTGTTCTCTCGACATGGTGGTCTCCCAGCATGCACCATAAACTGACTGTAGCTAGTTCAGAATGTCGCCGCCAGGATCCTTACCAAATGTAAAAAACGTGATCACATCACCTCATGTCTTGCCCATCTACACTGGCTACCTGTAAAGTTCAGGATTATTTTCAAAACTCTCCTGCTCACCTACAATGCCCTTCATCACACAGGTACCAAGTACCTCCTCAACCTGCTGACCCGCTATGTCTCTATCCACAAACTGAGGTCCTCCGACTCAGGCCTGCTTTTTATCCCCAAGCAAAAGTGCACCACACTTGGAGAACGCTTGTTTAACTTCATGGCACCGACTCTTTGGAACTCTCCCAGCTTTGATGCATGATGCTTCCACCATCGCTCACTTTAAATCAGCTCTCAAGACCCACCTGTTCTCTCTCTAGGGGTTATTACTTGATTTGATGTTGCTGTCTCTATGGGTTATCAATCAATCAATCTTTATTTTATATAGCGCCTTTAATAGTGGAACACCATCACAAAGTGTTTTACAAGATGCAGTAAATACAAGAAAATCCATAATACTTCAAATAGAGAAATGCATAAAACATGATGTACAGTGGAAACATAATACATGAAAGTAGCATAATATAGCACACTGAATACAGTGGAAAGTGCATAATACATGAAATAGTACACTAAATACAGTGGAAAGTGCATAATACATGAAATAATACAATACAGTGGAAAGTGTAGAATACATGAAATAGTACAATACAGTGGAAAGTGCAGAATACATGATAGTAACAATACTTGAAGTAGTAGCAGCAGCTAATAACAGATATCAGGCTTAAGGAGCATGGAAAACAAGAGAGAATAGGTGGGTTTTGAGAGTTGATTTAAAGCAAGCTACAGTCGGAGCATCACAAACCAAAGCTGGGAGAGAGTTCCAGAGAGTCGGAGCCATGTAGCTAAATTAGCGTTGTCCAAGGGTGGTGCACTTTTGCTTGGGGATAACAAGTAAGCCAGAGTCAGAGGACCTCAGCTTGTGGGCAGGGACATAGCGAGTCAGCAGGTTGAGGAGGTACTCGGGACCTATGTGATGAAGGGCATTGTAAGTGAGCAGGAGAGTTTTGAACATAATCCTGAACTTTATGGTTTATGACTTGCTTTGATGTCTTCCTGTCTCTATTGGTTATGACTTGCCTTGATGTTGCTGTCTCTATAGTTTATGACTTGCTTTCTTGTCTTCCTGTCTCTATGGTTTATGACTTGCCTCGATGTTGCTGTCTCTATTGTTTATGACTTGCTTTGATGTTGCTGTCTCTGTGGGTTATGATTTGCTTTGATGTTGCTGTCTCTGTGGGTTATGACTTACATTGATGTTGCTGTCTCTATGGCTTATGACTTGCCTCAATGTTGCTGTCTCTATGGTTTATGACTTGACTTGATGTTTCTGTCTCTATGGTTTATGACTTGACTTGATGTTTCTGTCTCTATGGTTTATGACTTGCTTTGATGTTGCTGTCTCTATGGTTTATGACTTGCCTCAATGTTGCTGTCTCTATGGTTTATGACTTGACTTGATGTTTCTGTCTCTATGGTTTATGACTTGCTTTGATGTTCCTGTCTCTATGGTTTATGACTTGCTTTGATGTTGCTGTCTCTATGGGTTATGACTTGCCTTGATTTTGCTGTCTCTATCGTTTATATCTTGCTTTGATATCTTGCAGTCTCTATGGCTTATGACTTGCTTTGATGTTGCTGTCTCTATGGTTTATGACTTGCCTCAATGTTGCTGTCTCTATGGTTTATGACTTGCCTCAATGTTGCTGTCTGTATGGGTTATGACTTGACTTGATGTTCCTGTCTCTATGGTTTGTGACTTATTTGATGTTGCTGTCTCTATGGGTTATGACTTGCCTTGATTTTGCTGTCTCTGTGGTTTATGACTTGCTTTGATGTCTTGCTGTTGCTTAATGGCTTTTGGCTTGTTTCTTTGGATCCATTGGATCCAGATTCCAGAGAAATGGTGTGACACAATAACCTTGCATTATTTGGTATTTGTTTATAGATTTTAGCTAATGACACAGACAAGTTTGTTGTACTCAGTGGTGTAGTCCTAAATCTGAAGATGAAGAAACGCCACTAAAATACTGATTTTCTTAAACAAGAATTATTATACAAATTCACATTTAATTTCTATACTGAACTTCTAGTAATGTGTATGATAGGTAATTCATGTATCTAATTTCTGCAAGTATTTCCACAAATTATCTTTCTCAATCTTTATGTGTCTGTGTATCAGTGGCTTTGCTTGTGGTTGTGTCCACAGACATCTTCGTCAGCATTTTTAGCATTAAAGAAGTAATTCATAATGCTCTTTCTAGTGCATCAAGAGGACTGACTGAATCAGACAGTTGTGCGGGAGTCATGTGACTTAGCTAGTTCTTGATTACACCACTGCTGCCTATAGAAAATAGTACTGGAGTAGTGATTTGGTGCGTTCTGGTGAGTTCTGGCTCGACAACATCACTGGTTGTACTGTCAACTGAAACCAGACTGATTACAAGCATCTTCATAGTATGTGAAAAATAATAAAGCTAATAAAATGATATTTGAGGCTACTTATTCCTCACAATGGCAATAAACTAAACTGGAATTAAACTAATATGATGGACAGCTTTAAACAACAGTGATAATGAGTTCTGTGTCAGAAGAGCAGAGCTGCAATTATTTCAGAATTGTTTCTAATAATTAGGAATGCAAGTCTGGGGGAAAAAAAAAAATTGCTGAATTAATGAATTAGTGTTGTGTTAAATTCCAATTAGTTTTTATTTCCAGTATGAAAGCAAAATAATTAAAACGTGTTCAATTTTATGCAGAACATATGCATGCAGATTTTAAAATACTCATTAGTAACAGTCATCACATGACTTTCAGTAAGCTTACAGCTGATTCTGTGCATAAATGTGTTGTTGTGACAGGCTAGCGTCACGGCCCAAGCTGGCACCGGCAGAGACTCAGAGACAGGAAGCTGCACTTTAAGCATGTACGTGCACATTTATTTAACAAAACAAACACAAAACAGTAACTGACGAAACACAGCACAAGGGTCAAATAAAAAGGTTCAAACTAAAGAATAACACACTTGTAGGCTGGGCATTAGCCTTGTCTACCAGATTGAAAAATAATACAATGATCACAGCACACACACACACTCACTCACCTCGGGACCCAAAAATCATGTCAAATTATACAGACATTAGAGGGGCTGGATTAGACAGGTTTTACTGTTATTATTTTACATTATGACCTACAGTTTCCCTTTGCTATATTTAACTACATTACAAACATTGATATTGTACATTTTATAACAAGCATCCAAAGCTGCCCTTCATTAGATGAGTCATCATTAGTGGATTAGTTTCTTTTCCTCAGAGATAACATGACATTCATACAAGTAAGGGTATGCATGAAGCTAAGGCAATGGAATTGCAGACTGCAAAATAGAGTAATTCAAGTAATTGACTCTGCAGGATCACACTTATTAATTATTGTAAAGAGATCAATCTATCTGGAAACTCTTAGGAAGCTGTGCTGTGGCATGTGTACAGCAGCGTTCTTAAAAAGGAAAAACATCTAGATATCAAATGAAATGATCACCTGGTCACCTTCACAAGCATCTGATTTAGTGAATATCTAGTTTCTTCATCTTAGCACTCCTTGTGACAGTCATTGTACAACCCACAAAATAAAACATATACTGTATGTAAGATCACTGGGTGATATAAAAAAACTGAAGTTTGTCCTTATCAGTATATGATTGTATGTACACTCCATTCATTAATGGGTTCTTAATTCAAGTTGCAAATGATATGATTTTATATAAACCAATGTTATTGTTTACTTTTACTGATTTGAAATGTAATTTTAATAATTTAGGTCAGAACCCCCATAATAAGCAAACTCAGTCACATGGCTCACATCTTCCACACAACTACCTGATTCAGTAAGAAGTCCTCTTGGTGTTTTAGGAACTTCTTCTTTAAGAAGGCTAAAAATGCTGACAGAGCAACGGAGCATTGATTACAACTGTGGACACAAAACACAAACACATTGATACTCAGACAAGCAGTATAAAGCATTCTGACAAGATGAAGAAAGACATTTTGTACTTTGAGGAAATAGCTTACTTGTAGAAATTAGATAAATGCATTACATGTTGTATGTTACTAAGAAAATCTATATTTTAGTGGCATTCTTGTACCTTAGGACAACCCCAATCACTACCTCTATAGTAAATAAAGGGCACCATCCAACTGTTTGCATGCATTTCATGTGATATTCATATAGAATGTATATAACATTCATGAACTAGAGCACACACAATTTCGAGCTGAGCCTGGCGCAGAGTTTGAATCTTTCTGGGGACGGGCAGATTTGTTAGACGTGCATTTATTTAAATAATATGATATACTCTTAGTCAATAATTATAGTAATACTGCATTTACTCTGTTTCAAATAGACCTGTATACCCGGTAGAAAATATTACTTAGCTGTTATGTACAGTCTGTGTAAAAGCATGCAGAGAAAGGGCAGGCTGACCAGCTCTTGGCAGACCCTTATCAGAGGTAGGCAACGCTTTGATTTAGGTTCCAGACCTTGGTAGCTAACTTTCTGGAGAAAGCTGCTGAGCTGAGTAAAAAAAGAAAAACATCCTTTAAAATAAATACATACATGTTCTGTTAGTGTAGCTGTTTAAAGCCCCCTATACCGCTGCAGGAGACAGCCAACGAAAACTTTGAATCCTTTTCACTCATTCTCTTGCTTGGAACATCCTCTTCACATTTATTCGAATTGCTGTTATCTATACAAACAGCTTGATCTGAATCTGATTTTACAGAACTTGTGAGAAAATACTTTCGTTGCATAGTGTCTATTTTCACACACCACCATTTTGTGAGAATTTGATAACTGTGACGCTACAGTCAGAACCTACTTCCTTTGATTGTTGTGTTTATCAAATCCCACCTTTCAGAACACTGTTGATGGTGCCAGATTACGAATGTTTCTGAAGTTTTTTCTTTAGATTCTTCCAGTCCTTTAGTCCATTGTCAGTGAACGTGGAGCCTTTTAATGTCTGAAAAAGTGTCTGCAAGAAAAGATGAATTCCTGCATCTGCCTACTTACTGTACTCTAAATATGAAAAATTATTGAAATATTCTTCTGTTGAAAATAAAATGTTTTGCTTACCAAAGACAGTTTTCGGATACACATGTAAACTATGACGGTCCTGTTGTAGTATCACGAAGGTCCAAAATACAGGATTTAGTTGCATTTCAATGTTACTTGAGGAGGTTTGGCAGGTTTAACATCCATTCTTCCTGCCTATCTTATTATAACAGAAGCATGGCATTGACAATATTGTAAACATATTGTTAAAACACATTTGAGATAATGTTCATTTAATTTAAGTAATTTAAGAACGAGTTCCTTTTCTCCAACTAAGCAAAAAGTCTTTTAGACATAACAGTATTAGTTAAACTAAAGAATATAAAGGTTTTATGCAGTAATAAACAGAGGTATTTATTTACAGGAAAACTGTAGAGTGAAATAAATAAATGTTTGTCTCAGACACAGTATAATTCTAGAAGGGCATTAGACCTTCAAAAGATAAGGCTTGTTTTTGGCACCTTAGAGCAGGATTCAGTGTTGGCTCTTAAAAGCGAGATTCTCTGGTCGTCAGCAGTTTTGAATCCAAGGTCTTTCAAAATTAACCCTCTTCATGATATCATATAAATGAATTAATACTTGGCAGCCGACTGAGCATTTGATTTAAAATAGACAAGTCATCTACAGTATCAGACCTTATCAGATAGGTAGTGATTTTAATTGGGATAATGTTTGCGAGCCAAACATGACTTCATGCAATGAATTTGGAAAGTGCTTACAGTGGAGTTTCATATTAATCTAAACACCGGGCTTGGCAAGTAAATAAGGTGTGTGGAAACCTGCTTGTGCAGGCAACTTCCAGAAACAGAGAGAGGTCAGGCTTGGTTCAAGCATGGTACAAGTGGTACTCCCTGTGGTACTCCACTGGTTACCGTGTTCCATTCTGAGGTTTCTCCTCTAATCAGTACTTTCTGTTTTCTACATGTTAACCACTCCCTAATTCATATGCATTCATTTCCTTGAATCCCTACCACATTCAGTTTGAGAATTAATCTTTTACGCAGGACTTTGTCAAAAGCTTTCTTTAAATCTAAATAAATCATGTCATATGCTTTGCAATTATCCATTGTTGATGTTGCATCCTCAAAACAATCAAGCAAGTTAGTTAGACACAATCTCCCTTTCCTAAAACCATTCTGACTGTCTCCGAGGATACTGTTACCATAAAGGTAATTTTCCATTTTGGTTCTTATTATATTTCCATCCATAAGTTTATTATATATATATATATATATATATATATATATATATATATATATATATATATATATATATATATATATATATGTATAATAGAAGTAAGGCTTATTGGTCTGTAGTTACCTGGTTCAGTTTTGTTTCCCTTTTTGTGGATTGGTATTACGTTTGCAATTGTCCAGCCTGTCAGTACAACCCCTGTGTCAAGAGACTGTTGCATGATCTTGGTTAGTGGTTTGTAAATAAATTCTTTAATTTCTTTGAGTACTATTGGAAGGATCTCATCCAGCCCAGGGGATTTGTTTATTTTAAGGCTCCTAGTCCCTTTAACACTTCTGCCTCTGTTATGATAAAGTTATTTAAAACTGAATAGGCACAGGTCGACATGTGGGGCATGTTGTCTGTATCCTTCTTTGTAAAAACTTGTGAAAAGTAATCATTTTATATAAATAATCTTTGATGTAGAATGTGGTCCAGTGTTCAAGGAAGGTGAAGCCTTCCTGTGTGCATCATGTCTTCAGCCATGCATTTACATTTACATTATTTCCAGCTGTCCATATGGTCCTTTGTAAGGTGCCGGCAGTATCCCAAAAAATACCACAGTTTTGGTCTTGTCTTTTCATTTCTTTCCTAGCTCTCTGAATTTGTTTTGCAGGGATTTTGGTCTGTCTCTTCCAATGTTGTTTGTACCGATGTGGACGACTACTACAGGGTCGTCTCCTTTTCGTTCTAGGAGCCTGTCCACGTTCTCTGTGGTATGCGTGACAAAGGCTCCTGGAAGGCAGAACACTGTTGTAGTAAAGGGGTCCAGACTGGGGTGAAATTCAGGGGTGAAATTTCACAGGCATGAAATTCTCAACAAAAAAGTGCAGGCACTCATATAAACAACCGGATGTAAACATTTAAAAAGTTGAAGCAATTTGAGTGCCAATGAATAAATACTTTTAAAATGTATACATATTGGTACAAGATACATTTATAAATACAAAATAAGCCTTGAAAAAATAACTGGTCAATTATAACCAATTCACCATAAACAAAGAAGCTGAAAATACTGGAAGCTTTGTCCCCTCTGTTTGTATCACTCAGTCATGTACTGTAATATAACACTTCAGATAAACCTTAAATGACAAGCATTCAGAAATATTACACTATGTGGTAACTGCTGTAGAGAGGGAGTTTTGTTTCAAGATATCCTAAAAAGGAGTGATGTTGTCAAAAATGGTACAGCAAAAAACAACTGTGCTTCGTCAAGGGAAAGTGTGTTTGAAAACAAATGCTAATAGATACAAAAATACAAACAACACCATCCAGTGCAATTAATAGAGACAGCGAGGACAATGCTTTGTTTCAGATCCTATTCGGTTAAACACATCAGTGCAACTATTTTTTCTGCATGTTTCACTGTAGGAACTTTTCAGATAGCAGTACGTATTTTAATTTTTAATACTACTGCTGCCTTCTTGAACAAAGGTACAAAATGAATGTAGATAACATTAAATGAGTCCTCCTTATCACTTCTGAAGATGTTTGAAGAGTAAGCTATACTCCTACACAGAGCCTTGAGGTCTGAAACAACAGAATATGCAAAGTGAGGCTCTCTAAATGAGGTTTCTTATTGGAATGCATGATAGCGAGATGCATTCATTTCAGTTACAGTCTTTGTAAAGCCTCTAGAGCGTGACCTGGCTTATTTTAAAGTCTATTCAGACAGATTTATCTTACCTTATAAAACAGTGTTTTAACAGCTGACATAAAACAGTGATTCAGGGGCTTTAACAACCGGCATCCCCTCAAAATATACAAAGTTACAAAGTAATTCACCCATTAAACAAATCATGGAAAATGAGTTATCAAAAGGGCAAGAGCATCATGCAGTTCAAATAAGATCATTTTCATAATGTCAGCATAGCCATTGTCCAGGAACGCAGCTTCAAAGACTGTGGCTCAAATCAAAGGAGTATTGTTTCTGTCATAGAGTCTGAATGATCCATTGCCATTATAATTCCATTTACACATGTATTCAAATGACAAAGGAAAAAAGAAAAATAGCAATACATATTGCATGAGCTGGTTTATTGATGTACATACATTTATACATTCTGGATGCATTTCTTATTTTGAAAGATTATTGGTATCACAGCAATTGAAGAGATTCCTACTAACATAATATTATCCATCTAGCATGCTTAAAGTGTTGATGTATTTTCTTACATGAGCAGAATTGCTCCGAGACTGTGCTGCACATAACACCATCCAAAGGTAAAAAAAAAAACTAAATTGTTTGCTGGTGTAACAGGGCTGGGAATACACCAGCAAACAGAAGCAATCATCTTAACCACTCATCTCACTGACAGGGGACAGAATCCGTAACAGCAGTGCATCTCATAACACTATTACACTCCTCCCACCCCTCAGAAATTGTCTGCAGCTAATCTATGAGATCCAGGACCGTATACAGCACCAATGTATCACCAGCATCTTACCACTCTGCAAAAGAGACAACCTCTTCTGTGTGCATGGTCCTAGACCTTTTAACTCATATCACTGACAGGGGACAGAGACTGTAACGGCAGTGTATCATTGTGACAGAAATACAATAATTCTTGGTTATATATCTTCCTCCCGACCTGTGAGGGCATTAAGCAGCAAGAACAGAGTTCTTTGGACAGGCTGGTCTGACAGTTCTTTCCCAGGGTTCAAGGGAAGATGACCAGCCAGGAAGGGGGCGAGACTCTGTTGCAATAACGCATTGACCCAGAAGGGAAACGTCATGGCAGCCGCAGATTGGAGAGGCGGTTGCACTCGTTTACCAAGGGGTCATGTGTGACAGCATAAAAGGGGACGGAGAATCGCAATCTGTTCCTTCACTTTGGTTGGTGCCTATGAACTAAGAAGGATTGTGAGAGATCCCCTTGTATGAGAAAGCAGTATTGTGAATGTTTTTTGTTTGTACTCGTCTTGTTTGTTACACCACATTAGATGGCTAACACAATTCCAGAGCTGTCACCGAGGGCCAGCAAGTTGGAATAGCACCAGTACTGTGACAGCTTTAACCTGTATCACGCTCCACGAGCACTAGTGCACTCACCCAGGATGGGTGACCGTGTGTGTATAATTGTGGGGCAGATGCATTGTTGGGGTATTATTATTGTTTGGGTCTGCAAACCCATTATTGTTTATTATTGGATACAAAAAACAAAACAACAGCCTTCACTCTGTCTTCCTTATGTTTTGAGTTGCTTGTTTATGTATATGAAAACAAATGGTACAGCAGTGGTAGATCTATAGCAGGGTTGTATGACATTTTTGGTGATACAAAAATACTATTAGATTGTTTTATTTTATAAGTAGAGGACACAGTACAGGACACTGTGGTTTAAAAAAAACATGATAAGTGTGTTTGCATAAGACAGTCATTATACTGGAAACAAGCAATTGAGACATAAATCCTTCTCGACTGGCTGAAATATTGGCACTTTGTTGGCCATTCTAATACAGGTCTTGTACTAGTGTTTTCAAGAATAAAATTAGATTTTTTTTTTAATCCATATATCACTACTTTCATAAAGAATTTTTGAGTGAACATATATCTTCATGAAAAAAAAATCAAGATGTTTATCTCCCCCAAGGGGTATAAGCAGTTTTATAAAACCACCTTTAACACAAATATCATTTGATATAGCTGTCAAGGGAAATTCCACACATACTTGCCAACAGTGACAATGAAGGAGCTTTTGTTGTGAGTTGCAAAAACCCTTGTAAGGTAATTATTATAGGAATGATTTAATTCTCCAAGTGAATTGCAAAGACCCTTGTAAGGTAATTATTATAGGAATGATTTCATTCTCAAAGTGAAATGCAAAGACTCTTGTAAGGTAATTATTATAGGAATGATTTAAAGTGAGCAATTTTATTCTGTCTGCTATTTTCCTACCATATATGTTTGTTTTTTATTCAATTTAGGTTTTGCAAATTGTAACTAACCAAGTCAAATAGTTTTATACATTTCAGTATTTTTTATATATAGTATATATATATATATATATATATATATATATATATATATATATATATATATATATATATATATATATATATATATTATCGAACCGAGGCTTGCTACCATTAGAAAAAAACGGTCTTGCCAGATTCAACGTTTATTTTAGAAAGACTTTACCTGGGTTTTTTTCGATCTTTATTTTTCAACTCAAGCAGAGCATGGGTGAAATTGACCTTTATGCTAAAAAAAAAACAAAAAAAAACAGACTTTATATGCCATTGAGAAACATCTCATTTAGAGAAACCCCTTTATCATATTCGACATGCAACGAATGGTTACCCACATGTTTGGTCACAGCGGAGCTATACCTTGTAAAGATAAAGACCCTACACAAATTAAAAAATTCGCTCAAATAAACCGTAGAAAATGCAGCACATAAAAATGTATTACACAGACTTTTATAGCATAAATGTAAAAATAATATACACAGAACAAGGGGAGTCTGAGCTGCCCTTCTCCTGCTTCAGCAGAGCCAGGCTGGAAGTCACTGGAAGGCAAGGCAGACGGGCCCGCTTCGTCCTGCCAAGGGGACTTCAGACGTCGGCCATGTTATTGTGCACAATATCCATAAAGTGTTTTTTTCTTGCGCCCCATTTTCAAATCAAACTAGTAGCTGTCACCGTATACCTACTGCAAAAGCTTACCTACACCTTAATCTTAACTTAAATTAGAGCATTCTAGCACTGCTTCAGTCAACGAGATCAGTCAGAACAGATCAAAAAGCCTATATATACAGTATGCTTTTAGTACTATATTACTATATTTGTTACTATTGAGCATTTGTTTTTTATAATTATGATTAATAGTTCAAATGATACACCTTGCAGTTTGTCTCCAATCAGGTTCTGAGCAGTGTATTATTATCATAATTCAGATAATCACAAAAGCCTATTATTGTGGAAGCCTAGAATTGAAGAAAGCAATTGCTGCATACTGAAGTCTCTGGCAATGCTATAAATGCTATGAAAAACACTGAACAGAATCAATAACGAAAACAGTTCATTTAAATATATCAGGCCAATTAACATTCAGATACTCATATTTTCCAAGTAATTGCCTTTAAGAAGTACTTATAGGCAAGTATAAAATAAATCAAACACCCCTATTGATTAATGTGTTCATTTCAAAACAGGAGAAGCTGCCCTTTACAAATGAGTGCCAATCAATGGCAATTCATTTCCTCACTGAGTATTTGACTGATTGGAAGAAGAGTTTCCTCTCATCCAGAGCACTGGCATTTTTACTGAGGCCAAGCTGATGAAGATATGTTGCAAAACTAGCAAATGCAATTGAGTCATCACGTAACTGAGTTAATAAATATTCAGATGCAGACCGACAGCACCATCCTGGTATGTACCAGGTCTTGAGACACACATGGTTTAATGTTTATCTTGAGATAAAAGTAACTTAATTCAACCTGACCAATGTTATTATCCTATCTTGTGTAGTATTGGGTCTCTAATAGAAAGCGTCAGACTCCAACACTGAGGATGCCCCTGACCCTCTTGATCAGTATTTAGTTGCATAAGTCTTATAAATATATATATTAATTATATATAAATATATATATATATATATATATATCATATATAATATATATATATATATATACAATATTACTGTATGTATATATATATATATATATATATATATATATATATATATATATATATATATATATATATATATATATATATATATATATATATATATATATATATATATATATATGTCAAAGTGAAAACACCACAATCTAAGTTTTACATCAATAGTGCATTGAGCACATACATAATGTTTAAACAATGAGCAGATAGGTTTGTTTGTTTGAGTAGTATTGTTCCTTTAGATAACAAAATACTGAGCTCAAGTCATGTGATTTCATGAAAAAGCTAGATGCTCAGTGTTTGGTATTTGATTTGAGTTAAATTGCCAAAATTAGTTGATTAAGAATCTGTATAAATAGTCATTTGAAAAGACTTGATTTTAAATAACACAAGAACAGTGGAAGATACAACCATGCCCAGCTTGAAGATTGCCTGGTTGCTGCGAGAGAAGTTCCCTGGAGAATGAGGTGTTCTGCTTCAACAATCAGCAGACTAGTCCAGAGAAACCTGGAAACCGGCTCTGTGAGGGACAGGCCACGTCCTGGAAGGCAGAGAGTCACCACACCAGCCCAGGACCATAACAGCTGACTGATCCATCTGCGTAATTGTTTTCAGACTGCAGAGGCTACAGCACGAGGAATTCCAGGAAGAAATAACCCGTGCATCAGTAGAATGACTGTAGCTCGCCTCCTGCATGAAAATGATTTATAGCTGAGAGATGAAGTCGCTGTCTTCTTTGGGCCAGAGAACATCTGAGGTGGCGGCAGAGAGAGTGGGGGAGTGTTTTATTCACTGATGAATGCCGTTTTGCCCTTGACAGAGCTGATGGAAGACAACGTGTGGAAACATCGTAGTGAGCATTATGCTGACTGTTGTGTTGTTCAAGCTAACTAAGTGTGATAATGTGAGGAGGAATCTCCTTTAACACAAAAACGCCTTTGGTGCAGATTGAGGGCAACCTTACTGCTCAGCGATACATTGACAAAGTCCTTGAGGCAATAGTTTTTCCGGTCAGCCGATCACAATAGATCATCAGCAGTCTTACAGCTACTACCTCTTCCCAAGATAGCCGACTTCCAGTTCCGTCCTGCCATCATTGTAAAATAATACAGTTTACAATATGATTTAACATTATAACTATAATCAATTATAATGTGCATTTTGTCAGCCAAGTAACTGACAGTTATATCTTGATTATTTATAAAAGGTTGCCAGCTTATGGTTGTTGTTTTTTGTTTTGTTTTGTTTTGTTTTATAGAGCAGACTGTATTAACTCATGAAGTAACCCTCATGTTGCGTGTGAATCCACACCAGTATGTCCACAAGGAATCACATATCATGACTGTTTAACGGTTTGAATGGAAATATATAGTGATGTAAAATGGCACTGGGGTCTCACACCAATTACTAACAATATTGAATCTCACATTAAGTACAGTTGCTTCAACTGTCATTTTTAATGTTTGTTTTTTACATTTCTCTACTGTTTCATGGTCTTTAAAATCATTTTGCGTGGTTCTGGGTTCTGTATATTAGTTTAAAATGCTGAGTCATTTTCATTGTGCTGGGTTACCAAGAGTCCCAAGCAAACTGGGACTGCCCCAGTTTTCAGCCTTCATTTTTTGTACCAGTCTGTGGCAGAGCACAGCTCTGCTCTTTAGAAATTGGCAGGGATGGGGTTAAATTCCCCTACCTGCCTTGGTTCATTGTGTTCAGGTGGCTGGGGTTGATTAGATGATTAGTTTAATTAACGATCAATCAGCGCCCAGCCACCTGACATAAAAGGAGGCCTCTGCTTTTCATTTAGGAGGAGGGAGCTGAGGAAGCAGGTTGGTGTTTTGGTGTTTGTGATTTTTGAATGTTTTGAATCCAGTGAAGGCATTGCCCAGCCTGGAAACCTTTATTTTTGTGAGTGTATTTTTGCTTTATTTTGTTTATTTTGTGTTTAAATTCATTTTGTCTGTGTTAATAATAATAGTTATTTTTTTGAAATCCAGACGGCGTCCTGGGGCACTCTATCAACTCACACAGCCTGACCCACACAGACAGAAACATATTAAAATGAAAATATTCTGCTCCCGGCTTTTTGCTTGTTTTGGCCCTTGTGCCCTTTCATTTTTGTGTTTATAATAAAATAGTTATTTTTTTGAACTCCAGACTGTCTCTGGGCCTCTATCAA
The DNA here is from genome assembly GCF_017654505.1 of Polyodon spathula. Taxonomy (NCBI): domain Eukaryota; kingdom Metazoa; phylum Chordata; class Actinopteri; order Acipenseriformes; family Polyodontidae; genus Polyodon; species Polyodon spathula. The sequence goes on along the minus strand of NC_054536.1, from coordinate 2,451,194 downwards.
CTCACCAGCCTGCCACACAGACAGAAACAGTAAAATTGTCCCGCTTTTGCTGTTGTATTCACATTTTGTGTAAATATTTAACATCATATGTTTAAATGGTAGTAGCTAATCTATTTTTATTATAACTTGGTCTTGTGAACATGTTTTGGTCAGGTGACAATAGATAGAAAATAATTGATTGTTTATTGTATGAACACTTAGAAAACTAAAATAAATACACGAATTATTTTTGTGTTATTATATACAGTTATTTGAATAGCTTCAGAGATGCTAAGGCATCAATGAATTGAAGAAGAAAACACATCCCAGATTTTCACTCTGAAGATCTGGTAACTCTGCTTTTAACTGTCTTTGAGCTTGGAGAATTTGATGCCAAGAGTGAGTGGACACTCTTCAAATCATAGCAATGCAATTTTTCAAACCCACATACTCTACACCTATATCAAGAGAGTAAGCGGGGCAAACAGAATTGAAATATTTCATTGGCACATTGATTTGAAAGGAAGGAAGAAAGCTGTTCAGTGCAGGCACGTAGGATTCTCCAGACAAGCTAAAAGCCAGATAAAAGCAGATTTAGATTTACTTTTTTAAAAGTAGATTTGCCATTATAGAGCTTAGGTCATGATCTGCTCAGATGCAAGGTAAAGCATAATGAGAAAATGTGTGCAATGGGAAGCATTGCCTTATATGCGCCTTAAGATTAAGATATATCTTTCCAGTTTCATTGATATATATATATATATATATATATATATATATTACTTCACATTATAGATAACACTGCTCAAAAGAATTCTTGCATAGAATTAATAGGTTAGGAATATCTATATTTGACAGAACTGTATTTGATTTTGTTTATTGATTTTGTTTGTTGCCTTCCAAACATATTTGCAGCATCTGTTTAATTTAAAGTACCTTTCAGCATATTGTTCTGAAACAGAAGTAAGTTGAATGCCAATGGTAAAGTGAAACTGCTCTCTTCAGCATCAGTTCCAGTAGCTTCATGCAAATAAAATATGAAATGATACTTTTCCAACATTACCAGCACACTGGAGGCAGAAATTGGAAAATCGCTCAAGGGAGCACTGCTCTAGATTAGCAATTCTATTAAGCAGTGTGATGGAATATATACGGTATTCAAACTGCACTCCCTTATACAGTAGGCTGCAACTGGAACTGCCTACTTTTAGCTTACCAATTTTAATGTGCCTGTATCAACACTGAAGTACTCCTTGCCAAGCAGATGTTTTTAATAATTAGCATTTCACAGGAAAATTAATGTAATGGCTATTGGATGAGAGTTTGTTGACTGTATTGAGAACTTTGTTATTGCTACAGTAAACAAAGCCTATAACGAATAGCTGATTGAAGGGTCTCTTGATGCATGCTGGATGTTGTCTTGAAGTTTGTGAAGTATGGACCTGCGAAGTGAAACTGATTGATTGTATAATAACATGCAGCCTACATACAATGTATTAACTCATTATAAATTAGACATGAAATAATAGCTTTTTTAATTTCACAGCATACACAGGATGACATTTGTACACAGGAAATAGTGTTTGACTGATGTTGGACCATTCATGTTTTTTCAGCCAACAAATGATGACAGAGCCAGTAACCTTAATAAAACATGTCTCTGATGGTAAAGGCTCGGTTTGGGAATGTGTAGCGTCTGTCTGGTTATATTAGCTAGAAATAAGGCTACATGTTTCATACTATAAAACGGAAAATAGCAAGAATTTATCAAGCACTGTTTTCAGTGGCTCAGCAGTTGTTATGCACAGTATTCATGAGAAATCACATCATCATTATGCGAGCTGTACAGTAGCTTTGATCGATTGCTTTTGCTATACATGAGCAAAGATGGTACATTAAACATCAAAGCATCAAGATGAATGCTTATAAGTTTCTTAATGTTATTTTCTGTATCATCTTTTTATTCGACTTTGCATTGATACATTTCAAAAATGTGTTTCTGTTTTTCATCCTCGTACCACTCATGTATGTTTTATCCACAGTCACAAGTTAGACTTGGCAGGGAAATTTACAAGGCACTTTACAAGACTGTGGTAGTAGAACAATGGGGAAAAGGTAGTGTGGTTATAAAGTAGTGTATGTGTGGAGAGACCCTACTCTTGGGGTCACCTGTGAGAAGAATCTTTTGTGGTATTGAAGGATGAGACAAGAATCAGGAGAAATGCTTAAGTGCTACTCAACACTTTTGTTCAGCCAGCTACACATCAAAGTAAACACAATGTTGCTCTTTCACAAACAAACCAAACCAAAACATTAGCTCTAATTAAAACCCTGCAATACTGGACCTATACTGGTTGTAGAGAAATGCTACTTATAAGAGTGAGATGACAGAAAGACAGTTTGTTGAAAGTGATTCTGGCACAAATAGAGTTGCTGAGGCAACTACCCACTCGACCTTGGGCTTAGAATGTTGAATGATAAGGCATGTGCAGGAATGCACAGGGAAGGAGATCACGGTAAACAATTAACCACAGTGACCTTGTAAAATAGTTAGTGGTTGGTTGCACCTGTGTGCAGTAACAGCTGAATAACTTGTTTATATTGCTGACAGCTGTAACTGTACGTCAACAGAAACAAACTGTAGTCACGTAAGCTCTGGACCTACTAGAGTATAAATCCCAGGCATAGAGGTGACACAGACAGAGAAGCTCTCATTACCTCCAGATCATCAGTATAAATCCCAGGCATAGAGGCGACACAGATAGAGAAGCTCCCAATACCTCCAGATCATCAGCATAAATCCCAGGCATAGAGGCGACACAGATAGAGAAGCTCCCAATACCTCGAGATCATCAGTATAAATCCCAGGCATAGAGGCGACACAGATAGAGAAGCTCCCAATACCTCCAGATCATCAGTATAAATCCCAGGCATAGAGGCGACACAGACAGAGAAGCTCCCAATACCTCCAGATCATCAGCATAAATCCCAGGCATAGAGGCATACACAGACAGAGAAGCTCCCAATACCTCCAGATCATCAGTATAAATCCCAGGCATAGAGGCGACACAGATAGAGAAGCTCCCAATACCTCCAGATCATCAGTATAAATCCCAGGCATAGAGGCAACACAGACAGAGAAGCTCCCAATACCTCCAGATCATCAGTATAAATCCCAGGCATAGAGGCGACACAGATAGAGAAGCTCCCAATACCTCCAGATCATCAGTATAAATCCCAGGCATAGAGGCGACACAGACAAAGAAGCTCTCAATACCTCCAGATCATCAGTATGAATCCCAGGCATAGAGGCAACACAGACAGAGAAGCTCCCAATACCTCCAGATCATCAGTATGAATCCCAGGCATAGAGGCATTCACAGACAAAGAAGCTCCCAATACCTCCAGATCATCAGTATGAATCCCAGGCATAGAGGCGACACAGATAGAGAAGCTCCCAATACCTCCAGATCATCAGTAGAAATCCCAGGCATAGAGGCGACACAGATAGAGAAGCTCCCAATACCTCCAGATCATCAGTATGAATCCCAGGCATAGAGGCATTCACAGACAGAGAAGCTCCCAATACCTCCAGATCATCAGGACCATCGGTGTAGTGTCTGAGCCTGTCTCTCCAGGGGTTCAGGTAACCTGATCAATTCCCTATCTCTGTTAATACTAGTGAAACGTATTGTATCTAAACAATAATGGTCAATGTACTTGGAACTAATACATGGTAAACATGTTAAAATGTAGATCACGATCTGGTCTCATCCTTGTAGCGTAACAAAGTAGTTCATTACATGTCTGCCATCGTTTTTAAACCCTCTTCCTCTGCTCACTTATCCCTAAACACACAGGAGGCTTTTGCTTTTACCCGTATCAAAAACTTTGAATAAACCAAAAAGCAAATGTATCCCTGGTGAGCTCTGCTCTGGTACCAGACTGAGCAAGCACAGGAATATAAATCTGACTCAACTGAATCCCACCTGACTGAGCTAGTGCTGGTGGACCCCGTGTAGCACCTGACACAGACCTGTACTGCTGCAAACCTTCTTATCAGGGTCCCATTACTGCAGACACATGTACTGCATTTGCTTATTAAATGTGCTTTATCAATAATGCAATATATGTTTGTTAACCAACTATGAAAGGTTAACTTTCTTGTAAAAATCTCTAAAGATATAGAAAGAAAGTAAATATGTACAATCAAATATTTAATTGCATGTTAAGATTGACACCGATGAATTAGTTGATTGAAACAGACAGCTCAGCTTGGCTGTATTGATTCCTTTCTCATCGATTTATGCAAGATAATGATTGGAGCACACAGTAGTGTGGCAACAGCTTGGCATCCTTTAGAAAAAAGGAGCATAGTTTGCACTTGAACAAAAAGTTTAGTAAATCTGTTCAGTCAGAAAACCCGTGTGATAGGTTATGTATTAAAGCTTAGACTAGACAACACATGATATTCTTTGATATTCTTAAACAAAGCCAAAAAGCATGTGGAGGCTGGGGAGGATGAGGTGAGGTCTGGCACACAGCAGGGGCGTAATGAGTTGAGGTAACATATAAATCCTTTCCTTGCCGGTCATTGGACGCATTGTTTATCAAACGCTAGATACTAGCTATTCAATTTACAATTTGATCTGGTATTGGAAGCACCTAAAATATGCTTGATATTTGCGAGATCTGATCTAAGATTACAGTGAGTTCCCTGCCAGAACCACCGCTTTGCTTCAGGTCAATATATATGTTGGTAAAAGTACACCTGTTTGTATAAGTTGGGCACGTGTTTTCCCCCACACTTCTTTGTATTTAAGCAAACATTTATTCTTTATTCCTTTTGTGTTTTTCATGTTGGCACTTCCCTTTGATGTAGAACACCTCTATGTTTTTTTTTTTATTATTTGGAGGTCTGTTTTATGTTTTTAGGAAGCCTTTAAGAATGAGAAATTCACAGTGAGTTATCAAACTTGAAATAAGTGGGAGATGTTGTTTACCTCATACTGTACAGGTCCTTTTTGAAAATATCAGTTCTTTGGGTGTTTTGTGTAAAACTATATCTGTATAAAAAATATATCTGTATAAAAAAATAACAAATATTTGTAAATATATCTATTTGCTATTCCGATTATATAAGCTCACACAATTTAAAAGATGTATTATTAATCATTTAGGGAGTGATGTCGGTGAGTTGTGGGTTTATTATGTTGTGACAAAAATAATGAACAAGGACTGGTCAATATTAAATACTGTCAACTGGGCTTTCTTTCATAACATGCAGTTACAATATCTCACAGTATCATTCCCTGCAATACAACGTTTAATGTTTTAAAAGATGAACTGATATCACTGGTAACGTTAATTGCAGCATGCTGCCTCTTCACGTGTTACTGCACTGTAATAGCTCTTAAAAACAACCGCTTAGATTAGTTAAAAGAAAGTAAATTGATAAGCAATTATAGACGGAGAAGTAGAAGACAACTGTCATGATGGTGGGAAGATATAGAAATCACATTCCTCATCTGAATTTAATACAGGGATACAGGACTTGAATTTCAATCCTTGTTACTCTAGAGAGTTCTTCCAATAGTTTAAACTAAATTAAACTGAACCTATGTTTTTGTTGTGATTACAGGTCAGCGTAGTTTCAAATGATGTTTAAGACAACAGAAAATAGACTTAATTGCATGTATCCCTACAGAATGGACATTAATATTTTTGGGGGCGCCTTTAGATGAAAAACAAAACAATATAACAACAACAACAATAATAACTTCGATTTATATAGTGCATTATTGTGTGCAGGCCTGCACATCTCAAGGCGCTTCGTACAGTTAAAACAATACAATATCTAAAAGAGAAATAAACAAGTCAATCATAAAATAAAGACTTAAACATGAAAAGCAAATTTGCCTCTAAAGCAAACAGATAGCAGAGCACAACGAGAGACACTCTTCTCAAGGACCATCTTCAAACAATTAGCAGAGCACAACGAGAGACACTCTTCTCAAGGACCTTCATCAAACAGATAGCAGAGCACAATGAGAGACGCTGTTCTCAAGGACCTTCATCAAACAGTTAGCAGAGCACAACAAGAGACGCGCTTCTCAAGGGCCTTACCCAAACAGATAGCAGTGCACAATGAGAGACGCTGTTCTCAAGGGCATTACCCAAACAGATAGCAGAGCACAACGAGAGACAATCTTCTCAAGGGCCTTACCCAGAGGACAATGAGAGGTTGCAGAGGACAACGAGAGATGCTCTTCTTAACCAAATGTGAGACCGAACAGATAGGTCTGATGACCCTTTTCAAACCAATCAACTGACTGGCAGTTCCTGATGTCAGCAGGGAGGTCATTCCATAGCCCAGGAGCCATGGGGCTAAAGGAACAACCAGCGAGACCAACCCATTTCACTTCAGGAGCAACCAGCAGGCCAACCTGGGAGGAGCTAAAGGTACAAACCAGCTGATAAGGACAAAGTAATTCAGATTTGGAAATATCATCTGCATGAATTGGGTCAGAAAGCCGCAGAGTTCTGAGAATATTTGCTGTAAGGGAGCGGAGATTCCAACTTTGGTGTTGGACTTTCTGTGCTTTATAAAGGGATGAGCTAGCACTTTCCCAAGCATCTTGAAGAATTCAGAGTGTGTTAGACACCACCATATTACTGCACTGACTTGACATGAAACTAATAGAGGGTACAGTGACCAGCTGCACGCAGCAGAACAGCAGTGGGCATTTCAAAAGTGCTCTGGGTCCCTAGGACCTGTGGATAGTAGTTTAATACGTAATACTGTATGGGTTGATACTTTGTACACAGAACATGCTGAGCAGGGTGTTACAAAAATGATGGTTTTAATTGATTTCTTTGGGTATATACTTGGGTATGAAATGATTAAACATGCTGGGTTTTATTGGACTTACATAAATAAATAATATCAAAAGTATTCATATTCTATCCTGTATGCTGGGATCAGCAGGCATCACGAAGCATATTAACCGTTGGATTCCAAACCTCATTAATGTGACTGTGTGAAAGGGTAGCGCCACGGCCAAGGCTGGTTACTGGCAGGAGTCAGTAACCAGCTGCTGGGCACTTTTATTAACAAATAAACAGGAACAAAAACATAGGACCAAACACAAGGTTTAAACAGAATAAATCATACAAAAAACCTCTTCACTGTTCAGGCTGGGTAGTAACCTTCACTTCATACCTCTCCCTAAACTAGTCCACAAACAAAGGATCTGGTTCCCTTTTTAAACCACGTGGCTGTGGCTTCATTGACATTGAATCAATCAGGACATCCCTGCCAAACTAAAATTCAATGAATCAATGAGGACATCCCTGCCAAACTTAAATTCAATGACTCAATCAGGACATCCCTGCCAAACTAAAATTCAATTAATCAATCAGGACACCCCTGCCAAACTTAAATTCAATTAATCAATCAGGACATCCCTGCCAAACTTAAATTCAATGACTCAATCAGGACATCCCTGCCAAACTTAAATTCAATGAATCACTCAGGACATCCCTGCCAAACTTAAATCAATGAATCACTCAGGACATCCCTGCCAAACTTAAAATCAATGAATCAATGAGGACGTCCCTGTCAAACTTAAATTCAATGAATCACTCAGGACATCCCTGCCAAACTTAAAATCAATGAATCAATGAGGACACCCCTGTCAAACTTAAATTCAACGAATCAATGAGGACATCCCTGCCAAATTTAAATTCAACATTAAAAAAATATTTAAACCAAACAAAAACATACTGTTTACATGTGCAGGGCTTCCACCCTGCCACAGACTGATAAGAAATCTTTAAAATACATAGGCAGTGAAATGTGAGAAAGGGTAATAATTAAGCGATAGTGTCCGTCAGTGATGGCTCTACTGTGTGATAATTGACCGTGATGGGAGTTTTGAGTCCCAAGACGAAAGCGAGGGTGCTAACTATAGCTATTAGAAAACTATTTTACAGGACTATTAATCATTATATTTGGCCACAAAGGTCCTTTCCTCTTTAAAACAGAAGGTAGTGTAGCCGGTACTACAATTGTAAGTATTGTTATAATTAACTGTTTGGTTACTGCTGTCATCCTACCAATGACAATAGTCCCGAACATTTTTTTTTTATAAAGAACAAGGATGCCATAAATATAAAGAGAAAAGCAATTCGTTTTTATTTAGTAAATCAATTATTTGTTATTTATTTTTTAACTTGTTAGGGTTTTAGTGTGTGGTAGATGTCCTTAACTTTCATTAACGCCCTCTCCTGTGATGCATAACTCCAGTCACTGTCATCTACCACACGATAGAGCCTGCATTAACGGGCTCTATCTCTTAATTAGAGCCCGCTAGAACTGGAAGCTGATTGGCTGACTGTATTGAATCATTTTCTAAAGGAGTTTAATAATAAATGTCATACTACACTTATCATTTTATACAGATTGAATGGAACCGTGAAGTAAACTCAATGTTCTGTACAACTTGAATTAAAGAATTATCCACAAGTGGAGAGAAGTAGCAAGGTCATTTGCTGGCTGGTAATGCAACAAAGATGTGGCCTATTATAGCAATGTAGTTAAAACCATGCAAAACACATTTCCCCTAATGTGCCAGTGTGAAATCTGTGTGTCACTGTAGTAGATTGCCCTGCTGTGATTTTGTCTTTAACACTCTCTCTGCAGGCATTGCAATCTACTCAATCTCATCAGATTCATAGTTTTAATTTCACGATATGAGATGCAACATTCTTTTTGTATATACAAAGCAAACGGCTAGATTCTCGAAGCTATTTACTCCAAAGGAAAAAAAACACAGATTACAATTTCAAAAAGAATAATAAAAAGAGTACTTACAAGCCCCCTATATTAGTTCTGAGTTGTTTATTTCTGGTTTGTTAACTTTATCAAGCCCAATACAATGTAATGATAGGCGTTCATTTAACTTGGTACAGTTCTATTTTTTGAGGGTATATTATGTGCAGGCTCCGCTCCTGACGTGAGCAGTTTGGAAGCCTGGTCTGTTGTTAGCGCAGATGTGCAAATGGAATTGGAAATTTGCAAGCAGTGCACAGTTGTTTGCAACGGTTGTCAATTCTGAGGTATGTAAAAATCAAAAATGTGATTTAAAGCACACGTGCATGTAAATTGATTCTTTTTGGGACGAGAGAACTGTGAATGTTATATTATAGTACTGTGCTTTATCCTGCCAGAAATTACAGAAAGCTAAAACAGAAACAGGTTCACAAATATATTGTTTTATTAATAGAAGCTTGCAAGAGGCAATAGGGTCCCTCAATTCATGACAGGCATGTCATTTTCTACCTAAACTCAGTTCTATGTTACCATGCAGTGGATCATTCTTTTATTCTTCAGTCACCATTGTGGTGGGAAATGAGCTGCCTCCTTCAGTGCTTCACTATATTGGAAATGCTCATTGGTACAAAGCAGGTGCTTAGGCTCTCCAGAATGCCAACCCCGATCTCTAAATTCTAACTCTATGAGATTGTGCAGGTGCTGGCAGGTCCGAAGTCAGCCCGATAAGTTTATTTTCTTCACTCCTGAGTCAATGAGGTTGTGTAGATGCTGGCAGGTCCGAAGTCAGCCCGATAAATTTATCTTTTTCACTCCCTTTATATCTACTGTCTTAAATGTTTTTAGCACCAACACCTTGATGTATTATTAATGCAGAGGTATAATCTACTAAACCACCAATTAGTTGCTTTCTTTTATTGTCGATCAAAACAGCCTTAGGGAGAGGTCCTGGTCTTCTAACTGTGTGAAAACGAGTTATCACCCTCAGCCTCCAAAGCGATGGGATGTTATCCTGTTAAGTCCTAAAAGAAGCATTACATTTAAGACCAAAACCAGGTTCCAGCGAGCAGCAATTATAGGGTCCTATCACTCACATATACAGCTATGGCCAAAAGTTTCACCCAATTCACCCAATAGAATTACAGTAACCAATTTTGCTTCATAAAATCAAATGAAACCTGCTGAATAATGTTACATTTTATTATGGAATTACGTATCGCTTTTCAGTTTTCCATATACTTAACAAAAAATCTGATGTTGCAAAATCTGACATGAAATACCAGAGTCAGTTAAATGTATTATAGGAGTAATATATTTTATCCTGCAAAGAGAAACTGTGTAGATTGAAAATAAAGGAATAGGCAGGAAATGTCATCAGGAAATGTACATGTTTTTATCAGCTTCCTTTCTGTATTAACTATTCGGAAAAACCTAAAGTGTTCGCCTGCATGGATTACTATTTACCATTCAGAAGGAAATTCCTGCTTCTGTAATTAGGGCAGCTTCTAAGTAAAACTCTGAAAAGCTGATTGTCTTTGGAAAGGAGAGGAAGCCTGTGGGTGATGCAATTGGCTTCATTTATAGCACACAGTCAAAAGATAGGATATTTAACACATGTCATCACCTTTAGGCTTTCCACCACTTATTATAACATGTATGAATCTTGTTTAATAGCAAAACGTGGCTGAAAAAATAATTTAATTGTATCTATTAATCCAAGCAGAAACTGCAATAGCAAAAATACAGAACAAATACCATAGGATATTAAATGGTAAGAAATAAATATTTTGTAAAACACACAGACCATGAAATTTTGCAGCAGTAATCAGCTATCCCCGTAGCTTGGAAGTTAGAAGTTATTCACAATATTTCCATACTGTCCCAGTTTAAGGACTTAAAAATCTGGTCACCTTAGTTATAGGTGTCTCAGACAAGTTGTGCATGTTAGAATGAACCTGGAGACAAATTCTAATAAATCTGTTTCCAATCAATATATTGTCCTCGGCTCTCACAAGGGAAATTTGCTGACCCTGTACCCTAACCTCAGTATTGCCTTGCGTCTGCTTCTGACCGTGGCTGTTACAGTAGTGTCAAGTGAGAGAAGCTTTGCTTGCCTGATTAAATTAATCAAACACTATTTACATTCTACAATGGTGCAGGAACGTTTGACTAGACTCGAGCAGATAGCACTCACCAGATTTGCCAAAAAAACTGGATTATTCAGCTATAATTGCAGACTTTGCATTGCAAAAGCACGAAACACTCATTTCTAACTGTGAGTGTGCATTTTGTGATTGCTGTAGTAAAATGCAATATATTGAATAGTGCCATTGTTACCCTGTTTGAAAGTCAAGGTATCATAACATAGTACAGTTGTAGTTGCAGGTAGTTACAGGTAAGAATGGGCAATAGGGGCCCCAGAATAAAGCTTTGCATGGGGCCATCATAGGATAAACACCACCACTAATGTGGCTACAAATGAGACATCAGAGCAATTCATTGATAAATGAATGTTCAATTTAGGCTTGCAAATTTAAATCCATGATGATCATTAATCAATTAATTGTTGCTAGCGCTTAAACATTGGGGAAACCCATGATTAATTCAAACTGTTTTTAATTAGGTGCTAACAGCTCCCTCTTGAAAACAAGCTGGCAGTGCTAATTAAAGTGACTGGAGCACGTCCACTCGTTTTAGAAGTCCTGCTATGAAGTCACTCTTTTTTTAAAACAGGATCTATGGTACTACACTTGTTTGTAAACCATGCTTTCAATTAGAGTTGCAGGTAACGCTTTACATGAAGTGTCTCTAATTAAAGTTTATTTACAGTCGTTACTTGGTAAATACACATGTACTTACACAACATTACAATGTTATTATGCATACTTACAATGTACTTAATGTGTAAATCTTTTTGAACGATATACATAATTAGACAATTGTATCAGAAAAGGGTTAGGATTATGTTGTGCAAACCGACTTACACAATAGGTACATTGTAAGTATGCATGAATTGTAATTATGTGTAAGTATTCATGTATTTACTAAGCAATGACTATGTCAATACATAGCAAAAAGAGACACTTCATGTAAAATGTTACCCAGTTGCACTTGCCTGATCAATTTACCTGGAGGGCATTGGGAAAATGGGTTACTTTCAAGATTGAAAGCATGGATGCAGTGCTTGTGCACATTGTATAAGCATGTTAACACAGTAAAGATACTCATTTCCATTTACACGCAAGGTTTGCACATACTTTAAAATCAACACAGAATAACAGAACCCGAAACTCGACCCCATGCTGTTTTAAACAGTAAACACATCTTCGCTATAACATGTACCCTGGTGTGCACGTTTATATCTTCGCAAATATTCGACAATTGTCATAATGGGCAAATTTAATAGGATTTTAAATGCAATTCATTTAAAATAGTAAGAACATAGAACAAAATAAAAGTTTGGGAACGAGAAAAGGCCATTCGGCATCAAGTCTCGTCCCTTGTTAGCACACCATTCTCCCTTACTGGGAATTTAAAAGCACAGAATGGAATCTTTTTTTTAAATGTTCCCAGTGTTTTAGATCCTATTACTGCACCTGTTAGGCTGTTCCATGCATTTATAACTCTGTGTAAAAAAGTGCTTCTGACCTTCTGCTCTAAACTTGCTTTTACTCAGCTTCCACTTATCCCTCTTGTTCTTCTCTCTGTTCTAAACTGGAAGCAGTATCTTGAATTAACTTTATCAAACTTATTTATGATTTTAAAGACTTCAATCAAGTCCCCTCTTTCCCTTCTTTTTCTAGGCTGAAGAGATTTCATTATTTAACCTGTCCTCGTCGCTCATGTCATTGAGTCCTGGGGTCAGCCTAGCTGCCCTTCTCTGTACCTTCTCCAGTGCAATGATGTCTGGGGTCTAACTAGAGAAAATGAACACATAGCCACAAATGGTAAAATGACATATTTAGAAGTAGTGTAAAATGCCTAATTAAAGCACAAAGTGGTCTAACATTTTCACACGAGTGCTTATTGTTTCTATATTAGAGTACTGACCGAATTGAAAGTCTCACCCCTAGAGGTTTTCATGCAGGTAGGTATATAAAGGATATAAATGACAAATCTTAAGGTGTTCTAAAAATTTGCAAGCGACTGCATTTCTTTCAAAACTGCACATCGAGACAACTGTATGCAGAACTCTATGTGCAAAACAGGTAAGATTTATTGTTAGCTTCAAGCTCAATGTGGTTTTCATGGTCTGTGTGTTACAAATAAAATAACTGCATTGCTACAGCAATTTAACAAAAAACAAATGCTGGCTGCCAGGGAGGTCAGTTTTGCTTGCTGAATCATTTGAGAAGCTGCTTCTTAGTTGATTGTCAGGTTCACCTGGTTCATTGTCCTCCTGTTTTTCCAGCAGTCCCAGGCAGACATCCAGCAACAGATGGTATATAATTATTAAAGCTGCCGGCAGCGTGGGAAGTGAGAGCTCCGAGTGAACCAGAGAATGATTTCTTCCTGACAGGCCTGCAGTGCTGTGGACCTGGATCGCAGTGGTGCTGGCAGTTGGAGGCGTGCTGATAAGAGAAAAACAAAACTGTAAACAAATATTCTTCCTTTTTGGGGCGAAAAGCAAAACAATTACAATAACAACAAACACAGCGACACTCCCAGCAGAGCTAACCAGGATCTGGAAGTATTTTTCACTCTATTTAGCTCTAGTCATTTCGTCACTGGTCCCCTTTCTTCTGTTGATGTTCTTTGCTTGTGTTTTAAACATATGCAATAGGTTTCATGTGCAGGGTAACACTTTACAATACGTGTCTAAAATTAAACACAACCTCTTCCATAAAAAGAAGAACAAAAAAGTTTCTGGAACCTAAAAGGAAGAACAGCAGTTGTGATGCATAGTTCACCCCCTAGTCTCTGTAAGTCGCTTTTGACAAAAGCATCTGCTAAATAACATCATCATAATAATAATAATAATAATAATAATAATAATAATAATAATAATAATAATAATAATAAAGCGTGCCTAAAGAAAAAAAGCTAATTAATATATGTATGAAAGTGGAAGAAACCCCTGACCTAGACTTTAGAAGGGATGGGTTGACCTCGCAACAGGAAACGCAGTTGGCCGCCCTACTCCTCCACTGGAGGGAAGCTTTTTTGCCTTGCATGATGAGAACATCAATCAAACCCATGCAGTCTTACTGCGGATTCTGACTGCGCCGCCCTGCAGAGAAAGATTTCAACCTATCCCCCCCATGCTTTACCAAGAACTGCGAGTGTTACTCGCTGAGATATTGGAAGGAGAGGTAGTTCGAGAGAGTACTAGCCCCCGGGTGGCCCCAGTGATACTAGTTAAGAAGAAAGGTTCCTGGTGGTTTTGTGTAGATTAGCGCAGACTCATTGCAGTAACCCGTAAGATGCTAACCAGCTACCCCAGACACTCCCTGACTCTCTCCACTTTGGATTTAGCGAGTGGCTACTGGCAGGTGGAAGTTGGGATAGGAGAAGACCGAGTTTACCCCTCCCTTAGGGCTGTTTGAGTTAAAGCGTATGCCTTTCAGACTATCCAACACCTCCGCTACATTCCAACGCCTGATGCAACGATGCCTGGGAGGACAGGTAACTTATTCATTGCTTATTTATCTAGAACAGGGGTCCTCAAACTTTTTTTTGCTGGGACCCCCTTTGCAAATGTTTCAGGCTGTGAAGACCCCAACCCACGGTGCAACTTCATATGAAATTACTGTACATCAGTGGTGCCCAACCTTTGCTGGCCGCCCATGGGAAACAACACTGAACAAGTAATGCACTGCGGGCAACATCATACTCTGCTCTACCTATCAGCCTGAAGAAACATGTATCTTCATGTATGCTCTGTTTGTTATAATTTTGCTGTGATTATTTGGTTGTTTTTATTTTACTATGTTTTACTATGCTCAGTTTTTGCTTTGTGTGTTTTACTATTTTGTTGTATTTATTATTAGTACACTGGTAACATTCTGAGGAACCTAATTGCATCACCTGTTACCCATTACCTCATTTAATTACTAACTGCACTATAAACAGTGTGCTGTCAGTGCAGGCAGAGAGCAGGGCAGACTGTGTAGCTGGAGGACCCAGACCAGAAAGTGAATGAGAGAAATTGCTGGCGGAATAGACTGCAGGAAGAACCTGGAAAAGTTGGACAAAGAGATAAAGGGAAGATACAATGAAGCAGTAGTATTTTTGTTTGAGTGGTGAAGCCTGTCTAGCTTGCAGATAAGTGCACAGGGCTAGAATAAAAAGCAGTGTGCGATTCAAAACCATTTTATTAGACAATACAACACATATTATGACTTTACTACTATATAGGAATTATGAAGTCTGTCAAATAAGATTATACCGATTATACATAATTATTGTGGTGGTCTGTATATAAGACAACCAGGTGGAGTATCATTAGAAAGTCAAAATTGGGATACAATATGTTGCAATGGAACTGCACTGACAGTGGCTTGGTTTTGTTCTTTTTGCTTGTTACAGTAGATATCTGGGCCTGGGGTTTTGGGTTGACCCCCATTTGGACAGTGACCAGCAGGACAGCATTTGGGACAGGGAGAGGCCGGCCCAGGGTTTTGGTGGGGCCTGTCTGTGTAGGATTAATCTATAGTGAAGAGGACAAGGGCAATTTTCGACCTGGAGTGATACTACAAGCCGGGACACAAGGTTATATGTTTCTGTGCTACAGCCTCTCTTCTCACGGTCGAGAAGTAACAGGACCCTCCCTGAACAATTGAATTTGTTTTTAGATAGTGTTTTAGTAAGAATTGCTATTTTAGATAGATGTCGTATTTATAGTTATATTGTGGCCATTCATTGCAATAAAAATTGAAGCTTCCTTAGCTGTGTTGTGGTCCTTGGACGATCATCTGGGGAGTTGGAGTCAGTGTCACAGAATCCCAAAAGAACCTGTAGAGAGAGAGTGGAAAACGGGAGGGTTAACTTTTGTACATATAGCTAACAGTGTTTGGTTTATTGTCACCTGGTGAGCGCTCTACCATTTTGGTGTGTTAAAGCATGTGACGTGGAAAAATAAAATATAGGACCTATGTCTCAGACTGTGGCGATTTCTAGAGTATAGCACACAGGGGGGCATCAAGGGGTTATCTAACAAAATGCCCCACAAAAACAACTGTTAATTAAAAATATGAAATCTGCAATGACATAATCAGAAGCAAAACTGCATTAAATGAAGTGCCTTAAACCTCCCTAACCAGGACACTTATTTTTATTTAAAAAAAAAACCTGTAATGCTGACATTAAATGCTGGGTGAGTCAACCAATAAACCACAAATGTAATCGCGCGAGCAAGAACAGAACGGACCCCAAATGCATTTCTATATGCATCAAATGATATGCTGCTTCAATTAAACTGGAAGTAAATAAAGATTTCATACATTTATTTATATATTTTACATAAACCTGATTACCAATTCTAGACTCAGAGTCCCTTACATAAAGTAACATTAATTTTAGCAGACAGTGTTTTCAGTTACGAACTCGTCTCGGACCCTTTTACTCAACGAGAAAAAAAATGCAAATTATCTGCCAGTCAAGTGGATCAAAAAAGAGGATATTAAGCAAAACAGCAACACTTTTACATGATAGTTTGGAGAAAACAAGTAACTAAATGATTGGATTTAATCTACCAAACTACTGCAATTGTCAAACATTGTCTACATTGTATTTGTAACTAAACTAGCCTGCGGCTTAGTAAGAAAACGAAAAAAAGAAACCTTCAGACAAGATACGCTTCTACGTGTCATTATTATTTTTAAAGCTTCTTCTGCTTTAATAGTATGAGGAATTTGTGATTTAAACAAACATGTTAAGTTCCTGACATGAATTAGCTTTAGCATTCTCTGCAACATGACACAGTCTGCTAATCATCCACTAACTACAGCATTCTCTGCTACATGACACAGTCTGCTAATCATACACTAACTACAGCATTCTCTGCTACATGACACAGTCTGCTAATCATACACTAACTACAGCATTCTCTGCTACATGGCACAGTCTGCTAATCATCCACTAACTACAGCATTCTCTGCTACATGACACAGTCTGCTAATCATCCACTAACTACAGCATTCTCTGCAACATGACACAGTCTGCTAATCATCCACTAACTACAGCATTCTCTGCAACATGGCACAGTCTGCTAATCATCCACTAACTACAGCATTCTCTGCAACATGGCACAGTCTGCTAATCATCCACTAACTACAGCATTCTCTGCAACATGACACAGTCTGCTAATCATCCACTAACTACAGCATTCTCTGCAACATGGCACAGTCTGCTAATCACCCACTAACTACAGCATTCTCTGCAACATGACACAGTCTGCTAATCATCCACTAACTACAGCATTCTCTGCAACATGACACAGTCTGCTAATCATCCACTAACTACAGCATTCTCTGCAACATGACACAGTCTGCTAATCATCCACTAACTACAGCATTCTCTGCAACATGACACAGTCTGCTAATCATCCACTAACTACAGCATTCTCTGCAACATGACACAGTCTGCTAATCATCCACTAACTACAGCATTCTCTGCTACATGACACAGTCTGCTAATCACCCACTAACTACAGCATTCTCTGCTACATGACACAGTCTGCTAATCATCCACTAACTACAGCATTCTCTGCAACATGACACAGTCTGCTAATCATCCACTAACTACAGCATTCTCTGCAACATGACACAGTCTGCTAATCATCCACTAACTACAGCATTCTCTGCAACATGACACAGTCTGCTAATCATCCACTAACTACAGCATTCACTGCAACATGACACAGTCTGCTAATCATCCACTAACTGCAGCATTCTCTGCAACATGGCACAGTCTGCTAATCACCCACGAACTACAGCATTCTCTGCTACATGACACAGTATGCTAATCATCCACTAACTACAGCATTCTCTGCAACATGACACAGTCTGCTAATCATCCACTAACTACAGCATTCTCTGCAACATGACACAGTCTGCTAATCATCCACTAACTACAGCATTCTCTGCAACATGACACAGTCTGCTAATCACCCACTAACTACAGCATTCTCTGCAACATGACACAGTCTGCTAATCATCCACTAACTACAGCATTCTCTGCAACATGACACAGTCTGCTAATCATCCACTAACTACAGCATTCTCTGCTACATGACACAGTCTGCTAATCATCCACTAACTACAGCATTCTCTGCAACATGACACAGTCTGCTAATCATCCACTAACTACAGCATTCTCTGCTACATGACACAGTCTGCTAATCATCCACTAACTGCAGCATTCTCTGCAACATGACACAGTCTGCTAATCACCCACTAACTACAGCATTCTCTGCTACATGACACAGTCTGCTAATCATCCACTAACTACAGCATTCTCTGCTACATGACACAGTCTGCTAATCATCCACTAACTACAGCATTCTCTGCAACATGACACAGTCTGCTAATCATCCACTAACTACAGCATTCTCTGCTACATGACACAGTCTGCTAATCATCCACTAACTACAGCATTCTCTGCAACATGGCACAGTCTGCTAATCACCCACTAACTACAGCATTCTCTGCTACATGACACAGTCTGCTAATCATCCACTAACTACAGCATTCTCTGCAACATGACACAGTCTGCTAATCATCCACTAACTACAGCATTCTCTGCAACATGGCACAGTCTGCTAATCACCCACTAACTACAGCATTCTCTGCTACATGACACAGTCTGCTAATCACAGTCCACTAACTACAGCATTCTCTGCAACATGACACAGTCTGCTAATCATCCACTAACTACAGCATTCTCTGCAACATGACACAGTCTGCTAATCATCCACTAACTACAGCATTCTCTGCAACATGGCACAGTCTGCTAATCACCCACGAACTACAGCATCCTCTGCAACATGGCACAGTCTGCTAATAACCCACTAACTACAGCATTCTCTGCTACATGACACAGTCTGCTAATCATCCACTAACTACAGCATTCTCTGCAACATGACACAGTCTGCTAATCATCCACTAACTACAGCATTCTCTGCAACATGACACAGTCTGCTAATCATCCACTAACTACAGCATTCTCTGCAACATGGCACAGTCTGCTAATCATCCACTAAC
The DNA here is from genome assembly GCF_017654505.1 of Polyodon spathula. Classification (NCBI taxonomy): domain Eukaryota; kingdom Metazoa; phylum Chordata; class Actinopteri; order Acipenseriformes; family Polyodontidae; genus Polyodon; species Polyodon spathula. The sequence continues at coordinate 2,432,180 of NC_054536.1, read as the reverse complement.
TACAGCATTCTCTGCAACATGACACAGTCTGCTAATCATCCACTAACTACAGCATTCTCTGCAACATGACACAGTCTGCTAAATATTTTTATTTTTTTATTTTTTTGGTTCCTGGGTAGTAAGTGTTATTTTCTAATTGCTTATGCCTCAAAAGTATAGAAAATGGTTATTATTCCCCACAAACTTTGCTTTTGTGACCAGGACAGTGATATTTTGAAATTTACCTATTTTTGGGAACATTCCAGATAGATTCAGTGCTGAGTAAACTTGGAGTAACTTCTAGAATTTTCTAGAACTTTCTTGTAATATAAATAGTAGTATAAATACAGGGACCTTAAGCCCACCAGTTCAGTTTAGTTCCAGCTGCATAAGTGGATACATATCTGCATTTTTCTGAGATGGCATCAAGAGGCTGCAAGCATCTGGCAGATGCATTTTGCTATGTCTGCAGCCAATTTATCAAGAAAAGAGCGAAAAAGTACTCCGTGGAAGCATCTGCTAAGATTTGTGAGGCCTACAAGGCATATTTCGGCATGCCTGTCGGGGATCAAGACAAACCCTGGGCACCTCATTTCACCTGCGAGCACTGCAAAAAAACTTTGGAAGGTAAGATGGACAATTGTTGCTCTGAATTTTATGTTATAAAATTTGTTAACATTTTTAAAATTGTAAAAGTTTTTAATTTTAAAATGTTTTACAATTTTCAATGTTATTGAAAAAATATATCATATATGAAAAATGTAGCAAGAATCTCTTACACATTAGTCATGTGTGAAATAAATGTATTTTTGTAGCATGGTACAGAGGGGAAAAGAGAGCCATGAAGTTTTCTATCCCAAGAATTTGGCGGGAACCCACTGACCACTCAAGCAACAGCTACTTCTGCATGGTGGACCCTTCCAAACGTCGGACTGGCAAGAATGCACCTGCTATCACGTATCCGGACCTTCCTTCATCCATCGCCCCGGTGCCACACTGCCATGAGCTCCCAGTACCCACTCCACCGGCAGCCGTCTTTAGAAGAGAGCAGCAAGTCAGAGAGCGAGAAAGACGTTGTAGATCCAGATGACAATTTCAGAGGTGGAGCTGAGGAGAGAAACCCATACTACCCCAACCAAAAAGACCTCAATGACTTGATTAGAGATCTTGGTCTCACCAAGTCCAATGCCGAGCTTTTGACGTCTAGACTCAAGCAGTGGAACTTGTTGGATGAAAGTGTACAAGTCGCAGATCAGTGGAAGCGTCACCAACCTTTTTCCATCTTCTTCACCCATCAAGATGGGCTCTGCTTTTGCCACAATGTGACCAGTCTGTTCGAGGCAATCGGAATCACCTGTAACCAGAATGAGTGGTGCCTCTTCATTGACAGCTCATCCAGGAGCCTCAAAGCCATGCTGCTCAATCATGGTAACAAGTACCCGTCTCTTCCCCTGGCTCACTCGGTGCACCTCAAAGAGGATTACAACAGCATCAAGACCTTGCTGGACGCCTTGAAGTATGAGGAGTATGGCTGGGAGGTCATAGGAGACTTCAAAATGGTGGATTCCTGATGGGTCTCCAAGGTGGTTTTACCAAGTTTCCCTGCTATCTTTGCCTTTGGGACAGCAGGGTCACCAAGGCGCACTACCACAGGCAGGATTGGACACAGTTCCCTGTGGGGAGGAACAACGTCAAGTGGGAGCCACTGGTGGACCCCCGGAAGGTGCTGATGCCACCACTGCACATCAAATTGGGCCTTATGAAACAATTTGTCAGAGCTCTAGATAAGGAGTCGGCAGCCTTCAAGTACCTTCAAGACTTCTTCCCTAAGCTGTCTGAGGCAAAGGTCAAAGCCGGTGTCTTCGTCGGACCACAGATAAAGAAGATCCTGGAGTGCACTGAATTCCCCAAGAAGCTCACTAGTAAGGAGAAAGCGGCTTGGGACAGCTTTGTCGCAGTGGTTCGGGGCTTCCTGGGCAATCACAAGGCCGATAACTATGTGGAGCTGGTTGAGACTCTGGTGAAGAACTACGGCACAATGGGCTGTAGGATGTCCCTCAAAGTCCATATCCTTGATGCTCATCTTGATAAATTCAAGAAGAACATGAGAGAGTACTCGGAGGAGCAAGGCGAGCGCTTCCACCAGGATATACTGGACGTTGAACGTCGCTACCAAGGACAGTATAATGAAAACATGATGGGAGACTACATTTGGGGGCTCATTCGTGAACGTGATTTACAGTATAATCGTAGATCTCGATAAACTACTCACTTCTAAATCTTTTGTAGTCATTTTTGTATTACTTTATTATAAATACATGTTAATTTGGATTCATATGTTGTTTTTTTCTGACTTTAACGAACGAAAATTTGCCCGTTTTCTCATTGGAAATAGGTAAATTTCAAAATATCACTGTCCTGGTCACAAAAGCAAAGTTTGTGGGGAATAATAGCCATTTTCTATACTTTTGAGGTATAAGCAATTAGGAAATAACACTTACTACCCAGGAACAAAAATTGTGTTACATAGTGTAATCATCCACTAACTACAGCATTCTCTGTTACATGACACAGTGTCTGCTAATCATCCACTAGCTGGATATAGAGTTAAACAAAGGCAGGATTTAGATTTGTAAAATGCAGCTGACCCCATGCACTACAGTGATGTGTTAAAATAATACAAGAGCTCAACAAGAAGACAAGGAGCTTCACAGTAAAAGCAATTTGGCAATAATAGGAGGTATAGAAACTGCTGTGGTGCAACTGGTGATGAGAAACATCTTGCAGGGGATACTGGCAACAGATATCCAGACATGTAAAACAATTATATTTAGAAAATACATAATGTTTGTGACTTGTTAGCATTTGTCTCTTACACACAAACTCACTCCTCTGTTACTCTGAGGATTACAGCTTTTTCCACTTGCATTTTCTTCAGTGTCAAAATCCAAAATTAGAAATAATGATGGGAGGATAGAAAGCATTGGTGTTACATACTGTACAATAGCCAAGCCCCAGGAATGTGGACTATCGAGTTTCAGGCAGGCAGGGAATAGGGTCAGCTTAACATTCAGATAACAGCTACAGTACTCTATCCAAACAACTTTCTTTCAAACGTCGGCACTCAGGTGAGTCCTTTAGGACCATAACAAGGTTTTTGTTGTCTGTACAAACAACATCCAGAGAAAAAAGGAGGACAAAAAAGAACACATATTTGAAGCCTGGCAAATGAGTAACCCTGCTGTTTGAGATATTGCAATACATCCTGAAGGTACTGCAATTAGATAATCACTAGGGTGACATTTTAATCATGGTCCTTATATCATCTTTTAAAACTCACTGTACCAAACACATAATTCAATATATAAAGATAAATATAACATATGGATTTTTACAGTGTTTGCAATGTATTTTTATAGTCACAATCTTCCCGTATTGGTATAACGTGTGCCTTGGCTTGTGGCTGGGGGTCAGTGGCTGCTTGCTGCTCCTTGGCTTGTGGCTGGAGGTCAGTGGCTGCTTGTTGCTCCTTGGCTTGTGGCTGGGGGCCAATGGCTGATTGCAGCTCCTTGGCTTGTGGCTGGGGGTCAGTTGCTCCTTGGCTTGTGGCTGGGGGTCAGTGGCTGCTTGCTGCTCCTTGGCTTGTGGCTGGAGGTCAGTGGCTGCTTGCTGCTCGTTTGCTTGTGGCTGGGGGTCAGTGGCTGCTTTCTGCTCCTTGACTTGTGGCTGGAAGTCAGTGGCTGCTTGTTGCTCCTTGGCTTGTGGCTGGAAGTCAGTGGCTGCTTGTTGCTCCTTGGCTTGTGACTGGGGGTCAGTGGCTGCTTGTTGCTCCTTGGCTTGTGGCTGGGGGTCAGTGGCTGCTTGTTGCTCCTTGGCTTGTGGCTGGAAGTCAGTGGTTGCTTGTTGCTCCTTGGCTTGTGACTGGGGGTCAGTGGCTGCTTGTTGCTCCTTGGCTTGTGACTGGGGGTCAGTGGCTGCTTGTTGCTCCTTGGCTTGTGACTGGGGGTCAGTGGCTGCTTGTTGCTCCTTGGCTTGTGGCTGGGGGTCAGTGGCTGCTTGTTGCTCCTTGGCTTGTGGCTGGGGGTCAGTGGCTGCTTGTGGCTGGGGTCAGTGGCTTCTTGCAGCTTCTATAGAGCACACCCCAGGTTAGCTACAGAACACTGTTATGGCTCTTTTGCTTGGGTTTTCTTTTTACCCATGACTTACAGGACATAGACAATAGTCATGGTTTTAGATTGGCTGGCAGATTCATACATGAATAAACCTTTTTTGCAAGACATCTTATTTGACAGGTTTTAATTAACTAAAATGTATTTCTGTTAGATTTATCTGCTTTTTGCTTTGTTGTGTCACTATCTGTACTGCTCACTGTTAGTAGGCTTTGTGCATCGTTCATTCTTCAGTTTAAATGACTTATATTAGTTCAGGTGGGGGTGCACGAGGAAAAAATTCTTCTTCCAAAATAGTGTGTAAAGGTGTAAGTGAAAAAACATAGTAACACTTTACATTGTGTCTCTAATTACATATTAGTTACATAGTAAATGCATGTGTACTTACACTTAATTACAATGTTATTATTTATGGTTATAATGTACTTAATATATAAATATTTTTGCATTATATATGTAAGGACACGGTTTTATCAGAAAGGGGGTTAGGGTTAGGGTTAGGGTTAGGGTTAGGGTTATATTAAGCAAAAAAGATTTGCACATTTTACTTTGAACAACAAATTAAAGATATGTTATCTGTTCTTCCCAACTACTTAGATACATAACTAGACCTGAGTACAATGACCCATCAATCCACAAAGCAGAGGCACCTGGGATCCCAGGATGCTAAAGTGAGCAGCCCTGTCTGGGAACTGATCCAACAAGCTGGTAGAAGGTCAGGCTAGACCTGATAAATGAGGCACACACTCGCTATAGGAATTTATTACAGGCACTACTGTATGTGGTAACATGTTGGTATTTGTATTGATATCAGCATGCAGTATAAAAGAGGCATTCAAAGTGCATAACTGCCAATTCAGAGGCAACAGCATGTGCAGTCATCTCTTTCTCTGGTCTAACAAAGGATTTATAAACAAGCCTACTGTATGTGGGGACATATCGATATTGCTACTGGCAGCTGACTTGAGACTTCAGCACAGAGCAGGCTGCTCAGAAATTCACTGCTGTACTAACTGGAGGTAGACAATGGAAAGGAAAATCTGGCAAATGCCTGGATTGCATTGTATCCCTAAGCAAAATATCACTTTTTCTTTCTTTTTCCAAAAAACAAATCTGTGTTGTGGGGATGGTCCACATAGTAAAATATGTGGTGCAATCTTATTAACATTTATTTTACTTTATTTTTAATTTGGAATCAGCAATTTTTTTTAGATATATTTTGCATTATGTATTGGTACAGAACTTCTGACAGGCATACCTGTGGCATTAGTCAGTGTTCTATACATAACCCACCTGTGGGCTCATCAATAATAATGATTACTGAAGAGACTACATTTTCATCCGTCGCCTTTATAATGACCGGGTCCGTTCTTGTGTTGTGGTCATGTTCTTGGTCAAAGGTCGTTTAACCCAGGGCTGTGGCAGTCAAATTGCAAAAACACACCTTATATTCTCTGTGTAAAAAAGTGCCTCCTATTTTCTGTTTTGAATGCCCCTTTATCTAATCTTGACTTGTGATCCCTGAACCATGTCTCTTTTTTCAGGTCGAAAAAGTCCCTTGGGTCGACTTTGTCAACACCTTTTAGAATTGAGTGCTTGAAACAGATTGCCGTGTAGTTTAATCTAAGTCATTAATGTAGATTAGGAATAGCGGAGGATCCAATATTTCTCCTCTAATCAGTACTTTCTGTTTTCTATATGTTAACCACTCCCTAATTCATATGCATGCATTTCCTTGACTCCCTACTGTGTTCAATTTGAGAATTAATCTTTTATGCAGGACTTTGTCAAAAGCTTTCTGGAAATCTAAATAAACCATGTCATATGCTTTGCAATTATTCATTGTCGATGCTGCATCCTCGAAAAAATCAAGCAGGTTAGTTAGACATGATCTCTCTTTCCTAAAACCATGCTGACTGTCTCCCAGGATACTGTTACCATGTAGGTAATTTTCCATTTTGAATCTTATTATAGTTTAAATAAGTTTACATATAACAGAAGTGAGACTTATTGGTCTATAGTTACCTAGTTCGGTTTTCTCTCCCATTTTGTGGATCAGTATTACGTTTGCAATTGTCCAGTCTGTCGGTACAACCCCTGTGTCAAGAGACTGTTGCATGATCTTGGCTAGCTTTGTAAATATCTTCTTTCATTTTTTGAGTACTATTGGGAGGATCTCATCTGGCCCAGGGGATTTGTTTATTTTAAGAGCTCGTAGTTCCTTTAGCACTTCTGCCTTTTTTATGCTAAAGTTATTTAAAATTGGATATGAACAGGTCAACATGTGGGGCATGCTACATTTCTTTAGTGGATAGGTAGATCCAGATTTTAGATGTCTTTTGTTAAAGAAAAAAAACAGGAACAATATCTAATAGTTGTGATAATCTACCCCATGGTAGAGCCTTCATCAATGAGCACTATTGCTGATATCAGGGGTGACCAACGTTGGCTCTTCCAGTCCTGGTCGAAATTGTTTAATTGAACCAATTAACCCATCATCCGGAGGTCGAGGTAGTTCATGATCTCATTCTACCTGTTAAACCTGGAGTGGAGTGGCCCTCCAGGACTGTGGCTGGTCACCCCTGGCTTATATAATGTCCTTACATCTTTCACTAGGCATCCTCATTATTGTTTTATGAAATCTAATTGATACATCACCTATTGTAGGCATAGGTGTCAAAAGTACTTCCTTTGCATCTCACAATGCACAATCTATTGATCGTATAGCCAGAGGAGTGTTTCAAACCCCTGGTATGCCAGTGAATGATGCCACTGTTTCCGAGGTTTAGTTAATACCTGTCACAATGTAGGGTCTGTTTCACGTATTCGTCAGTGTAGCTGTTTTCATCAAAGATCTGTGTATTTATGTATGCAAGTATTTTTTATTTTTCAGTTTCAGAAGATCCTATTGCATCACAGGGATCGCGATATTAGGTAGACTAATGTGAAGAATATGTGCTTTTCAATGTCTCTCTTCCAAATGCTTCAGTACAATTACATTGCATTTTATATCTAATTTATTTTAATGCCAATCTGATCCATAAAACCTCTGGCAAAGTTAAGCATTTGGCAAGGATAATAGAGCTGTACACACACCACAGGTTATGAAAAAATGACTTGCATCCCAAACTTACTATGCATCTGCTTAATTACACACATGGGTTTAGAGTTAGCATGAGGAGACTGCACATGTTTTAATTAAAACATGTATTAAACTTGGATGCTTCTGAGCATCAAAGGCACACAAGTTGTTGCATCTTTAAGCTTTAAGGGATTGATAGAAACCAGTGGCAATAAGATAGTGATGCAACAACAAAACTTTACATGCATTTCCTCTAAATGCATAAAACAGAAATAAACCACTACATTAAGATTACATGGCATGGGTAGCCATGTAATTATATTGTAATAACTAAGTAATTACAAATAATTCCTGTTCTTGCATGGTAACTACTGTATTAATACAAGGGAATGGCTTTCTGAACAACCTTATGTAATTATATGGGAACACCTGTGCACAGGCAATTCCCATGCAATTACAAACTTACTCCATGAGTAGTTATCGTTTAAAAGCAGAAGATATCACTAAGTACCCCCATTTGTTCTCCATGTTATTGCATGATTGCCAATGTCCCAGACCTTGTGAAACATGCTCCTCAGTGCTTCATATTCCTGGCCTTGCTTGGTTTGCAATGCTTCTACAAGAATGAGTGAACACCCAGAGTGTGGTGAATACATTTTTCATGCATCTCAGATAACAGATGAGCCGTTTTGATATCTGCTGGCTCTCACAGTTTTGCTTTCACTGCCTGAGGAAACATATGGTTTGTTGTGGGTTTTAAAAATAAACATATTATAGAGCATAATAAAAGATGACATTCTACCTGTTTTCAATAATTTAGCATAATAAGTAGTTCAATATTTGCTTAAATTCATATAAGAAATATGTGTTTCCTCTGTATTTCTTTGCTGTACAAACGGCTCTCACAAATAAACAGCAACTGTACAAGGACGGTATTAAATAATTCATTCTTCAAGCCCTTGCAAGTTATAATCGTCTAAACTTTATGTGCTTGAGTATGTTATACACCAGTTAATTTAACTGGAAAGAAAATGTCAAGGTGAAAATGAAAGAGATAATTTCCTTGTTTTGCAACCATTATATTCCGCATCTGCTGTGAAACAGTCAGATTAATGGCCATTTCTAGAGAGGAAATAGTACTGCTAGGTACAAACAAATACAACTCATTTATCTACTTGCTCTGGCAAGTACAAGTGAGATGGTGCATTTCCATGGCTAAAGGAAAACAATACTGACATTGACAACCAAATGAGAGCATGCATTTTTTATAATGTATATTACAGCAAGTCCTTCATTTAATGGAATTGCCCTAAATAGATATTCAGTCTTGGTTTCTTTTCAGCTAGCTGTCAAAGATGTAATTTGTCAGTGTTTTCATTTTTCTCTTGCCTTGCTACTTTTTCTGCTTGCTAATTTAGTTTCTGCTATTCTGCTTTCCTGTGTATTGTTTTACTTTATTATTTAGTTTTTGCTATTCTGCTTTCCTGTGTATTGTTTTACTTTGTTATTTAATTTCTACTAGTCTGCTTTCCTGTGTATTGTTTTACTTTATTATTTAGTTTCTGCTATTCTGCTTTCCTGTGTGCTGTTTAATTTGTACCTGCATGTTTCAGGATCTGTTTTCAGGAGATGATTTATCAGTATGCATGACTATGAAGAAATATATGATAAATACAGCGAATAACGGGTGGGGAGGGGCTGGAGATGCAGTACTGAGTGTCCTGTTGATATGCAGTGCATTTTAAACTGGTTTGGGAGACCCCCTGCTCGTTTCCCAGCCTCAGAGCCCAGCCACGTAGTCTCACTCCTCAGAGGTGGCTCTGTGAGCCTAAGGGAGACCCCCGGCTCGTTTCCCAGCCTCAGAGCCCAGCCACGTAGTCTCACTCCTCAGAGGTGGCTCTGTGAGCTTAGGGGAGACCCCCAGCTCGTTTCCCAGCCTCAGAGCCCAGCCACGTAGTCTCACTCCTCAGAGGTGGCTCTGTGAGCCTAGGGGAGACCCCCGGCTCGTTTCCCAGCCTCAGAGCCCAGCCACGTAGTCTCACTCCTCAGAGGGGGCTCTGTGAGCTTAGGGGAGACCCCCGGCTCGTTTCCCAGCCTCAGAGCTCAGCCACGTAGTCTCACTCCTCAGAGGTGGCTCTGTGAGCCTAAGGGAGACCCCCGGCTCGTTTCCCAGCCTCAGAGCCCAGCCACGTAGTCTCACTCCTCAGAGGTGGCTCTGTGAGCTTAGGGGAGACCCCCAGCTCGTTTCCCAGCCTCAGAGCTCAGCCACGTAGTCTCACTCCTCAGAGGTGTCTCTGTGAGCCTAGGGGAGACCCCCGGCTCGTTTCCCAGCCTCAGAGCCCAGCCACGTAGTCTCACTCCTCAGAGGTGGCTCTGTGAGCCTAGGGGAGATCCCCGGCTCGTTTCCCAGCCTCAGAGCCCAGCCACATAGTCTCACTCCTCAGAGGTGGCTCTGTGAGCCTAGGGGAGACCCCCGGCTCGTTTTCCAGCCTCAGAGCCTAGCTACGTAGTTTCACTCCTCAGAGGTGGCTTTGTGAGCCTAGGGGTGACCCCCGGCTCCCTAGCATGTTTATTTCTATATTCTCTTTCTAGTATTCTAGTCTCCCTACTCTGGAAGTTCAGCTGTACCAACCTCCCTCAGCAAAGGCAACTCTCAGCAAGCCAGGGAGACCTCTGGACTTCTCTTCATCTTTCCGATTAACCCCCTAATCTATTTTCACTTCCTCTTGGGTGAAGTGAAGCTCGTTTTCCAGCCTTGGAGGCCTGTCAGTCTGATGAGGGTGGCTCTCCTGGAGCCAAGGGGATACCCTGTCCTCTTTTCTAAGTCACAAGCGCTTTCCTTCCATTGCAACCTGAGGTTCTTCCTTCACGCAACCCTTGCTCCTGTCCTGTGAATAACTTTTTAATTCCCTTTTCCATTAAAAGTTAGGCAAATTAATCTAACATTTGGAACTTTTTGCTGTTCATCTACTTTTATCAGTTGTAGATAAAATAGAACTGTGACAAGTTTAGAATTAGACCTGTAAAACATCTTTACAGCTCTTGAAATTCGTTTTCTGTAGCAGGAGCAGAACTCCTTACTGAGACACATGACCAGAGATAACTCATTCCAATCAGCTATCTATTCTTTATTCCTGTGAATGTGTTATTGTGTTATTCATAACAGAATTTCAATGAACAATGAGGTTGGGATAGAAGACACACAAGTAAGGTCACAAAAGCAATGCTAAATCTCTTCTGCACATGAGCATGTTTCAATGCGAGGCAACTAGCATGCCAGGGCTTACTGCACAATTTGTGACAGAGCCTGTTTGCCATGGGAAATAACTAAAAGGCATTGCAAAAATCCCCACAGAACTATTCATATTGTATATGGTCTTTAAGGATGGTGAGAGCCTGCAGAAATTAGCTCTATACAATTATTTATCATCATATCCTTAGTTATAGCACTTTCAAGGCTTTCTTGGAATAAAATCTAATCCAAAAATGATATTTTAATGATTACACCATGTGACAGGAGCAGAAAGACAATGGAGAGCAGGGGTGTCCTGCTGAAATGCTGGTTTGGTGCAATTAGAACATGAGAACATAAGAACATAAGAAAGTTTACAAACGAGAGGAGGCCATTCGGCCCATCTTGCTCGTTTGGTTGTTAGTAGCTTATTGATCCCAGAATCTCATCAAGCAGCTTCTTGAAGGATCCCAGGGTGTCAGCTTCAACAACATTACTGGGGAGTTGATTCCAGACCCTCGCAATTCTCTGTGTAAAAAAGTGCCTCCTATTTTCTGTTCTGAATGCCCCTTTGTCTAATCTCCATTTGTCACCCCTGGTCCTTGTTTCTTTTTTCAGGTCGAAAAAGTCCCTTGGGTCGACACTGTCAATACCTTTTAGAATTTTGAATGCTTGAATTAGGTCACCACGTAGTCTTCTTTGTTCAAGACTGAACAGATTCAATTCTTTTAGCCTGTCTGCATATGACATGCCTTTTAAGCCCGGAATAATTCTGATCGCTCTTCTTTGCACTCTTTCTAGAGCAGTAATATCTTTTTTATAGCGAGGTGGCCAGCTCTGCACACAATATTCAAGATGAGGTCTTACTAATGCATTGTACAGTTTTAACATCACTTTCCTTGATTTAAATTCAACACTTTTCACAATGTATCCGAGCATCTTGTTAGCCTTTTTTATAGCTTCCCCACATTGTCTAGATGAAGACATTTCTGAGTCAACAAAAACTGCTAGGTCTTTTTCATAGATTCCTTCTCCAATTTCAGTATCTCCCAATTTCAGTATCTCCCAGCTTATAATGTACTCATTATAAGCTGGAAACCATTAAAGATGTTCCCGATCAAGGCAACTATAACTGTAAAACACTGTTAAACAAAGATAAGCGTGGCTTGATTTAAACAGAAGAGCCTCCCCACACAGCGAGTGCAGCTCTTTCCCTCACTATGCTTGTTAATTCACTAAGCTTTCTCTAAGTATCTGCACAGCAGGCTTCACCATACCATTCACACAAGTGTTCACTTTCACTTTTCTGACCGTGAAGCCATTTTCACATGTATCAATACGAGTGCTGTGGGAATTGCTTTGATGAAAAAAGCCTTCCTTGCACATGTAGTGTTTGCAAATGTAATTACAAAAATCCATCACAATAGTGTTGTGTTTATACGAAAGAAACCTTATCATACTAGATCTTTGCTTCATGGGGCTAAGCTTTTAAACCACAAGGATATTATCCACATCAATATGCAATAAACTTTACTCTTTGTCTAATGTAGCATTTACTGAGTGAAGGCCAATAGTGTTTAAGATGCTGTTTCAATGTGTGCATGGCAATGTACGCATCAAAACTCTAGGTATAGTTACTCTGCTCTTAATGCATGCGCCTTTTAGGAAGTGATACCTGAAAGAGCATTGACCACAGGTTGCAATAGTATTCATCAAACAACACACAGACATAACAAACAACAAATAAAGCTTGGGATTAGTAAAGTTGGCAGTCTTGTTGTCACTCCTTATAAAGGGGAGACCTGTGAATATTGTATTTTGGTGAATTGTAAGTGAAATAGTTTCTGGCTGACAAAGAAAGGATTACTGACTCCTGCTTGTATGAAAACCTCCTTTGTGTACCGACCTGTTTTGCCTGCGTCTCCGACAACAAACTGTACCAACTTAAAAATGAAACTGTTACAGGTATTACCCTGTTGAACAAAACCTGTATTCTGAGTATTTCTCCCCTACAGCACTGTGGAAGGTCTTGAAAGTGGCAAAGCTACTCCACTTTGACACAATCAATATTTGCCGAGTGCCCTTTTCAAAAGGGCAAACTTATTATAGATTTCTGCATAGTCACTTCTTTAGTGCTGTGTCAGACATCAGCAGGGCCACATTTTTAGTCAATGTGGTCAATGAGGTGTCATAAGAAGCAGCAGCCTAAAATAGACTTGAAAATAGAGCTGTCTGCCTCCATTCTAGGTCACATTGCTGAGATGTAACCTGTTGAGTCCCTGCAGAGACAACAAAGCCACAGTGCAGTGCTGCTGTGAGTCTGGTGTGTTATTATTGAAGAGGCTACAAGGTGCTCTGCTGTGAGTCTGGTGTGTTATTATTGTGGAGGCTACAAGGTGCTGTGCTGTGAGTCTGGTGTGTTATTATTGATGAGGCTACAAGGTGCTCTGCTGTGAGTCTGGTGTGTTATTATTGATGAGGCTACAAGGTGCTGTGCTGTGAGTCTGGTGTGTTATTATTGATGAGGCTACAAGGTGCTCTGCTGTGAGTCTGGTGTGTTATTATTGATGAGGCTACAAGGTGCTGTGCTGTGAGTCTGGTGTGTTATTATTGATGAGGCTACAAGGTGCTCTGCTGTGAGTCTGGTGTGTTATTATTGATGAGGCTACAAGGTGCTCTGCTGTGAGTCTGGTGTGTTATTATTGATGAGGCTACAAGGTGCTGTGCTGTGAGTCTGGTGTGTTATTATTGATGAGGCTACAAGGTGCTGTGCTGTGAGTCTGGTGTGTTATTATTGATGAGGCTACAAGGTGCTCTGCTGTGAGTCTGGTGTGTTATTATTGAGGAGGCTACAAGGTGCTCTGCTGTGAGTCTGGTGTGTTATTATTGATGAGGCTACAAGGTGCTCTGCTGTGAGTCTGGTGTGTTATTATTGATGAGGCTACAAGGTGCTCTGCTGTGAGTCTGGTGTGTTATTATTGATGAGGCTACAAGGTGCTGTGCTGAGAGTCTGGTGTGTTATTATTGATGAGGCTACAAGGTGCTCTGCTGTGCACATTTAGAACAGCAGCTTTTCACCAGGGCTTTCTGTGGTAGTCAATGGATGCTTTCCATCCTGTGTTCACCAAGGGGATCTTCAATGTTTGTATCCTAAGACTGCTTTTGGTTAAATGAAATTGGCACACACTTAATGACCACCCCTAGGATCGACAACTGAGCCATACTTGTAGTTGTCAGTAGAATTTCCATCTGATAACAAGGGGTTCATCCAGTGCTCTTTGACAGAAGTACACAGGCACACATACAGTTACAGCGGAAATACAGTCACATCGTGTGGATCCCCGTGAATGTATTTATTTATTGAAACGGTCAGTGAGATGTGTTTCTCGTACTTCTTTTCAACAGTTCAGATTTATATAGTGCCTTTCATCACAAAAATCCTAAAGCACTTCACTCAGAAAAATAATTAAACTACTAAATAAAAACAGTCAATACAGAATTTGATTTTTTTTTTTTTAATTGTAGAATTAGAATAAGTAATAAGACAGGTAATATATTTGGACATTACCTTAACCCTTTTGTCAGTGGCAATAGATTGCAAACTTACCCCAGTGTGTATAAAATGCACATATCTCAAACCCATTGAAGTCCTTACCCTGTGGCAGGCAAAAATGCTGCCTTTCCCTTTAAACAAAGTCAAAACTACCCTGCACTTTTTTGCATAAAAGAACACAGGGTGTGTTTACCAGTTGGCCAGTATACAACTTAAAATAGTAAGGGCGTGCTGAATATAAAGACAAACTGAATTCCAAACTTATTACCTGCTTGGAGTTACAAACAAACTTGCAAAGAAGGAAAAGTCACTGAAGGACTCAGAAACAATGTCAGGTAAGTCTGTTTACTTTTGTGTTGCTTTGATCTTGTGTTTTGTGTTTGTTTATATTTACTCTATTGAGCTGGCTTTTGATTTCTTTTTGGTTTACGTTTGAGAATGTACATAGTTCTGAGTTAATCACAAAAATAATAACACTAACACTGAAACCAATGAGGTGATGTGATGACATTAACTACTACTAACAATGGAGACAGTAGGAATATGATCACTATTGGTTTGTGTTACACTTACAGTTTTTTTCTGTGTAAAGAATATGTGCACAGGCGTGTCTAGTGTCCGGGGCAGAATCCAGCCTCTGGTAAACTAGTACCATTCTGACCGTCACAACCCTTAATAGAATACCAAGCATGTTCATACATTTTTTAGGTAGTTTTGCATCTCATTCTGACTTCCGGCAGAATAGATTGTTGAGAAGGACAGCTGGGAGAGATGTAGAGATGGTTGCTTCTAAAAGTTTTGATTTAGACCAACAGATTCATTTTGTTAGCCCTATGTGTGTAATACATGCATTCTGGCACTGATAACTACATATTTTACAGCATCCTACTTATTACCTGGTAGAATACAGCTTTATTGCAAAAAAATTACCCCCATACAAACCATACCTATATTTAGTACTCCCACTTTGCTGGGGTACAGAATATAATACCATCAAGTAACAAAGACTCCATTACAACATTACACCTCTGACTATATATATACAGCTTCTAGGCATTTCTTACCCAGTGTCATTTTCTAAAGTGTATACTAAATGTTGACGCTGTTTGAAGCATTCAACTGTTAAAAAAAACTCTTCTTTGGAACTCGGAGTCTGTCAAAATAGATTCTAAAAACCAGCACTGTCTGAGTTAGCAAATAGACGAATATCAAAAGCTATTTTTATGAGGATCTGGCAGACAGACGGTATTACATTTTCTTTGACTCCTAATAAACCATAGAACACAAGACGGATGAATTTCAGTTTATTTTTAAGGTACTACAAATATCATTAGAACCATCCATTATTAAAATGAAATGTAGTCTGCTGGAATGGAAATTCAGCATGATTGTGTTATGGTTAGTTATGTGAAAGCTGGTAAAGATTTATCACATTAACCTGTTAAAACCCTGAAAAGACAGGGAGTGTTTATATTTTGGACAACCAGCCCTGCACTTGGTACTCTAGATGAACATGGATGTCTTTTCAGACATTCCAGGGTCCACCCACCTAGTCCAGCACCAGGTCGTTTTTGAACCAGGAATATGTCCAGCAGCAGCATTTGTGGGTCTGTGGCGAGGTGGCCCCACCCCTTTGCTTATTTTGTGTTATATGTTGTATGTGACATGTTATTGTTGGTGCAGGTATTGGTACACAGAGTGTGGGTTATGAAGCACCGTTCATATAAAATGTATCGTTGTATTTAGGCACAGGGATTGCACAATCACTCCATGTGCAGATTAAACTGGGTATTAAGATGGCAGCACAGGGAGTACAATTAGTTCACATGCAGATTTACAAAGATTCCAGTTGAATGATTGATTAGCAAATGAGTACAGTTGCATAGAAGGGTGAGTACACATGGGTTGTGTGTTCGAGAGTAGAGAATGGGAGAGAGAAAGTAAGGAGTAAACTTTAAAAAGCTAAAAGTAAACAATTGCTACGCATGTTAGTTTTAAACAAGCTCAATACTTGTTTGTATTAGCACTTTGTTTATCTATTTAATTTGGCAATGCACTGTTTGTTTTGTTAAGTGTATTCTGTTTTGTTCAACCTTTTATTTTCTCAGTGTTATTAAGATGCACAAGCAAGTGTATTATCACCTTGCTGTGTTTCTTCCTGGTCTGACATCACCACATATGTCATCCTTGTCACAGGGCCCCAGAGGCTAAAAAGGAGACCATACATGCAGAGATAAGATATGCTGGACCTAGCTGTCATCCAGGAGTCCCACAGTAAGAGGTGCAGTCAAGTGGTCATGGTACCAAAGCCAGACAGCTCCATCAGGTTCTGAGGTGATTTTTGTAAATTAAATTCAGTTTCTAAGTTTGATGCTTACCCTATGCCCAGGGTGAAACGAACTTCTGAAGAGGATGGGAACTGCTCAGTATATATCAGAAACTGTGGAGCTGGTGCAAGACAAAGAGCATTGAAGATGAATGAAGCTGTGGTTGGTGCAAGACAGAGGATTAAAGAAGAATGAAGCTGTGAAGCTAGTGAAAGACAGCATTAAAGATGACGAAGTTGTGGAGCTGGTGCAAAACAAAGGATTAAAGATGAATGAAGCTGTGGAGCTGGTGCAAGACAGAGTATTAAAGATGAATGATGATGTGGAGCTGGTGCAAGACACAAAACATTGAAGATTAAGTCATGGAGCTGTTGCAATACAAAAAACATTAAATATGAAGCCGTGGAGCTGGTGAAAGACACAGAGAATTGAAAAGGAATAAAGCTGAGGAGCTGGTGCAAGACAGAGGATTGAAGATGATGAAGATGTGGAGCTGGTGCAAGACACAAATCATTGAAGATGAATGAAGACATGGATAGTTTGTACTGAACAGTATGCTATACAGATGAATACAGCTGATTGGTAAGAGTGATTGTGGCAGGCTGGCGAGTGGATAGAGGCCCAGAGACAGTCTGCAGTTCAAAAAATAACTATTTTATTATAAATAAACAAAAATAAAGTGCACAAGGGCAAAATAACAGATACTCAAACACAAATAAAGCAAAAACAAAACTCACAAAAATAAAGTTTCCAGGCTGGGCAATGCCTTCACTTGATTTAGAAAATTCAAAAACAACAAAACAAACACCAACCTGCTTCCTCAGCTCCCTCTCTCCAAATGAGAAGCTGAGGCCTCCTTTTATATCAGGTGGCTGGGCGCTGATTGATCGTTAATCAACCTAATCAACTAATCAACTCCAGCCACCTGAACATAATAAACCCAGGCAGGCAGGGGAAGTTAACCCCATCCCTGCCAATTTAAAAGGGCAGAGCTTTGCTCTGCCACAATGATTATTACAGTAATAAGCAGTGTGATTGGTATTTAAATCTATGTGAATGGCACATAACAAGATCCAAATAGATTAGTTTGCCCAAAATATACTGCATGCTTAACACAGTATAAACAATGTTTTTGTAATTGAAATCAATGGGAATGGCAAATTGTAGAAGCTATTTGAACAGCTGTCCTATTGGAATTCATGATCTCATGATTTTCATTGTTACTGTGAGTCTTTCAAAACACGTCAAATTACAATGCAATTTAAAATACTGCAGTTCTTTGTTTTTCAAGTGTTGACTAGCCCCTTCAGGTGTGCAAAATATACCCTTTAGAAATTATGGATTTTATCGCAATTAATCAATCATCTCTATATCATTCCTGGAATGCATTGCGATACAAAAAGGAATATATCATTGACTTAATAAAGGTTCAGCTGTAAGGCTTGCAAGCTATTTCCAGAGCAGCTTCAGCAGCTTCATTGGGTTTTTAATTAGAGGCCTATAGAATACTTAGTGAAAGACTAATATATGCACTTCTGAACCTTTTCTTGAAATACAAGGCTTGCAAATGCATCTTTAGTTATATAAATGATATGACTGTTTTCTTCATTTCAAATGTGAGCTGGCAGTATTAATAACATTTAGATGGTGAACCTTTTCAGTTCACATTTTAGTATTCAGTGGCTTCAAAACACGTTGGGTTTTAAATAGACTGTCTTCCGTACATTTATTTTGTAGTCTATAAACATTGTCTTATACATTCCTTCAAAAGCTGAACTTTAAAATTTTTGCTGTATGAATTATTGATGCTCAGGGACACGCATAAACAGCATATTCTCTGGGACGCATTGTGATTAAAGGCACAATCCTATCAATGCAAAAATCAGAAAATTACATAAACCAATATCAAGGGTACTGCGGTAAAAATATTAAATCAGAACTGCATTTTTTTTTAACAGAAACATTACATTCTCATCTGAATGCTGGACGTGAGTGACAAAAATGATTAATTATCATGGTGTTTGATTTGATTTATTCCAAAATTCATAATAGAAAGCAGTGTTATAATCGTATTGCAGTATGATAGCAGGGCTGTTATTCCTGAAAAAATCCACCTGATCCTGTCCTTTTTGTACTGTGATATGGGTTTACAACACACTGATGCACCAGTGGCTGTCATTGTATGTTAATTTATAGAACCCTGTGAAATGCGCCATGCGCCATGCGCCATCAGTTCTTTCAGAAATTATCTCTCTTAATACCATCTCGCAAACCTACTTATTGTCATGTTTTGTGCAGCCTGTCAAATGCTGCATCACCAGGCTTTACTAAGTAACCACAGGATTTAATTAATTTCTAACGCAACTAAAAACCAATAATCATCTCGTTTAATAAACTGACATTTTGTGCAGCCAAATGCTGCGTGGGCGGTCTTAACGGGATACAGTTCAGTTGCAAAACACCAACGTCACCAAATTTTAACAGTCTTACAAGTTCACTTAAAAAGTATTGATAGCTCTCATCAGTCAACAATTCATGTACTTTTTAGATAGTGACACAAACTGTTTTATTCTTGTTAATGACACAATATGTACAGTATTTGTCCTGTACAGTAAACTATATGCATTTGGTTAAATGTAAAGAAGGACTAAACATACAGTATTAAAACACTGCTCTTTAATTAATAGGTGGTCCATCTTGACTTCTATTTATCTCTGATGTCTAATCATGTATTTGGTTTAACATAGCAAAAAACATTTATTCTATCTCATTTTGCAATTTCAGTAAATGCGCATGCTAAGCATTCCAAAGCAAACATAAATATAGAAAGAAATTCTACTCTGTCTAATTTAATATCTCACTGTTGACTTGTATTTTACAGTTTTATTTGTTATTCAGTTTTGCAGTACACATCCAATTTTGTAAGCTATATTGTAGTAAGCTGCACATGGTTTGGTTGTATTTCACAATAATGGATGACATTTCCCTTTAGCAGATCTGTGTTCGTTTAGATTTGGTACAAAAACTGCAAATCTACATGCAGCTAACACTTATTCTGGAGCTATATCTCACAACCACAGTAAAACAAGCAAACTGCAGATCTACATGCAGCTAACACTTATTCTGGAGCTATATCTCGCAACCACAGTAAAACATGCAAACTGCAGATCTACATGCAGCTAACACTTATTCTGGAGCTATATCTCACAACCACAGTAAAACATGCAAACTGCAGATCTACATGCAGCTAACACTTATTCTGGAGCTATATCTCGCAACCACAGTAAAACATGCAAACTGCAAATCTACATGCAGCTAACACTTATTCTGGAGCTATATCTCACAACCACAGTAAAACATGCAAACTGCAAATCTACATGCAGCTAACACTTATTCTGGAGCTATATCTCACAACCACAGTAAAACATGCAAACTGCAAATCTACATGCAGCTAACACTTATTCTGGAGCTATATCTCGCAACCACAGTAAAACATGCAAACTGCAAATCTACATGCAGCTAACACTTATTCTGGAGCTATATCTCGCAACCACAGTAAAACATGCAAACTGCAAATCTACATGCAGCTAACACTTATTCTGGAGCTATATCTCGCAACCACAGTAAAACATGCAAACTGCAAATCTACATGCAGCTAACACTTATTCTGGAGCTATATCTCGCAACCACAGTAAAACATGCAAACTGCAAATCTACATGCAGCTAACACTTATTCTGGAGCTATATCTCACAACCACAGTAAAACATGCAAACTGCAAATCTACATGCAGCTAACACTTATTCTGGAGCTATATCTCGCAACCACAGTAAAACATGCAAACTGCAAATCTACATGCAGCTAACACTTATTCTGGAGCTATATCTCGCAACCACAGTAAAACATGCAAACTGCAAATCTACATGCAGCTAACACTTATTCTGGAGCTATATCTCGCAACCACAGTAAAACATGCAAACTGCAAATCTACATGCAGCTAACACTTATTCTGGAGCTATATCTCACAACCACAGTAAAACATGCAAACTGCAAATCTACATGCAGCTAACACTTATTCTGGAGCTATATCTCACAACCACAGTAAAACATGCAAACTGCAAATCTACATGCAGCTAACACTTATTCTGGAGCTATATCTCGCAACCACAGTAAAACATGCAAACTGCAAATCTACATGCAGCTAACACTTATTCTGGAGCTATATCTCGCAACCACAGTAAAACATGCAAACTGCAAATCTACATGCAGCTAACACTTATTCTGGAGCTATATCTCGCAACCACAGTAAAACATGCAAACTGCAAATCTACATGCAGCTAACACTTATTCTGGAGCTATATCTCGCAACCACAGTAAAACATGCAAACTGCAAATCTACATGCAGCTAACACTTATTCTGGAGCTATATCTCGCAACCACAGTAAAACATGCAAACTGCAAATCTACATGCAGCTAACACTTATTCTGGAGCTATATCTCACAACCACAGTAAAACATGCAAACTGCAAATCTACATGCAGCTAACACTTATTCTGGAGCTATATCTCGCAACCACAGTAAAACATGCAAACTGCAAATCTACATGCAGCTAACACTTATTCTGGAGCTATATCTCGCAACCACAGTAAAACATGCAAACTGCAAATCTACATGCAGCTAACACTTATTCTGGAGCTATATCTCACAACCACAGTAAAACATGCAAACTGCAAATCTACATGCAGCTAACACTTATATCTCGCAACCACAGTAAAACATGCAAACTGCAAATCTACATGCAGCTAACTATTCTGGAGCTATATCTCACAACCACAGTAAAACATGCAAACTGCAAATCTACATGCAGCTAACACTTATTCTGGAGCTATATCTCGCAACCACAGTAAAACATGCAAACTGCAAATCTACATGCAGCTAACACTTATTCTGGAGCTATATCTCGCAACCACAGTAAAACATGCAAACTGCAAATCTACATGCAGCTAACACTTATTCTGGAGCTATATCTCGCAACCACAGTAAAACATGCAAACTGCAAATCTACATGCAGCTAACACTTATTCTGGAGCTATATCTCACAACCACAGTAAAACATGCAAACTGCAAATCTACATGCAGCTAACACTTATTCTGGAGCTATATCTCACAACCACAGTAAAACATGCAAACTGCAAATCTACATGCAGCTAACACTTATTCTGGAGCTATATCTCACAACCACAGTAAAACATGCAAACTGCAAATCTACATGCAGCTAACACTTATTCTGGAGCTATATCTCACAACCACAGTAAAACATGCAAACTGCAAATCTACATGCAGCTAACACTTATTCTGGAGCTATATCTCGCAACCACAGTAAAACATGCAAACTGCAAATCTACATGCAGCTAACACTTATTCTGGAGCTATATCTCGCAACCACAGTAAAACATGCAAACTGCAAATCTACATGCAGCTAACACTTATTCTGGAGCTATATCTCGCAACCACAGTAAAACATGCAAACTGCAAATCTACATGCAGCTAACACTTATTCTGGAGCTATATCTCGCAACCACAGTAAAACATGCAAACTGCAAATCTACATGCAGCTAACACTTATTCTGGAGCTATATCTCACAACCACAGTAAAACATGCAAACTGCAAATCTACATGCAGCTAACACTTATTCTGGAGCTATATCTCACAACCACAGTAAAACATGCAAACTGCAAATCTACATGCAGCTAACACTTATTCTGGAGCTATATCTCACAACCACAGTAAAACATGCAAACTGCAAATCTACATGCAGCTAACACTTATTCTGGAGCTATATCTCGCAACCACAGTAAAACATGCAAACTGCAAATCTACATGCAGCTAACACTTATTCTGGAGCTATATCTCGCAACCACAGTAAAACATGCAAACTGCAAATCTACATGCAGCTAACACTTATTCTGGAGCTATATCTCACAACCACAGTAAAACATGCAAACTGCAAATCTACATGCAGCTAACACTTATTCTGGAGCTATATCTCGCAACCACAGTAAAACATGCAAACTGCAAATCTACATGCAGCTAACACTTATTCTGGAGCTATATCTCGCAACCACAGTAAAACATGCAAACTGCAAATCTACATGCAGCTAACACTTATTCTGGAGCTATATCTCGCAACCACAGTAAAACATGCAAACTGCAAATCTACATGCAGCTAACACTTATTCTGGAGCTATATCTCGCAACCACAGTAAAACATGCAAACTGCAAATCTACATGCAGCTAACACTTATTCTGGAGCTATATCTCGCAACCACAGTAAAACATGCAAACTGCAAATCTACATGCAGCTAACACTTATTCTGGAGCTATATCTCGCAACCACAGTAAAACATGCAAACTGCAAATCTACATGCAGCTAACACTTATTCTGGAGCTATATCTCGCAACCACAGTAAAACATGCAAACTGCAAATCTACATGCAGCTAACACTTATTCTGGAGCTATATCTCGCAACCACAGTAAAACATGCAAACTGCAAATCTACATGCAGCTAACACTTATTCTGGAGCTATATCTCGCAACCACAGTAAAACATGCAAACTGCAAATCTACATGCAGCTAACACTTATTCTGGAGCTATATCTCGCAACCACAGTAAAACATGCAAACTGCAAATCTACATGCAGCTAACACTTATTCTGGAGCTATATCTCACAACCACAGTAAAACATGCAAACTGCAAATCTACATGCAGCTAACACTTATTCTGGAGCTATATCTCGCAACCACAGTAAAACATGCAAACTGCAAATCTACATGCAGCTAACACTTATTCTGGAGCTATATCTCGCAACCACAGTAAAACATGCAAACTGCAAATCTACATGCAGCTAACACTTATTCTGGAGCTATATCTCGCAACCACAGTAAAACAGCTATATCTCGCAAACTGCAAACTCTACATGCAGCTAACACTTATTCTGGAGCTATATCTCGCAACCACAGTAAAACATGCAAACTGCAAATCTACATGCAGCTAACACTTATTCTGGAGCTATATCTCGCAACCACAGTAAAACATGCAAACTGCAAATCTACATGCAGCTAACACTTATTCTGGAGCTATATCTCGCAACCACAGTAAAACATGCAAACTGCAAATCTACATGCAGCTAACACTTATTCTGGAGCTATATCTCGCAACCACAGTAAAACATGCAAACTGCAAATCTACATGCAGCTAACACTTATTCTGGAGCTATATCTCGCTAACCACAGTAAAACATGCAAACTGCAAATCTACATGCAGCTAACACTTATTCTGGAGCTATATCTCGCAACCACAGTAAAACATGCAAACTGCAAATCTACATGCAGCTAACACTTATTCTGGAGCTATATCTCGCAACCACAGTAAAACATGCAAACTGCAAATCTACATGCAGCTAACACTTATTCTGGAGCTATATCTCGCAACCACAGTAAAACATGCAAACTGCAAATCTACATGCAGCTAACACTTATTCTGGAGCTATATCTCGCAACCACAGTAAAACATGCAAACTGCAAATCTACATGCAGCTAACACTTATTCTGGAGCTATATCTCGCAACCACAGTAAAACATGCAAACTGCAAATCTACATGCAGCTAACACTTATTCTGGAGCTATATCTCGCAACCACAGTAAAACATGCAAACTGCAAATCTACATGCAGCTAACACTTATTCTGGAGCTATATCTCGCAACCACAGTAAAACATGCAAACTGCAAATCTACATGCAGCTAACACTTATTCTGGAGCTATATCTCGCAACCACAGTAAAACATGCAAACTGCAAATCTACATGCAGCTAACACTTATTCTGGAGCTATATCTCGCAACCACAGTAAAACATGCAAACTGCAAATCTACATGCAGCTAACACTTATTCTGGAGCTATATCTCGCAACCACAGTAAAACATGCAAACTGCAAATCTACATGCAGCTAACACTTATTCTGGAGCTATATCTCGCAACCACAGTAAAACATGCAAACTGCAAATCTACATGCAGCTAACACTTATTCTGGAGCTATATCTCGCAACCACAGTAAAACATGCAAACTGCAAATCTACATGCAGCTAACACTTATTCTGGAGCTATATCTCGCAACCACAGTAAAACATGCAAACTGCAAATCTACATGCAGCTAACACTTATTCTGGAGCTATATCTCGCAACCACAGTAAAACATGCAAACTGCAAATCTACATGCAGCTAACACTTATTCTGGAGCTATATCTCGCAACCACAGTAAAACATGCAAACTGCAGATCTACATGCAGCTAACACTTATTCTGGAGCTATATCTCGCAACCACAGTAAAACATGCAAACTGCAAATCTACATGCAGCTAACACTTATTCTGGAGCTATATCTCGCAACCACAGTAAAACATGCAAACTGCAAATCTACATGCAGCTAACACTTATTCTGGAGCTATATCTCGCAACCACAGTAAAACATGCAAACTGCAAATCTACATGCAGCTAACACTTATTCTGGAGCTATATCTCGCAACCACAGTAAAACATGCAAACTGCAAATCTACATGCAGCTAACACTTATTCTGGAGCTATATCTCGCAACCACAGTAAAACATGCAAACTGCAAATCTACATGCAGCTAACACTTATTCTGGAGCTATATCTCGCAACCACAGTAAAACATGCAAACTGCAAATCTACATGCAGCTAACACTTATTCTGGAGCTATATCTCGCAACCACAGTAAAACATGCAAACTGCAAATCTACATGCAGCTAACACTTATTCTGGAGCTATATCTCGCAACCACAGTAAAACATGCAAACTGCAAATCTACATGCAGCTAACACTTATTCTGGAGCTATATCTCGCAACCACAGTAAAACATGCAAACTGCAAATCTACATGCAGCTAACACTTATTCTGGAGCTATATCTCGCAACCACAGTAAAACATGCAAACTGCAAATCTACATGCAGCTAACACTTATTCTGGAGCTATATCTCGCAACCACAGTAAAACATGCAAACTGCAAATCTACATGCAGCTAACACTTATTCTGGAGCTATATCTCGCAACCACAGTAAAACATGCAAACTGCAAATCTACATGCAGCTAACACTTATTCTGGAGCTATATCTCGCAACCACAGTAAAACATGCAAACTGCAAATCTACATGCAGCTAACACTTATTCTGGAGCTATATCTCGCAACCACAGTAAAACATGCAAACTGCAAATCTACATGCAGCTAACACTTATTCTGGAGCTATATCTCGCAACCACAGTAAAACATGCAAACTGCAAATCTACATGCAGCTAACACTTATTCTGGAGCTATATCTCGCAACCACAGTAAAACATGCAAACTGCAAATCTACATGCAGCTAACACTTATTCTGGAGCTATATCTCGCAACCACAGTAAAACATGCAAACTGCAAATCTACATGCAGCTAACACTTATTCTGGAGCTATATCTCGCAACCACAGTAAAACATGCAAACTGCAAATCTACATGCAGCTAACACTTATTCTGGAGCTATATCTCGCAACCACAGTAAAACATGCAAACTGCAAATCTACATGCAGCTAACACTTATTCTGGAGCTATATCTCGCAACCACAGTAAAACATGCAAACTGCAAATCTACATGCAGCTAACACTTATTCTGGAGCTATATCTCGCAACCACAGTAAAACATGCAAACTGCAAATCTACATGCAGCTAACACTTATTCTGGAGCTATATCTCACAACCACAGTAAAACATGCAAACTGCAAATCTACATGCAGCTAACACTTATTCTGGAGCTATATCTCGCAACCACAGTAAAACATGCAAACTGCAAATCTACATGCAGCTAACACTTATTCTGGAGCTATATCTCGCAACCACAGTAAAACATGCAAACTGCAAATCTACATGCAGCTAACACTTATTCTGGAGCTATATCTCGCAACCACAGTAAAACATGCAAACTGCAAATCTACATGCAGCTAACACTTATTCTGGAGCTATATCTCACAACCACAGTAAAACATGCAAACTGCAAATCTACATGCAGCTAACACTTATTCTGGAGCTATATCTCGCAACCACAGTAAAACATGCAAACTGCAAATCTACATGCAGCTAACACTTATTCTGGAGCTATATCTCGCAACCACAGTAAAACATGCAAACTGCAAATCTACATGCAGCTAACACTTATTCTGGAGCTATATCTCGCAACCACAGTAAAACATGCAAACTGCAAATCTACATGCAGCTAACACTTATTCTGGAGCTATATCTCGCAACCACAGTAAAACATGCAAACTGCAAATCTACATGCAGCTAACACTTATTCTGGAGCTATATCTCGCAACCACAGTAAAACATGCAAACTGCAAATCTACATGCAGCTAACACTTATTCTGGAGCTATATCTCGCAACCACAGTAAAACATGCAAACTGCAAATCTACATGCAGCTAACACTTATTCTGGAGCTATATCTCGCAACCACAGTAAAACATGCAAACTGCAAATCTACATGCAGCTAACACTTATTCTGGAGCTATATCTCGCAACCACAGTAAAACATGCAAACTGCAAATCTACATGCAGCTAACACTTATTCTGGAGCTATATCTCGCAACCACAGTAAAACATGCAAACTGCAAATCTACATGCAGCTAACACTTATTCTGGAGCTATATCTCGCAACCACAGTAAAACATGCAAACTGCAAATCTACATGCAGCTAACACTTATTCTGGAGCTATATCTCGCAACCACAGTAAAACATGCAAACTGCAAATCTACATGCAGCTAACACTTATTCTGGAGCTATATCTCGCAACCACAGTAAAACATGCAAACTGCAAATCTACATGCAGCTAACACTTATTCTGGAGCTATATCTCACAACCACAGTAAAACATGCAAACTGCAAATCTACATGCAGCTAACACTTATTCTGGAGCTATATCTCACAACCACAGTAAAACATGCAAACTGCAAATCTACATGCAGCTAACACTTATTCTGGAGCTATATCTCGCAACCACAGTAAAACATGCAAACTGCAAATCTACATGCAGCTAACACTTATTCTGGAGCTATATCTCGCAACCACAGTAAAACATGCAAACTGCAAATCTACATGCAGCTAACACTTATTCTGGAGCTATATCTCGCAACCACAGTAAAACATGCAAACTGCAGATCTACATGCAGCTAACACTTATTCTGGAGCTATATCTCGCAACCACAGTAAAACATGCAAACTGCAAATCTACATGCAGCTAACACTTATTCTGGAGCTATATCTCGCAACCACAGTAAAACATGCAAACTGCAGATCTACATGCAGCTAACACTTATTCTGGAGCTATATCTCGCAACCACAGTAAAACATGCAAACTGCAAATCTACATGCAGCTAACACTTATTCTGGAGCTATATCTCGCAACCACAGTAAAACATGCAAACTGCAAATCTACATGCAGCTAACACTTATTCTGGAGCTATATCTCGCAACCACAGTAAAACATGCAAACTGCAAATCTACATGCAGCTAACACTTATTCTGGAGCTATATCTCACAACCACAGTAAAACATGCAAACTGCAAATCTACATGCAGCTAACACTTATTCTGGAGCTATATCTCGCAACCACAGTAAAACATGCAAACTGCAGATCTACATGCAGCTAACACTTATTCTGGAGCTATATCTCGCAACCACAGTAAAACATGCAAACTGCAGATCTACATGCAGCTAACACTTATTCTGGAGCTATATCTCGCAACCACAGTAAAACATGCAAACTGCAAATCTACATGCAGCTAACACTTATTCTGGAGCTATATCTCGCAACCACAGTAAAACATGCAAACTGCAAATCTACATGCAGCTAACACTTATTCTGGAGCGATATCTCACAACCACAGTAAAACATGCAAACTGCAAATCTACATGCAGCTAACACTTATTCTGGAGCTATATCTCGCAACCACAGTAAAACATGCAAACTGCAAATCTACATGCAGCTAACACTTATTCTGGAGCTATATCTCGCAACCACAGTAAAACATGCAAACTGCAAATCTACAAGCAGCTAATGCTTATTCTGGAGAGATATCTCGCAACCACAGTATAATTTATGATTTAATTTGTCTCTTTTGTTTCAGATATCAAAGTGCCCCGTGTTCCAATATTCCATCGAAATGCAATATTGCTTTGCTTAAGCCTGCAAATTCAAGCTGCTGCATCTCAAGGGGTTTACCCCAGTGTGCAACACCTGTAAATGAAATAAATACATGTGGAAAACTTCTTTATAGCTCCACGAAACCCTAAAGGCATGTTCAATGCAGTTCTTTCCTTGGGAAATCATGAACATGGTTTCAAAGACATTTCAAAGAAAGGTTAAACAGATTCAGTTTGACCTTGTAGACAAACTAAAGATGCAGCCAAGTCCTATTTAAAAGCCGAGTCCAGGTGGATTTTTCTTGGTGAAATATCATCCATTCCCTGTGGTTTAACAACATAGCCCTTAATGAACTTCTACTGTCTTTAACCCTATTTGGGAGCACATTAACTGGTTCTGTCTAATTGGATCAATGGTATCTTGGATTTCACTAATAACGGATTTCCTTGCATTACCAACAACAGCAATGCTAATAATAATAATAATAATAATAATAATAATAATAATAATAATAATAATAAACCTGTGATCAGCCAATTATATTGCATTTCTGATTTCGCTCTCAATTTTGCTAACTAGGACGTTTGGCTACAGACAAGTGACGCATGAGGACACTTTGCAATTGATTGATTTTTTATATGGTGGAAAATCTTTATGGGATGTTTGATGTGCAGAACATAAAGACTGCAATAAAAAAGAAGACTAATCTAAGAAATTAGCAAATGTTTTTGGGAAATCTCCATTGGAGGTAAAAGACAAACTGAAGAACCTCTGAACTTAAAATAACTTAAAATGTTCCAGTGTGCGTGTGACACAATTAGCAACAGAAATCCAGTTGTCAATTGTTTGTTGTCAACTAGAATTGACAATAGAAATTGCTTGTGAATCTCAGGCCTTGTTGCAATGAGATTCGTGTAAATATGATAATTAGCACCCTGTGATTGGCCTAAGCCGAGCAACAAGTATAAATGAATAATCGTAACGAGTATGGCCATTTTCCAAAGTAATTATGCTATTACTCATTATTCATA
The DNA here is from genome assembly GCF_017654505.1 of Polyodon spathula. Taxonomy (NCBI): domain Eukaryota; kingdom Metazoa; phylum Chordata; class Actinopteri; order Acipenseriformes; family Polyodontidae; genus Polyodon; species Polyodon spathula. Next base: position 2,402,565 of record NC_054536.1, on the reverse strand, counting down.
AAAATAATGAAGAGGACAGTGTTTTATATTCTATATTATTTTTTGAGTTTCTTGTTGTAAGATGTGGTCTCTCTGATGTACACACTCAGAGTCTATTTTTGTGTCTCGTAAACACTTTAGCCAGCTATTTTTTTGAACAGGTAGGTTACTGTTGTATTATATTATGTTGAAAAGAAAAGCAATAGAATATCTTCCTGTAAGAGGACAGGGCTTTTTTATCAAAGACAAGATATATTTAGAATTGCTTGTGACATTAATATATATATTAAGATATGGCGTACAATTATTAGGGCTGCAACGAAGGGTACATTCAACTATCAGAAAAAGTTATAGGAGAGACAGTGCGGCTATGAAAAATATCCATTAACAAAAATAACTAGCTCACTTATAGAACGTATTTTAAATGTTAACGTCAACATCAATGTATAGTTTTCTTTTTATTGTCTACCTCATTTTGTTCATGTTCTGACAAAAAAAACAAGTTTGTACACGTTTTCGGGCAGCAATGAACACATTGTCTTGTTTACAATATATCCAGCCATGGAAAAAATTCTCTCAGCGGGTGTTGATGTTGCTGGAATACACAATATTTGCTTGGCAAGTCTGGGCAGTTTTGAATAGCGACCTTTGTTGTTCTTCCACCAGATCAATGGCCCTGAGTCAATTTTGGTTCTGTCTTTTAGGTATTCCTGGTTCATGCCTTTCATTTCTTTCTTCACTGTCTCCTTTATCGACATCCTAAAGCAGCATTTTAAGGTGTTTTTGCTTGTCTGTTTTTGTTTTTGTTTTAGAGAGATGGGGTCTACCTGTATTGCTGAATTCATACAAAGTTTCAGTGTATGTCCTGCACACCTGACCCCATACATCTTTTCCTAAGGCTCCTCAGCTTGCAGTAGTTCAATGCATAGCACCATGTTGGCTGTTTTGTCGTGATCCACTGCTTGGTGTTTTCTCTTTGAGATCTCATAGGCATTCACCACTTCATTGGCTGACGTGGGGCAGCGTGCTGATTGCAGGGGTGGGACTTGGCAGTATTTAAGCAGTATGGTTTTGCCATTCGGTCTCCCTGGGCTGAACTGAAAACACATGCTGTGCTTGTTGTGTTGCTTTTATTCACTGCTGTTATCCACAGAAGCTTGAAAACCTTGGACACTGTGTTGGATTACCGGAGTGAGGAACCTAGGACTGGCCATTAATCTGTGGAAGGGAGTTAAGAAGCGGTGAGAGGAAACCCACCGCAGTACCACAGAGAAACCCAGTGCTTCCTTTGTTGTTATTTATTTTGTAACCGTGACATTTTTTGTTTACTCTTTTTATTTCAAACCTGAGTTTACCATTGCTGGTATTCCAGGTGGTTTTCTTGTTTATTTTTTGCAATACTGGACTGTTCTATTTTTATTATTTTTGTAAAATAAAATCCTGCCCTGATACCATTGATGGTTCAGGGCTCTAAGGACTAAACTCCATTTCCGGCTCCTATGTGTTCTCATTTCTGGTCCTTCCCAAAAGCTCCACCCACTACCCTCCCACACAGCTCTACAGTTTTTATTAATTGTTTGAAACTTTCACCTTCTATTGCATTGATCAGTCTCATATCTAGGGCAATGAAGGCTACAATATCATCTGTAATATCACATTTTCATTTTTCCAAAAGAGGCGACTTAAAAAAAATGTGGAATTGATCTTTCAGTCGCATTTGATTCTGATGGGGAGTCTGGATGTTTATAATGCATTTTTTGAAAGAATTTGCTAAGAATTCATAAATAGGAATATAAAATTCAGCAATCGGTATGTAATCTTAATAATCTTCCTATGTTAATACAATAAAATTGCATAAATTACACAGGGTAATTATTTAACATACTGGTAATACTACTACAACTACGACTACTAATAATACTAATAATAATAATAATAATACTAACAATAATATTAATACTAACGCTACTAATAGTACTAACAATAATACTAATGATACTAATAATAACACTACTAATAATACTAATGCTACTATTATTACTACTAGTAATACTACTAATAATACTAATAGTTAACTTACGCCTGTCAAGAGTCCCGGAGATTGGTTGTGCCTCAAGAGTCCCGGAGATTGGTTGTGCCTCAAGAGTCCCGGAGATTGGTTGTGCCTCAAGAGTCCCGGAGATTGGTTGTGCCTCAAGAGTCCCGGAGATTGGTTGTGCCTCAAGAGTCCCGGAGATTGGTTGTGCCTCAAGAGTCCCGGAGATTAGTTGTGCCTCAAGAGTCCCGGAGATTGGTTGTGCCTCAAGAGTCCCGGAGATTGGTTGTGCCTCAAGAGTCCCGGAGATTGGTTGTGCCTCAAGAGTCCCGGAGATTGGTTGTGCCTCAAGAGTCCCGGAGATTGGTTGTGCCTCAAGAGTCCCGGAGATCACTTGCACCTCAAGAGTTCCGGAGACTTTCCCGGAGATTGGTTGTGCATGATACATCAACAGTCTTGGGTATTTTTAACAAAAAAATCCCAAACAGCAGAGGGTTTTCAAGACATTTCTTTCAAAAGTTTCAATAACCATTAAGCTATATTTTTACGCTTGGCTGTATAAATGACAAATGAAGAAATTTAAAATTCTGGGAGGGAGATACAGTATATATCTTATTCCAGAGTAACTATGTAGCTAGTTGGTCTAGCTATGTCTAAAACTAAAAGGAAACAAACAGATCTGTCAGTGTTTGGTTTCACTAAAATTTCGAAGCTGGTCGAAAATGACCAGCAGCAGCAAGCAGAAGCTAAAGCTAACAACGGCAGTAACGTTAGCATGAACTCGACGAAAGAACATGACTCAAAAGAACATGATGAGCCAGACATCATCAGCAACACAGAGCAGGCCTAGCGGTTAGCTAAAGAAGACTGCCTTTCACGAAAATGTGCAGCTTGATTTCATTGCAAGAACAGAATGGCACAAAAATGGGGCAGGTACACAGGTCCGACCACTCATGTGCTACCTTTGCAGTTCACATAGCTGACGAAATGAAACGCAACTTGATTTCCAAGGTTAAAGAGGTGAACTCTCAAATCAGCATATGTATAGACAAAAGTACAACACATGGAATTAGTTACCTGACCATCTATCTCAGGTGTGATGTCAGTGGTAATGGTGACATGGAAAACATGTTTTTGGACTTGGTAGAACTGAAACATGGTACTGATGCTGTATCTATCTATGGCTAATTGAGAGAAAACCTACTAAACTCTGGTTTGGATGACGAGTGGCTGAAAACGCATCTAATTGGTATCACAACTGATGGGGCCTCTGTCCTCACTGGGAGAGTAACAGGATTAATTACCAGGCTAAAAAGCGACTTCCCCACTGTTCAAGCAGTACACTGCTTAGCCCATCGTCTTGAGCTGGCCGTTCATGACTCCCTGAAGGCCGTGATGGGATGCAATCACTTTGAGTTTTTCATTTCAAAGCTCTATGCCATCTGTCACCAGTCCCCAAAGAGAGCAAGGTTAATGAGAGGCTCAGCAGATGAACTGAACATGACACTCCTTAAAATCGGCCAGGTGCTCACCATTCGCTGGGTGGCCAGTAGTTACAAGACAGTCAAAGCAGTGTGGCACGACTTCCCAGCATTAGCGAAACAGTTAAAAGAAGCAAGCTAAGTCCCAGCCCGCTCCGACTACTGACGAAATGTAACATTGGAGGAAGTCATCCTCGCCTTTTCTATATACAGAGACATGGTATGTTCTGTATTTCCTAACCGAAGAGCTGAACTAGACTCCTATGAATATTACATAGTGGAACTGTCAGATATGGAAGGACCATATCAGCAAAAGCAGTAGATATCCTGGCATCCGATAACCACAGATTTATTTAATAGGATTTTCATCTTAGAGCAAATGCATGCGGGGTCTGTGTTTCTACAGCTCACTCAACATCCCTCTGCCCAAAGGCAGCAATACCGTCAACCTCCAAATCAGCACCTGGCACCTCAGTACCTCACTACTCAAACAGAGCTGCCTTCCCTAATACTATGCATGCTTCAGCCCCTGAATTAGATTCTCCAGAGGGGGATACATCTGTAATAATTCCAATACTGGTTTCTGCTCAAACAGGCAACTATAACTTTATTCATATGTACACTACCTGCTGAGATGCACATTCCAATACTATATGCCCTCTTGCTCCCAAGTGACTCTCTCCAATGCTCACAGTCTCCACGCCCATAAACATTCCGGCTTTATCCAAAAAACTCCAGAATCACCTCGACATCATTTTCACCAGATACTTAATCGATGGATTAAAAAATTCCATCCTCCTCTTTTTAAAGCAAGAAGCTTCGTTCTGACATTCAAGAACCAGAGGTAGTTCATTCTCAAATTGAAAAAAAAGTTAAGAAAGGTTTTATAGTCGATCCCTTTTTAGCTCCCCCGTTCCCAAACTACATAATTAATCCCATCGGCATCAGCACTGTGAAAATGTCAGGGGAAAAGTGTCTCATCATCGATTTATCAGCACAGCGGGGGTCAGGCTCCAGCTGCATCAATTCATTCCTCATGACCGATTTTCTATTCATTACATTACCATTTCAGATGCAATTCATGCTACTAAATTAGCAGGCCAAGGTTCGTGGTTAGCTAAAGCAGATATCTCTGATGCATTTAAAATAACGCCAATCCATCTCTTCATCGTCTATTTGGTATATGCTGGGAAGGAAAGTTCTATTTTGCTACCATGTTAACTTTCGGCTGCCGCAGCAGCCCAAAGATGTTTGATACGCTTTCAGAAGCATTTTCTATGTTTATGATGATTTCATTTCAGCACCACACGACCTGGCTTTGTTTACAGACGCTTCATCTCTGGGATTCGGAGGTCTCTTAAACAATCAATGGTTTTGCAGTACACTCCCTCAGGAAACTGAAAGTCTGTCTGTATATCTAAAATCCACAGCTCTTCTCAAAATATACCCCATAGTTGCAGCAGCTCAGCTATGGGGTCATCTCTGGTCTAAGAAATCATTATTATTCTACTGCAATAATATAATTACAGTGCACATTATAAATAAAGGACGTTCCAGTTCCTCTCTTATCATGCAAATATTTGCAGCGGCTAGTGTGGATTTCAGTTTCCAGAAATTTCCTAATACCTGCTCGGCTTTTATAATATGCAGCTGGTGCGCTTTCTCGTTTACAGATTTCCAAATTCCACAGTCGGGTCCTTACAACTCTGCCATCTCCAGCAGCACAGTTCAATCAGCTGATTTTCAACAGAGTCAAACTATCAATAAGCTACTTAATTCAGCTCAAGATTACATAGCTTCAGCACTTGACCCTTCCACCTAATTCTCATACTCTACAGGTTGGGCTTGTAACTTTCTGAAACAAAAGCAGGATTAACCAGGACTGGATCTGGCACCAGCTACAATCAAATTCTATTTATCAGAAATTCAATACCAATTTCACTTGATGTCCATCGCTTCTCCAACTATACTATCAATCCCAGCTGTCCGTCTCCTCCTGCGATCAATTGATCAATTTCTTAAATCCCAATGAGTTTTCCCCCTGGATACTCTCATGCATTTGACTGGGTGTAGGAAAGTACACATGGTGCACACAAAAATAAACAGTGATTTAAACATGCAGATTTCAAAGTGCAACAACAAAAGAAAATACAAAGGAAAAACACATCAGGTTAGGGTACATAGTCAGTCACAATAATACATCATTTCGGTGCACAAAATAATAAATGATAAAAAGTCACATGTGACACATGTATTTAGGAAAACTTTCACACACGCAGAGTAATTTAAAATTTGAAAACCTCAAACCGTCAAAATGACTGCCATAGCGGTTCTAGTGTTAATTAATTTCTATATTTATTTTCATTGACAAAAGCAGAATTTGGTGTTTACGGAAAGGAGTTTGTAAAATGAAGGATCTTTTTTTCTGAATTGAGACTGGAGTTTGTAAAATGAAGAATCTTTTTTTCTGAATTGACAGTGGAGTTTTTAAAATGAAGATTTTTTTTTCTGAATTGACATTGGAGTTTGTAAAATGAAGGATTTTTTTTCTGAATTGACACTGGAATCTGGTCTAAAATGTACACTGTTCAGGTAATGAAGTCTACACATCTATTGTAGATACAGGGAAACAAGACCTAAAAATATATATTTAACACTCATTTTAAAAAGGATTGTATCAAGAATGAATGCCTTTCTAATAGAACAAGTAGTTAAAAGGACAGATTCACTCACAATTGAGTGGCAGGAGGAACACAAGATAACTGGAAGGAGATCTGGAAGAATTTACATTTCACTTGCAAAGAAATTTTCTTAAACAGAAGATAATTCATAGGTTTTAAGGCCATGCGAAAAAAGAGGCCCAGCTGTTGGAGGTGTGATATGAATGCATGAAATCTGTTATGGAGTTGGACTTAGTGAGTAATGGCCAATTATTGATTAAATACAATAGCCATTCTAGGCACTGATTAGATATATGGGATTGGAATAACAATCCCTTAATACTGCAGTGCTGATAAATGGCTTCATAAACTGAGTCAACATTACCCTCCAACATATGAGAAATAAAAAGAATATTATTATTTGGATACAAGGAGACATGATTTAGACTATAATGTGGGTTATTTATTTATTTATAAGAGATTCGTTTATAATGCTTTTATTACTGTTTCAACCCTTTTTGCTATCCTCATAAAACTTTGAAATGATCTCTGTCTCCCCACTAGAAATAGCATTCTAGCAACTCCTTAATGGACTCTAGAGTATCATGTATTCACCCTAGTTCAGATTCATCTAAAACCTCTCTATTTCACATCCAAATTCAAGTTGTTGAATTTGATCTAAAATAAAACAAATTATAATATCACCTTCATTATGAAGATTGAATTAATCTTTTTAATGATAGTGGTACCTTAAGTCTGGTAGGATTTACTGTGAAAGCATGTGTGTTGCTACCTATTTACACAGCACTCCACAGCATAACAGATCTACAGCTTAATTTGCCTCCCCAGTGCATCAGCACACACAACGGCTGCGATGCTGGCTCCAGGGATCCACCACAGTACGGTCTCCCCAGCACATCAACATGACAACCGTCTGGATTAAGCTAAGTAGGGTACATCTTTGCAGTCTTCAAGTGGGCACCTTACATCCTTTGTGTTTCTTCAACTAGCCCACACCTCAAGAGGGCTCCACAGTGATTCTGGCGTCCCAGCATCATCCCCCCTCCATCCCCCACTCAACTCAGCCCAGCTTACTTACCCATACATCAGCGTTGCTTTCTTTCTATTGTGTTTGAGATCCCCAGCCAGAATCTTTCCGTCTCAACCACAGCCAGTTGTTGCTGCTTCAGATAAGTTCTTCACTGTGCGACGCAACTCTTGACCACTGAACCCAACATCTCTGAGAAACCAGGTTGTAGAGTGTGCCACAAATCCTCAACCATCCACCTCCACTGGGTAAACCAACAGTGGTTTTTTTGTTTACTAAACAGTAAAAAAAAAACAACAGATCTTGTCTATTTTCTCATCTGAGAAGCCACATACATACAGTATAGTGGTCTGCTCCTTGCTGTGCAAGTGTTCATTTTCCTTGCAAATATGGAAAAACTAATTATTTTTCAGACTTCCAGGCATCATTAAATATAGCCTATAATCATTATAACATATGACTTGAGAACCAATGTTGTATATAACAAAAAATGACAACCTTCACAGAAAAAGGTTACCCGTTACAGAAATTTAAAGTTTTACAGTGTTCTACAATAATTCTTCACTAACCCGAACTTTCACTATGGTAAAGGATTAGGCAAGATAATGAAAGGTGAAATAATGTTTGTCAATCAAACCTTTAATGGTGTTCTCATGTTAGTACACCATAAATTTTGTGCCATGAATGTTCAGTTTTCAGGTCCTTCAATTAATTGGTAAGCAATGTAATACAAACTGAATAGATCTGTAGAGTTTCTCTTGTTAAGATTTTTTAGTTTTCTATTTTAGTTTTGTAATGTAAGTATACTGCTTTGTTCTGTTCTTTTAATACACCTCACCGTTATTACAGACCACACCCCTTTGGAGTGGCTCCTCCAGATCAAGGACACCAATGCCTGTACCACACAATGGCACTTGGCTGTGCAGCAGGTTGCCTTCAGCTTAGTCAAGGTCAATGAAGGTTAAACACATTTTGGGAGCACACTTTGTAACACTGTGGCCCAAGCAATAGCTGTAATGTAAGTTGCTGTGGGAGGATATATTCCAACTCAGCCAACTCAGGATACAGAGGAAGAAGGAATTGATAAAATGAGGTACAGTATATTTGACCTTGTGTAGAAGAGATGTATGTTCTATGTCATGCCAAAAAATGTATAGTGTTTAGATTTTGTTAGGAAAACAGAGTGTAAGCAGAGTTCACAAAGTTCAGCTTTACACACACACACTCACAAAAGTTGATATACCCCAATGGAAATTTATAATTTCTAGAAATTTCTCGAAAACAAAGAATTTTAGGAAAAAATCTTTTGTAGCAAAAGTTTTGCCTTTGAGGATGGGGAAAAAACTTACAAGAAATAGATATCTACAATTAGTCAAAAGTATTGATACTCTGAGATGTACTGTGATAATATTGTCTACAACGTTCTAGAAATTTCAATAAGATAATGCAGAAACTAATTCTAGAAAAGTCTAGAAAATGCTGGATTGTAGGTGAGCATTATTAGAGAGTTAAAAGGGTTAGGCACAGGATGATTGTTGTCATTACCAACAAGTCGATATGGGAAAAAGTAAAGAGTTATCTGAAGACCTTAGGCAAAAAATGATTTATTGTCATAAAGTTGGAGAAAGATACAGGAAGATTTCCAAGCATTTGAGTATCCCACTGTGGCAAAGTGGTTTGCAGTGTGCAGGTGTAGAGGTGATGCAGTGCTCAATAATAACAAACACAGCACAGTTCATGGTGAAAAACAGCTCTTTATTGTGCTGCAAATAATAGGAACTGGCCCTACACAAAGATGTGTATGGCACAGTTAAAACTCACGGGGTTCAGTCCTGAAACCGTACTTAATACTAAAACACAATATACACATACACAATCACAATTCCCAAGTGAGTGCTCCTAGTGGTGAAATATACAATTATAGTAAAACAATAATGCAGTCTGGTCCGGGTTTGGTGCTGGCTTTATAGCGGCAGATCCCAGATTTGTTTTCAGTTTACAAATGACAAATGACACAGTTATTGAGACATTCAAAACACAAAACACCTGCAGGTCCTTTCATAACCATAACAAAGGAACAAATTGATTCACCACATCCTCTGATATACCTTCAGTCATGCACCCTTCAGTAGCAAGTGCAATCTCTCTTCCTCCTATCCCCGATTGCCACATCGCCGACCACATTAAGGCGATACTGGTATTGTGACTCTGCATGGCCCGGCTTCTGACTTTCCCTGGAATGAATTGCCAACCCATCCAGTCTGGGGCACACTGTTCCTGTTATACAGCGTTCTCACAGATCGAAAAGGAGATTTATGACTTGGATTCACTCGCTCTCTGTCACAACCACTTTTAACTATTCTTTCTATTATCAAGAAGTACAAGACTCCTGGTACTGTCACGACACTCCCTCGGTCTGGAAGGTTCTTTCACCAAGAACAAGCAGAAGAATTGAGGAAGGTTAATAACAACCCCAAGATTGACTGCCAAAGATATTCAGAGTGAACTGGCTGCAAGTTTGAATGGGGATTCCGTTTCAAGCACAGGCAGAGTATTGGAAGTTGAATGTTTCAATGGTCCCAGGCCAAGGAAAAAGACACTCTTCGAAAAACATCATAAGGACAATTGTCTAAAGTTTGAAAAATAGCATTTGAATGATGTATATGAGTTCTGGTCAAAAGTTGTGTGGAGCGATGAAACAAAACTTGAGCTATTTGGTCACATTGATTGTCACTATGTTTGGAGAAAGTTTGGTGAGGCGTACAAAGAAAAGAACTCCATGCCTACGGTCAGGCATGGAGGTGGTAATATCCTTCTATGAGGCTGTTTTTTTCTCTAAAGACAGAGGAAATTTTGTACCAATACATGATAAAATGGATTCCATAGCATATAAAAATATTGACCAATCATGTGAAATCCTCCACTACAAAACTTGAGGTTAAAGCGCAACTGGACATTCCAACACAACAACGATCCAAAGCACCCATCAGAATCTACTGCAGAATGGTTAAAGAGGAATAAAATCAAGGTTCTGGAATGGCCTAGTCAAAGTCCCAATCTAAATCTGATTGAGAAGCTTTGGTATGAGTTGAAGAAGGCTGTGCACAAGAGAAGTCCTCGGAATTTGCTACAAAATATTTTTCCTATAATTTTTTTTTTTTAAGAAATTTTTCAAAATTATAAATTTCCATTGGAGTATGTAAACTTTTGATTACAACTGTATATATATAAAGACAGTTACTTGAGCGTGCAAGTGAGAAACCCACCTGAACCCTCTCCTGACAATAGACCATCTCCGTACCCGACGCTTCTCCCAGAACATCAGCGATAGACCATTGCTGTACCCGATCGCTTCTCCCATAATAAAATGTGGAAAAGTCCAAGGGGGTGAATACTTATATTTAGATATATATATATATATATATATATATATATATATATATATATATATATATATATAATATATATATATATATATATATATGTATATATATATATATATATATATATAGTACAAAAGAATTTTCAATTATGTTGGAAAAAATGGCTCCAATATAGACATCAGACGATACAGTAAATATGAAATAATGTGTTTGTTATAAACACTGAAGGGGTTTCTGTAACACTTTAATGAGGCACATTTAAGTAGGCTAAATCACATCTAACCTAGCTCTGTTTCTACATGCTAAATCACATCTAACCTGGCTTTGTTTCTAGATGCTAAATCACATCTAACCTAGCTCTGTTTCTACATGCTAAATCACATCTAACCTAGCTCTGTTTCTACATGCTAAATCACATCTAACCTAGCTTTGTTTCTAGACGCTAAATCACATCTAACCTAGCTCTGTTTCTACATGCTAAATCACATCTAACCTGGCTTTGTTTCTAGATGCTAAATCACATCTAACCTAGCACTGTTTCTACATGCTAAATCACATCTAACCTAGCTTTGTTTCTACATGCTAAATCACATCTAACCTAGCTCTGTTTCTACATGCTAAATCACATCTAACCTGGCTTTGTTTCTAGATGCTAAATCACATCTAACCTAGCACTGTTTCTACATGCTAAATCACATTTAGCCTAGCTTTGTTTCTAGATGCTAAATCACATCTAACCTAGCTCTGTTTCTACATGCTAAATCACATCTAACCTAGCTCTGTTTCTACATGCTAAATCACAACTAACCTAGCTTTGTTTCTAGATGCTAAATCACATCTAACCTAGCTCTGTTTCTACATGCTAAATCACATCTAACCTGGCTTTGTTTCTAGATGCTAAATCACATCTAACCTAGCTCTGTTTCTACATGCTAAATCACATCTAACCTAGCTCTGTTTCTACATGCTAAATCACAACTAACCTAGCTTTGTTTCTAGATGCTAAATCACATCTAACCTAGCTCTGTTTCTGCATGCTAAATCACATCTAACCTGGCTTTGTTTCTAGATGCTAAATCACATCTAACCTTCTCTGTTTCTAGATTTGTAAATCACATCTAGCCATGCTCTGTTTCTAGATGTTAAATCACATCTAACCTAGCTTTGTTTCTACATGCTAAATCACATCTAACCTAGCTCTGTTTCTACATGCTAAATCACAACTAACCTAGCTTTGTTTCTAGATGCTAAATCACATCTAACCTAGCTCTGTTTCTACATGCTAAATCACATCTAACCTGGCTTTGTTTCTAGATGCTAAATCACATCTAACCTTGCTCTGTTTCTAGATGTTAAATCACATCTAACCTAGCTTTGTTTCTACATGCTAAATCACATCTAACCTAGCTCTGTTTCTACATGCTAAATCACATCTAACCTAGCTCTGTTTCTACATGCTAAATCACATGTAATCTTGCTCTGTTTCTAGATGACTAAATCACATCTAACCTTGCTCTGTTTCTAGATGGCTAATTCACATCTAACCTTGCTCTGTTTCCAGATGGCTAAATCACAACTAACCTAGTTCTCGTTCTATATGACTCAGCTGCCCCAGTGCTAATCACAGTGATTCGTGGACGGGAAAGAGTTTCTTACTGCATACGGGATTGAAAGAATATATATTTCAACACTGCAATCTGATTTACTTAAAAATAATAACAATAAAAACTGTCCAGCTTGTGGTTTAATTCCAGTTTCTTTTCTCTGGTACACAGACAGTCCTGCAAGCATTACAAAACATCAATACTCAGCATGCCTGTTCACCTATGTGTAGAAAACACTTTGAAGCTTTTTTCATGCAACATTAAGAGCATTGCTATATGTATCCACATTCTGAAGGAAACATTTAAAATAAGAAGATATTTTTAAATTTTGAAAGTGCTGTTTTTCAAGTACAAATGTTCAGAACTAAAGTTGTGTGCAGTTCCACTGGCCTTTTGATTAACCAGCTGGCATCTAGTTCGACATTATGGGCTCACCGCAAGTTTACGAACAGCATAAATAACTGCTCATTATACAGAGAGATCGGAATCTGCATTTCTTTATAAATAGATTCGCAACACCAAAAGTAAAGATTTAGAACTTCCTTCTGGCAAAGATAAATGCGTGGTATAGTGAACAGAAAGGAGTAGTTGGCGAATATAATAGGATCGAGGCTATGGCTTCCACAGCTGATGCATCTATGGCACCTGCCAAAAAGAAAAGGAAACGAATTTCCACAAAGATGAATTTCCTTCACAGGGCCAAAAAACACTAAGAAAATAAGCATGGAAAGAAATAACTAACAAAATACATTCACTGGGATACTGTAAGTGACATACAAGTGTCAAAAAAAATGGCATGACCTTAGAAGGAAAAGTAAAAAAAACACAGGACACACTGAATGTGATGTGTTAAACACAGCTCTGACCCTGAATGTGATGTGTTAAACACAGCGCTGACCCTGAATGTGATGTGTTAAACACAGCGCTGACCCTGAATGTGATGTGTTAAACACAGCGCTGACCCTGAATGTGATGTGTTAAACACAGCGCTGACCCTGAATGTGATGTGTTAAACACAGCTCTGACCCTGAATGTGATGTGTTAAACACAGCAGCGCTGACCCTGAATGTGATGTGTTAAACACAGCGCTGACCCTGAATGTGATGTGTTAAACACAGCGCTGACCCTGAATGTGATGTGTTAAACACAGCGCTGACCCTGAATGTGATGTGTTAAACACAGCGCTGACCCTGACCCTGATGTGATGTGTTAAACACAGCGCTGACCCTGAATGTGATGTGTTAAACACAGCGCTGACCCTGAATGTGATGTGTTAAACACAGCTCTGACCAGCGCTGAATGTGATGTGTTAAACACAGCGCTGACCATGAATGTGATGTGTTAAACACAGCGCTGACCCTGAATGTGATGTGTTAAACACAGCTCTGACCCTGAATGTGATGTGTTAAACACAGCTCTGACCCTGAATGTGATGTGTTAAACACAGCGCTGACCCTGAATGTGATGTGTTAAACACAGCTCTGACCCTGAATGTGATGTGTTAAACACAGCGCTGACCCTGAATGTGATGTGTTAAACACAGCGCTGACCCTGAATGTGATGTGTTAAACACAGCGCTGACCCTGAATGTGATGTGTTAAACACAGCGCTGACCCTGAATGTGATGTGTTAAACACAGCGCTGACCCTGAATGTGATGTGTTAAACACAGCGCTGACCCTGAATGTGATGTGTTAAACACAGCGCTGACCCTGAATGTGATGTGTTAAACACAGCTCTGACCCTGAATGTGATGTGTTAAACACAGCTCTGACCCTGAATGTGATGTGTTAAACACAGCGCTGACCCTGAATGTGATGTGTTAAACACAGCGCTGACCCTGAATGTGATGTGTTAAACACAGCGCTGACCCTGAATGTGATGTGTTAAACACAGCTCTGACCCTGAATGTGATGTGTTAAACACAGCTCTGACCCTGAATGTAATGTGTTAAACACAGTGCAGACCCTGGGCACAGTGAAAACAAACCAAAATGAAGATCTAAAAGAAAGGGTGCTCAAAAACAGAAGCATAAACAAAACGAATCTTGTTTCTATATATGGAAGTTTAGCATGGTAGATCTGCATGGTAATTCTGCAGTTTACCATGCTTGTACTCGTCTTTACCCTAACCATTCTTCCCTGTGCATTCTCTGCTTTAATTTAAGAGTATCATAGAAAAAGTTTGTTTGAGTCTAAGTATATTTTAGTTGTGTAAAGGAAAAAAGCACAGTACATACAGTAGGCTATGCAAGTAAACACTTTTTGTCGTATTTTAATTGTCTATGCACTACATAATTATTGAGAAGAAAAGATTTCAGTTTGTGTTTAGTTAAAGAACTCTGCAATGATTTGTTTGTGTTTCCCTTCCATTATTAATGTGAAGTTTAAAATAAAGCACCTTAAAATATAAAAGAAACCAAAATAAAATGCTTGTATTGCCATTGTTATTTAATATAGACTATTAATACATGCATGTTTTGGGGTTTGTTTTATATTTCACGGTGCTTTATTAGTACCTAAACGCCTGTATGCATTTAAACAGGAAGTTTCACATATGCATAGGTAGTTGAATCTACCACAGTGAGAGGCATGTGTATAATAACAATTACAAACCGATATCGTAAAATCAGGACAAAATGATAACACATCACACGGAACTTCGATATTATAATGAGATTCGGAAATTTGCATGTGAAAGTATTTTGAAACAAACAGTCATAACTAAACTACCACAGCAGGGATGAAACTAAGATACGCAAGTGAAACTGACTTTAATACATCGCGGGTAGATCTACGAAGAAACCGTCGAAAAGTCAAGATACGAAAGATACATAGAGCCCTGTGCCTTAATAAAAAAAAACAACAGCTAGATGGCAACTGCCTTCCAGGCTTTTCATGTGTCATATATTTAAGATAGAAAAAAAATTACACAAAACAAAAGTGTAAGAAAATGATTTAATATAGAGCAGCTGTGGTTTACCTGTATTGACTCAGCTGTGAAGTTAGCTCTATTTATATAGACAGCAAAATACGCAAACAATACAAAATTATTGTCAAGTGCAATTTGTACCACTTATTTTGAAAGAAAAATCTGGTACTGTCTGATAATGTTGCAAAACTAATAAAAAAAAATATAGGCATGCTTAATTTGTATTAGTACCACTGAAATCATAGTGCCCTGGTAGATCTAATTTCTTTGGATTTATCTTGTTTGCAGCTTTTGTTTTTAGTAGTCTATTCACTGTATTAGTAGTATTAGTTCATCAATGTTTATTGTACAGTTTAGACAGGAAAAGCCATACCCCTGGATACTTATTTTGTTAATGCACTTCGGAACATCTTTGAATTTCTATTTGAAGCTTGTGCTGGTAATTGAAAAGAATCTCACCCTTTTATGCTTTGAAGAGAGACAAGAAGTGCATCTATGTGGATCTGCCCTCGCCTAACCCGGAGTACAATCACTGTCAGTGAATCAGTTACACAGCTGTTTGATTGGCCATACCTATGAGCCTTATCTGCAGCAAAACCCTTTAAAGCCAAGTACTGTACAATATCCCCAGGATATGTTAGTCTTATTTGATGTATGGTTGCTGCAACACCGCTAACAGCATGTCAATGTGATTATGTATTAAAGGTGATGGGATTACAGGAACTATATACCTTTTCTAGTAACACAACTGGTACTACAGCACTGTTAAATGGGGATTGGTACCTATATAGCATGCTTAGTGATTCCCATGGGAAGCATAAGTAACACAGATCTACAGGGTGACTACAGGGTTTCTATCTAAAATGTTCACCTTTTGTTGCCTTATAATCTGGAATTCAAATGTTTTTTTTTTCATTTATCTATACATCCTACCCTATTACTTCCATGTGAAAAAACTATTCTAGAAATTTGTAGAAAATTAATTAAAAATAAAAACTGAAATAGCTTGGATGGATAAGTGTCCACCCCCCTTGTAAAAGTAATCCTAAATTAGCTCAGGTGTAACCAATCGCCTTCAAAATCACACACCAAGTTAAGTGGCCTCCACCTGTGTTAAATTGTAATGATTCACATGATTTCAGGATAAATTCAGCAGTTTCTGTAGGTTCCCTCTGCTGGGTAGTGCATTTCAAAGCAGACTCAACCATGAGCACCAAGGCGCTTTCAAAAAAACTCCAGGACAAAGTTGTTGAACGGCACAGATCAGGGGATGGGTATAAAAAAAATCAAAGGCCTTGAATATCCCCTGGAGCACGGGCAAGACCATTATTAAGAAGTGGATGGTGTATGGCACCACCAAGACCCTGCCTAGATCAGGCCGTCCCTCCAAACTGGATGATCGAGCAAGAAGGAGATTGATCAGAGAGGCTACAAAGAGGCCAATGGCAACTTTGCAAGAGCAACAGGCCAAAACTAGTCAAAGTGTGCATGTGACAACAATATCCCAAGCACTCCACAAATCTGTCCTGTATGGTAGGGTGGCAAGAAGGAAGCCATTACTCAAGAAAGCCCACTTTGAATCCAGTTTGAACTATGCAAAAAAACACTCTGTAGTGTGAGATTCTGAGACACTGAGATTCTGTAGCCATGTGGCAAAAAGCTTTGTGGTCTGACAAAACTAAAATGGAACTTTTTGGCCTAAATGCAAAGTGTTATGTTTGGCGCAAACCCAGCACAGCGCTTCACCCAAAGAACACCATCCCTACTGTGAAGCATGATGGTGGCAGAATCATGTTATGGGGATGTTTCTCATCGGCAGGGACTGGGGCACTTGTCAGGATAGAAGGGAAAATGAATGGAGCAAAGTACAGAGAAGTCCTTGAGGAAGAACTGCTGCCCTCTGCAAGAAAGCTGAAACTGGGATGAAAGTTCACCTTTCAGCATGACAACGAGCCAAAGCACACAGTCAAAGCGACACTGGAGTGGCTAAGGAACAAAAAGGTAAATGTCCATGAATGGCCAAGTCAGAGCCCCGGCCTAAATGCAATCAAAAATTTGTGGCATGACTTGAAGATTACTGTCCATCAACGCTCCCTAAGGAACTTGACAGAGCTTGAACAGTTTTGTAAAGAAGAATGGTCAAATATTGCCAAATCTAGGTGTGCCAAAGTTGGTAGAGACCTATCCCAACAGACTCACAGCTGTAATTGCTGCCAAAGGTGCTTCCACCAAGTATTAACTCAGGGGGGTGGAGACTTATCCAGTTATGATCTTTCAGTTTTGTATTTTGAATATATAATTTTTTTCTCAATAAAAACTTTTATCCCCTTAACAGTGTGGAGTATGGTGTGTAGATAAGTGGAATAAATCCTAATTTAAATACATGAAACTCTGAGGCACTGACACAACAAAATGTGAAAAAAAAGTTCAAGTGGGTGTAGACTTTCTATAGGCACTGTATACTATATAGCTGTCAGATTGAACAGAAATACAGTTTACCCCAGTCTTTATTATAACTTCGATTTTTAAAAGGGCATTTTGTAACAAGAGAACCAAACAAACTGAGAGTGCTTGAAAGACCATGAATCATATTACAGAGTATGCCAATGACCGGAAAATGTGCAAGATGATTGTCTAGGAGCAGTGTGCAATAGCTACAGTAATAAGCTGTCTGAGACTTCCTCACCAGGATATAACTTATAACTTATTTTTAAAGAACTAAAATAAAAATAAAAAGACAGCTGAAAGACAGCTGAATTTAAATGTTCATATAATGACATATCATCACAATAAATACCTTCCAAATCTCCAAATCCACCTGACCTTGCAGCTCAGCTGACTGAATCACAGTTTTTGAGGAATGAGGCTGTCTGGTGGTGCCGGTTGAAGATTAGAAATCTTAAAAAATAGGTTGAAAAAGGCAATCTTAATAGAATAATGTGATAATAATATATTCAGATCCTTATATTCTTAAAGCATGCAAAAGTATATAGAACATAAAATAGCTATTTATTGTTTGTCAGTTTTTAAACTGTTGTAAATCTTATAGATTAAAAAGAAATGTAGAATAACCTGTTTTAATATCATTGTTTTTGTTCATCATACAGGATGCTAGTGATGGTAAAGCAAAAGATGGGGATTATATTAAAACTATCAGCTAAACATATATAGTTGATATTTTGTATTGTGTTATTTTATTGTGTTTCTCCCACTGAATGTAAATATGGCTTTGTGAGATTTATATCAGCAAGTGTATTTTTCCTGGTATTTTCATTTCTTGCTCTCTTAAAAACACCTCCTTCAATTATGTTATTGGTCTCTGAGCCTCATTTTTCTCATCATTGTTTGGTTGAATGGCCATGTTCTTATTAGAATGTATTATTTCTTCTCCATTACACTGTGCTTGTTGTAATGAGAGCAACATTGGCAGTGGTTTGTTACGTGAAGATTACAAGGCTATATTATTTTCAATATATTTTTCTGTGTCCATGGCAACATAGATTAATCGATGGATTGACAGAAAAAATGGAACAACCAAATAAGTCCATAAAAAGCAGCAAGTTGCAACACTAATGTTAGCTGTACGCTAGGCTTATTACAAATTGGACTATTGAATTAAGCTCTGACAATTACCAGACAGTAACTAACCGCAACTCCAAAGGGTTTCCAATCTGAAAGTCTTTTATTTGTGTTGTTGAATTTCATTTCTTGATGAATAAGTGTCCCATTGTGAACAGGCTGTGCTCATCCATAAATACAATTTCACAAAGCATCAATAGAAAGAATCTGTAAAGACTCTAATCTGATGTATGGAAACGAGTGCACACAATATCAACTGTACCAATTGCTATGCTAGTAAGTTTCCATGTATTGATTCCAATATTGAAAAGTTACACGCGTATAGCTCAAACATTATCATTAGAGACAACAATGTAGCACCAAGTTATAAACAGAAATCAGATAATCACCAATTAACTAATGTTCTGGGAGGTAGCTCAGGTACAGGTACTTATATATCTTGTCTAACTGTGTGGGTGTGAATCTGAACTTTGTGAGCTCTGCTTACCAAAACACAATCTATTTATTAGCATGAGTTTCAGTGTTGTTCCAGACACAATACATACATCTCTCCTACACTTTATCAATTCCTTGTTCCTCTGTGTTCTGGGTTGGTTGAGTTTAAAAGCATCCTCTCACCTTGCAGCTAAGCTTGAGCACAGTGTTCTCAAGTGGGCTCAATATGTGTTTAACCTTCACTGACCCCTACAAATTCAAACAGAAAAACTATTTTAGTGTTTCCACTAAACTCTTGTTGAATGTTCCATTTAGTTAACGCTGAAAGTTCTCAGATCGTACAGCACTATAGAGCAGTCCGCACTTTCCTCTGGCTTCTCAATAAATCTAATAAAGGGCAGGCATTTTATTTCACAATTTGATGGATAGTCTGAAGAAAGGATTCTTTTCTTTGTAGATAGGCTTGATCTATGTTGTCATGCCCTACTGTGTGTGTAATAAAGCTGCTCTCTCTTCTTACTCTGCACAGTGTGACTTTTATTCTACACTGTTCTATGTATCTTCTACTTGAAATGTTAAGGTAATAAATAAGAGAAAATGTGCTTGTTTGAAACAAATCTTTGATGAAGGTGACTACAAGGCATGTGAGAACAGCAAACAAATGAAATGAGTACTGATTGAAGTGGTTATGAAAGTCTTTAATGGACTGGGGATTTTAAAACCCCAGAGAAACCAATCACTCCCATACCATTTCAGGAAATCATTTTTCCTTTTAATTCTGTTCTCAGGAGGCCTGAAAAGATTTACTTTATCGCATTATCTTCTTAATGTAAACCAGTATTTATAAAATGACAATGACCTCATTAAAGATGAATCATGTCGCCCTCATTACTGTTTTATTGTTATGTGACTACACATGTGTAGATCCACCAGTTTTAATATTAAAAGTGACTTATAGCTACGGCCCTGTGTAAATCGTGATTTCACTAGCTGTGCGGAAATTGTGAAATTAACCCAATACTATGATATTTACAATATCCTTAAGAAATAAAAATAATTTTTAATTAATTAATAATTATTTGTATTTCATACAAAAAAATCACATTAACGAAACTGTGCAGCTCTGCTCTGTGCCTCTGTGTACTATTCGCCATGCACATAGTGCTGTGCAGTGATTATGTCATTTCACTATATACAATCTAGGCAGGAAATTAAAATACTACACATTGTAAAGAAGAAAATGGATGTCTCTTAAAAGGCTAAAAGTGTGTCTGTAGCAGATCACGTAAAGCAGTATGCAGCAAGAGTTTTACACAGCGATGGAGGGAAGCTCTTCTGTACGTCCTGCAACGTTACTGTAGATCACTACTGAGAATCGTCTGTTGACAGGCATTTAGATTCAAGTATTCACAGAGAGAAAGGCAGAAATCCACAGCAGCACTACAACTGCTTTACTTGCAAAGAGACAAAAAACAGTGACTTCCATGTTGCAAAAATCCACTGAAAACCGCGAAGCACGAAACACATTACATTTTGACCTGACAGAGGCGTTCATTTGCGTAAATATCCCTCTTGAAAAACTGGACAACCAAAAGTTACGTATATTCTTCAGGCTGAGTGTAGCAAATGGTGGAGCGATTCCTTCATCAGCGCATTATACACATAATTTATAAAATGGTTCCGTGCACATTCCACGAAATACGATACTTAACCATGACACTGCCTTAAATTTCTGCGATTTTCATAGGGCCTTATAGCGTGGTCACAAACAAGAACTTATAGCGTGGTCACAAATAAAAACTTATAGCGTGGTCTACTGTTTCCCAATAGTTTTTTACCTCACAAGGCTCAGGAGCAATTCCTCACATTGCTCAGGAGACCCTGAAGGTTCAGTGAGCGTCCTCTGATCCCATGACACACTCTTCAGAGTCCCCAGCAAAGACCGGCCTGCTTCGCTTAGCCAGGCCATGAACCTGAGTTGTACGACTCACCCTGCACACCACACAGCTGTGCTTCTACCAGGTGAGCCACTTGGGACCCCCCCTAATTTCTTAGCTTTAGAAAATATGACTTACTTATGGAATACGTCAATGGTTTCACACACGAAACTGAATGTAACCATATGATAACTGACACGCATCCCGGGATATGCAGATATTGCCTGATTGCGTGTAAGCTCTAGTTTTCATGTGAAAAGGGAAATTTACTCCATTCCACTTTTTGCATTTTATTTAAGGTATGTAAAAGCCATTACCTAAATAATACCTTATTTGGCCTCATAGCAATTACCTTTAGAGGTCTGGATTAATACAAATTGCTTCAGTGACAAACCTAATTTTTCACAAGTTGTTTTTTTATTTCTCTGAGGAATGTTTAGTGGGCTGCAGAGCCATGACATTTATTAGCAGGCTAAATTGTATTACAGCCTGTGGCAAAGTGCCCCGCCCCTGGGCTATTTATTTGTGTTGTATGTTACGTGTGCTGTGTTAATGTTGGTGTATAGTCATTGGTTCACGGGATATAAAGGGTCTGTGAAACACACGTGTTTAAAATGTATATTTGTATTTAGGCACGAGGATTGCACAGCACTTCACGTGCAGGTAAAATGTAATAATGTCTGAGCACAGGGAATTACACTTTTATTAATTCAAGTGCAGTTGTACCGAGACTCCAGATGAACGATTGATTAGCAGTCGAGTCTCGGTACAGCTGCATGAAAGCAGCATGTTTTTTCTCACTCGGGGTTGTGTGTTCGGTGAGTGGAGAACGGGATTGGAGACGGAGGTTATAATAATAATAATAATAATAATAATAATAATAATAATAATAATAGTTAAATATCAGCTCATCGTGTTTGTCTGTGTAGTCTGTTTTGTTTGTCTCTTTATTTTGGCAAAAGTGTCATGTCCTGTGTGTTTTGTCATTACAACCTTTTATTTTCTGTCTGTTTCATTATTAAACGCTGAGCGAATCAATCGCTCAGCTTCACCAAACTCCACCACTCTGTTGTTTATTTCCTGGTTTCTGGTTTCTGGTCTGACATCACCCATTGCAGCCATCTTTGTGATACAGCCCCATAAAGACCTTCACTTGATTGATGGAAGAAGTAGTGTTTTGCAAAACCCACGACTTGATATTGACCTAACAAAGCATGGTTTGTGTTAAATGTATTTGGGGCATAATGGCAAATGAAATGTATGACACACACCGAGAATCAGTTACACAACTCAATAAGATGGTCATTGAAACAATGTATCTCCCATAGGCATGGAAACCTCATTTTAGTAAAGCAAATGTTCGCTCGATCACATTCCTAGTAGATCTGTGTGCCCTATGTATCCTGTTTCTTCGTTCTTGTGTGGATTAGACACAGGTGTTAAAAGCTAAGGACACATTGCAAATCCACAATCACCTAAGGAAGCATTATTGTAATATCTACAGTAGAGGTCAGTTGTCATATAATGTACATATCCAGAGTTCAGGCTACAGCTGCATTGATCATTTCTTGGTAGTAACATTACACTGGGTGCAAATAAATTTCTATTAATACAACAATCCATAAGGTTACAAATGGTTAAAACAAGTGAATAAATCTCATTCATAATAAGTATAGAAAAGGCTAAAATATTTTCATAACTACAAACACTGAATTATCTAGGTAGGCTTACAATTAGTAATATGCCATCTGGTGTATTGGGTCTCTGAAATGATTAAACACAGTTGTATTGTGTCAAAAAAAGTCATGAGAGGAGCCAAGGAAATCTGCACATTTCAGATGTTATAGGATGCATGGTGCAGCAGTGATTTGAATGCAACATGTGTGCAAGCGATGTCTCCCATTACTCTGGGAAATCCAGCAATGTCATGCAACTCCCTTTTAATATTTTCTAGATGCTCCTTATTAAGTGTAATGTAATCGTTAACCTTCTTTATCAAGTCACCCGTGACCTTTTGAAATGACCCAGAGACACCAAAGGAAAATGCTGCCGACATCTTCATATGTGGGGGTAAGTCACGAGCCCTTTTCATGGGTAATTCAAGCTTCTCCCAGAATCTGACAGTGGTGGACAATAGCTTCCCTATCCAGATGTAGTCGTGTTTTTAGATTGTTTTTAGATCTGGTCAATGTGAGGAATTAACCCTGGTCCTGTAAACCCTCTCTCTGTCCACTCTCAGCAAACCCACATTGTTGTTTGTTTATTCAATTATTCAATTTTCAAGTGTCTGAGAAGCCAGTGAAAAGTCTAGGGAGATGGTACTACAGTTCGTATGGGAGAAGTTAGAAAACAAGCAGTGGAAGGGTTGAAGAGCATAGACAGCAGAGCTTTACCAGGCAAACTGAAACTCTGGTGCTTTCAGTTTGGTCTACTGCCAAGACTGCTGTGGCCACTGACTCTGTACGAGGTTTCTTTGACAACAGTTGAGAAGCTGGAAGCTTAAATCAGTTCATACGTCAGGAAATGGTTGGGAGTTCCATGCTGCCTCAGCAGAGTGGGACTTTATGGTAAAGGAATACTGGAGCTACCAATCTCTGCTCTAACCGAGGAGTTTAAGTGCGCCAAAGTCTGACTGGAAATGACATTAGTAGATTCACGTGACAAATGCGTAAGGGAGGCAGCACCTGTATTGAAAAGTGGAAGAAAATGGGTGGCAAAGAAAACTGTAGAAGATGCAAAGGCTGCCCTTCGAATCGGTGATATTATGGGTTCAGCATTAAAGTTCAGCATAGAAAAGGAGGTTTTGGTCTCAGTTCAGCTCCTCCTACATGGCACAAGGCAGCCCCAGCTCAACGGAGGAAGTTGGTAGTCAATGAGGTGCAAATTCAGGAGGAGAGGATCAGGTGTGTAAAGACCATTTTCCAGGCCAAGCAGGGAGAATGGATGAGATGGGAAAGTGTGGAACAACGCAAGATCGGCTGGCAAGACCTATGGACAATGGAACAGAGCATGAAAATAAACACAAATGGATGGAGATGCAGATGGATCACATTGGTTTTATTTTAATGCTACGTTTTAGTTGGTGCTTATCTTGGCGAATTCAGCATGAAGTTTTTAACAGCTACTCTCATGTAATGGAAATCATTATCACTAGATACAGTATATGGCATTGCATGCGCAAATGTGTTTTTTGGGGGTTTTTTTGTAATTCAACCACGTTGTCTGATTGAAGTTTTCCAAAGGATCAATATTTTTCTCCAAAAATAATAAAAATAATTTCATACAGAGAAATGAAAATCTCTTCATTTGTGAGAGTTCTGATGCCCATTCCAGATGGATTTATCCGTAGCAAAGGTAACAAAACAGCTCATTGAAATGTTCAGATCATTTGTGTCAAGGTTGAGTAAACATTGTCTGAAAGGTCATTTATTGCAAGAATGGAACTTGTTTAAAACAATTGAAATGACATACTGCAAGCTGCATTCGCACTGAGGAACTGTCTGTGGAATGATGTTATTAAGGAAACATTTTAAAACAGAGCAGGTTAGGGAATTAATGTTACTGTATGCTGCATATGAGGCTGGGTTCAAGGGGCTTCAGTTCATTTTTCATGTATAGAACTTTTACACATGACACACTTACACACTGATTTAAAATTGTTTTGCTTGTGAGCTAATGGTGCACTGCTCCACTTGTTAGAGCTTTGCTCCAAAATACTATTTTCAAAAGGCTTTTTTGGTTTTGTTTTGAGTAATCTCTTGCTGTACTGGCCTCTACTGCTCCCATGCATATCATGGAATTAACTACTTTGTTACGCTGTAAGGATGAGACCAGATCATGTTTCAAATCTTTCCAATTTTACCATTTATTAGTTCCAAATACCAAACACTACATTCTTCATTGACGGTTATTGTTTAGATACAATACGTGTCACTAGTATTAAGAGAGACAGGCAATTGACCAGGTTACCTCAACCTCTGGAGAGATGCTACACCAATGTTCCCGATGATCTGGAGGTATTGGGGGCTTCTCTGTCTGTCTCCTCTATGCCTGGTATTTATACTCTAGTAGCTCAGAGCTTATGTGACTGCACTGTGCTTCTGCTGTCTTACTAGTTACAGTTGTCATCAATAGAATCAGTTGTTCAGCTGTTACTCCACTCAGGTGCAACATGCTCAGCCTAAGGCCAAGTGGGTCGTTGTCTTGCAACTCTACTTTTAGCAAACCGTTTCTGCCATTTACTATAATCATTAACATTTCCCTACAAATATATGGATACACGATTCTATTGCCAGTAGAACAGCTTTACTGGGATGAGGCTTATAAAGGTGAGAATAGGGAATGGATTTGTAGCACAGGTCATTCCTAGCCTGTGATGTTAGGGTGTATAAACCCTGCCCTAAGGGTCAAATGATTACAGGATAACACCATCTGTATAGATTAGGTATCAGTTTACTATTACAAGGGGAAAGACCAAATGAATACATCCCACATAAACTGCCACAGCGTTCAAATGAATACACCCCACATAAACTGCCACAGAGAGGACGACCATGTTAAGAAGACTTTGTTTTAAACATCGCACTAACAGAATAAGTATATACTAATGCAAAACTCTGACCAGAGAGCACATCAAGGATTCATTATGAACATTTAACAATGCATTACTTTTCCTTGAATGTTTTATTTTGTTTCTTCTTTATACATATGTTTTTAACTATGAAGCCGAACCTTTATTCTTCTTCCTTTGAGAATATTAATACATGTAATAATAATTTGGATTGTTAGGTTTCTTTTTGTCTTATAACAAATATACATTTATGATTGATTTGAAATACTTAAACATACATAATATTAATTGTTAATCTCTTTGCATCATAAATCAAGGAATAATTATGGCAGAATCGCTAGTTCTTATTGAGGTATTGTGTTTATTATGGTTAATAATTACATTATGAGCTATATTGGCTATTTTCTTTAATGGTAATTGGCGAGTAGACAGTTGTGACATAAATCCTAGATATACAACGTAAATATGCACGACATGCTGGCTGAATAGCGACAGCTCCCAGATATTTAGTCGTCTACAAAGACAAACACAGACAGTTAGCAAAACAAACAAAAAACTTAACACTCAGTCTACTTATTAATTATTTCCGTTCTCTCAATGGATCCTTTCTGTAACCATAATGAAGGAACAGATCACTGGGCCACTTCCCCTAAATACTCTCCGTCACGCCGACTTCCAGTGCCACAGCCAATCACGTCTCCTCCAATCCGTGACTGACACATCGCCTACCGCATTCAGACGCTGACTTCTCGAATCGTGGCTCTGTCCCCTTCCTGGAAGACTGGCTTCCGACTGACCCTGGAATGAACTGTCCAACCATCCATTCCGGTGAGCTCTGTTCCAGCTATACAGTGTCCTCACAGGTCAGGAGAGAGATTGTTGATTAGGATTCATTTGCTCTCTGTCACAATGCAATGTCAATTTACTGTCCAATCTGTGTACAGAAGTCACTCACTGTGATTAATGTGAGGCCATTAGCACGTTCCCCAATCCACTCATGTTTTCATTAATGACAACAGCACAAGCTTGGTACAGATTCAGCTGTTATGCACAGAAGTCACCAATCTGACTGCCAGTTTACACTGCTCAGCTTGACAGATTAGAATACAATAGAATTATTAATGCATTGCTTTTGCAGGAGGAAGCCTTGTTCTTCATGATCGGGGGTATTGGGAGCTTCTCTGTCTGTGTCGCCTCTAGGGCCAAGATGACAAGAGATGATTAATAGTTTTAACACATGGCTAAAAAACTGATGCAGGCAAGAGGGACACAGGGAGTGACAGGGAGTGGCCTGTACAGGTGGAGCGGTCTGCCCCTGAACAGGATGGGATCCAGTGCACTGGGGGAGACAGTTAATAGAGTAATCAGACAGAGTTTAAATGAGTGAACTGGGGGGCAGGAAGCCAGGGAGAGCTACACCATAAATTACACAGAAAACAACAAAGTGCAACCAAATTGTGGCTGATGTTCATACCTTAGATAGTAAATTTAATCCAAAAGGTTTTTTTCAATATATTAATTATAAAAGGAAACTAAACGAGGAAGTCAGTAGTTTACGTGATAGCAGAGGTAATTTAGTGACTAAAGACTATTAAATTGCAGACGTAATTAATAAATACTGAGTACAAGTATTTACAAAGGAGGGTTTATACAATATATCAAAGTTAACAGAATGTACACAAACATCATTATCAGAGTTTGCTATAGAATGAAGTATTAAGGGAGCTAGCACTATAAATAAACAAATCCCCAGAGCTTGATGGAATCTGTCCAGGAGTCTTCCGGGAAACTAGAGGACAGATTTTTAAGCCAATATGTTATATATTTAACAAATCTATAAATAAAGGAGCCATCCCACTGGACTGGAAAATTGGCAGTGCTGTTTTTATATTTAAAAAGGGAGATCAATCTGACCCTGGAATCTACGAGGGAAAGGACACAGAGCTACATCACAGCTTCCATTGACTCTCAGCGAGGGAAAGGTCACAGAGCTACATCACAGCATTTGAAGACTTATTTGAGAATTTTGCAGGATGGGGGTGGTTAGCTAGACCAGAATTGTGTCATGTTTTGTATTTTTGACTAAACGAAAACAGTATTAACTGGTTGTAGTAAAAACATTTCAGAAATGTTACTTGTCGTGCACTTAATAATAAAAACTTGGATTTTCACGTTAACCATGATATCCCAAGCATGTATTTTCATTTTAAAGGGGTAGATGTACTAAAGTGTTGAGTCTGTCGCAGTCGTTGTAAATGACATGCAAACCAGAAGGATGTGTACCGTGAAATCGATTGAACAAATGCAAGGGTGTTAGTATCTTTTTAACTAATGCTTTGCAGCCGCAGTTCTTATTTGTGCTTTAGCCTTAAATTAATATGTAATTCTGGGCGTTCCTGCAGAAATTCACAAAAACAGTGCAAATGAGGGATCAAAAATATTGTAATGAGAAATACTAAAGCTACAGGCAATTGCGACACTTACAATTGCATTAACTTGTTAAGAACTTTTGAAAGTATGTTTTAAACAGTCACATTTGTTGCTGGCATTTCCCAGTCTGCTTTTTCTCGTGTGTTGCCAGCTGTGCTCAATGTATGAGACGAACACCCAAGCACCTAATTTACACTAAAGTCAGGGTGTCCTTACAAGCCTTGAAAACACGCTTCTATGACAGTTGTGGTTTTCCCAGCATGTTGGGAGGAATAGACTGCGCACATGTGCCACTAACCCCTCCAGCTCATTCTGAGCATCTGTATAGGACCATGAAAAGTAAAGCAGTGCTCTACCATGGCACAAATTTTACCCCATCCCGAATGTATTAACTGGCACAAAATGAATGCGACACGGCTTAAGCTGCCACATTTAAATGCTTTTATGCACTGCACCGATGCTGAAAAGGCTACCGGTAGCACAGATTAACAGACTAATCTGAAAAATAGCGCCTCCCCTCCAAATGGGACATCAGTTGAGTAATAGGGTTCTTATTTGGAGAGGCAGAAATGACTATTTAAAATGGGCTAACCTGTGTTTTAAATAAAATGTACAGGTTTTAACCCACTAAAGCCTGGGTAGCTCATCTGGAGAGGCAGAAAGTGTCTTGACTTTATATTATATTATTATTATACAACAGATAAAACCAAAATATACGCAACGACAACGTAATAAACCAAGAGGAATACAAACAATTGTACATAATGAAATAGCTTGTATCGAGCTATAATTTAATCCTCAGGGAGATCAGAAAGGGTAATGCAGACCCTAAATACTCTCCCTTCTCAGAACTCTCCCTCTGTTCCTGGGTTGTTCAGGAGCCTGCACTCTCCATCATAAGAAATATGTTATGACTGCTGCCATAATGCTCTTTCTTATCAGCTGCTTTCTGACTTTTTCTTTGCGCCCAAATAAGACCAATTTGAAATTGAACATATTTGTAGACCCTTTTAGAACCAGCGCAGCTATTCTGCCGCTTCATAAATCTAATTTTAATATTACAGACTTAATTTCCATATTAAGACCCTCCCACAATTTGCCCATGCATATAATTAAGGCTTGACACGCCTTAAAGTGCATGGTTAATGAGCGTTGGAGCGCATTGCATGGCGGAGAGCATTTTGGCTGCGCAAACACGGCCTTAACTTGCCAAAAGTGTCATGATACATATGGGGCAATTTTAAGGCTGATATAAACGCGGTGCTATGGCCTGAGTGCAGTTGCAAACCCTTGAAACATGACCCATATCATATTGTAAAATGAAAATACAGGTTTTGCTAAAACAGTTTCCTTCAGAATTACACAGCTGAAATCTATACAGTGAATGGATGTGCACAGTGTGGAAAATGCATGGAATGATCATGTATTCTGCCCATATAAAGCATGCTATGCTGCTCATTAACAGTGTCAGTTTTAATTGAGAAGTGCAGTGATGTGGTATTTAGTGGAACAAAAAACCATAAAATATATATTCCGATCTGGTTCCTGGTGTTAAAGGGAACTCTTCCACACTCAACTCAATTTAAGCAGTGTGCTAACACAGGTTTCCCTCTTTGCCATGTATAATGAATGCAGTTTCTGAACGCATGCAGAACTTCAAAAGGGAATTGATGCCCTCATGGAAATGGTCAACCACGTACTCCCTCTGTCTCTTGTTCACACAGCTGATTAAGACTTATAATGTACAGTAAAGTGCTGAAACATGCCATGCACTTCTTAGCATCATCATGAGAGTGCTGGAGATAAGGGGTCGGATTCTAATCAGGAGGAGTCGGATTCTAATCAGGAGGAGTCGGATTCTAATCAGGAGGAGTCAGATTCTAATCAGGAGGAGTCGGATTCTAATCAGGAGGAGTCAGACTCTAATCAGGAGGAGTCGGATTCTAATCAGGAGGAGTCAGATTCTAATCAGGAGGAGTTGGACTTTAATCAGGAGGAGCAGGACTCTAATCAGGAGGAGTCGGATTCTAATCAGGAGGCGTCAGATTCTTATCAGAAGGAGTCAGACTCTAATCAGGAGGAGTCGGATTCTAATCAGGAGGAGTCAGACTCTAATCAGGAGGAGTCGGATTCTAATCAGGAGGAGTCAGACTCTAATCAGGAGGAGTCGGATTCTAATCAGGAGGAGTCGGATTCTAATCAGGAGGAGTCGGATTCTAATCAGGAGGAGTCGGATTCTAATCAGGAGGAGTCGGATTCTAATCAGGAGGAGTCGGATTCTAATCAGGAGGAGTCGGACTCTAATCAGGAGGAGTCGGATTCTAATCAGGAGGAGTCGGATTCTAATCAGGAGGAGTCGGATTCTAATCAGGAGGAGTCGGATTCTAATCAGGAGGAGTCGGATTCTAATCAGGAGGAGTCGGATTCTAATCAGGAGGAGTCGGATTCTAATCAGGAGGAGTCAGGCTCTAATCAGGAGGAGTCAGACTCTAATCAGGAGGAGTCGGACTCTAATCAGGAGGAGTCGGACTCTAATCAGGAGGAGTCAGGAGGAGTCGGATTCTAATCAGGAGGAGTCGGACTCTAATCAGGAGGAGTCGGATTCTAATCAGGAGGAGTCAGGCTCTTATCAGAAGGAGTCAGATTCTAATCAGGAGGAGTCAGACTCTAATCAGGAGGAGTCAGACTCTAATCAGGAGGAGTCAGACTCTAATCAGGAGGAGTCAGACTCTAATCAGGAGGAGTCAGACTCTAATCAGGAGGAGTCAGACTCTAATCAGGAGGAGTCAGACTCTAATCAGGAGGAGTCGGATTCTAATCAGGAGGAGTCAGACTTCTAATCAGGAGGAGTCGGATCAGGAGGAGTCTAATCAGGAGGAGTCGGACTCTAATCAGGAGGAGTCAGACTCTAATCAGGAGGAGTCAGACTCTAATCAGGAGGAGTCAGGCTCTAATCAGGAGGAGTCAGACTCTAATCAGGAGGAGTCGGACTCTAATCAGGAGGAGTCAGACTCTAATCAGGAGGAGTCGGATTCTAATCAGGAGGAGTCGGATTCTAATCAGGAGGAGTCAGATTCTAATCAGGAGGAGTCAGACTCTAATCAGGAGGAGTCGGATTCTAATCAGGAGGAGTCGGATTCTAATCAGGAGGAGTCGGATTCTAATCAGGAGGAGTCGGATTCTAATCAGGAGGAGTCGGATTAATCAGGAGGAGTCTAGAGGAGTCGGATTCTAATCAGGAGGAGTCGGACTCTAATCAGGAGGAGTCAGACTCTAATCAGGAGGAGTCGGATTCTAATCAGGAGGAGTCGGACTCTAATCAGGAGGAGTCGGATTCTAATCAGGAGGAGTCAGGATCAGGAGGAGTCTAATCAGGAGGAGTCGGACTCTAATCAGGAGGAGTCGGATTCTAATCAGGAGGAGTCAGGAGTCGGACTCTAATCAGGAGGAGTCGGATTCTAATCAGGAGGAGTCGGACTCTAATCAGGAGGAGTCGGATTCTAATCAGGAGGAGTCGGATTCTAATCAGGAGGAGTCGGATTCTAATCAGGAGGAGTCGACTCTAATCAGGAGGAGTCGGATCTAATCAGGAGGAGTCGGATTCTAATCAGGAGGAGTCGGATTCTAATCAGGAGGAGTCAGACTCTAATCAGGAGGAGTCGGATTCTAATCAGGAGGAGTCGGACTCTAATCAGGAGGAGTCGGATTCTAATCAGGAGGAGTCGGATTCTAATCAGGAGGAGTCAGGCTCTAATCAGGAGGAGTCAGATTCTAATCAGGAGGAGTCAGACTCTAATCAGGAGGAGTCGGATTCTAATCAGGAGGAGTCGGATTCTAATCAGGAGGCGTCAAACTCTTACCAGAAGGAGTCGGATTCTAATCAGGAGGAGTCGGACTCTAATCAGGAGGAGTCGGATTCTAATCAGGAGGAGTCGGACTCTAATCAGGAGGAGTCGGATTCTAATCAGGAGGAGTCGGATTCTAATCAGGAGGAGTCAGACTCTAATCAGGAGGAGTCAGACTCTAATCAGGAGGAGTCAGACTCTAATCAGGAGGAGTCAGACTCTAATCAGGAGGAGTCAGACTCTAATCAGGAGGAGTCGGATTCTAATCAGGAGGAGTCAGGCTCTAATCAGGAGGAGTTGGATTCTAATCAGGAGGAGTCGGATTCTAATCAGGAGGAGTCGGACTCTAATCAGGAGGAGTCAGGCTCTAATCAGGAGGAGTCGGATTCTAATCAGGAGGAGTCGGACTCAAAAAGTGTTTTTTTTGAAGAAAGAAAAAGGATAAATAAAAATGGGGAGAAAGAGCCAGAAGAAGGTGGGGCAACAGCAGTGCGGGGCTGGTCACAAGTCTCGTCGCGTCTCTGCCACTCTGGACGTATACCTCACATGCCTAAAAGGTGAGCAATGGTGCTTTGCCATTGGCGAAGTCGAGCACACAGCGCCCAACCAACCCCCTCCATGGCAGTAGGTGGAACTGGTGTCACGGGCACAGTAGGGGGGGGTGCTGAGACTTCCGCCCCGGAGAGGAGGAGGGACATCCGGAGGGCACCTCAGCACTCTCAAGGCCTTGAACATGTGCCCTGCCTGCGGGGCGTGACTGCCAGCTGCTCCTGCCTTCTTCTGCTGTCCGCCTTTCTGCTGTTGGTGATGCCACTGGCAGCATGTGCACTGCCACACCTGCCTTTGCATGGAGGAGCCAGCCTTGGCATTGTCAGCACATCTGCTGATATCATGTCCGCTGACAGCATTGCCATTGTCAGCCTTGCCTCTGCCAACGTTGCCATGGGTAGCATTTCCTCTGCTGGAATGGGTCACCCCTCTGTCAGCCTTTCCACTGCTAGCTAGGCCACGGGAGGAGGACTTCACCCCCCTGTCAGCATGTCCGCTGACAGCAGTGCCATGAGAAGCCTTTCCGCTGGCTGGGGGGCGTGCCCATGGAGGCTGCGCTGAGCTGATCGGGAGGTCCGGATTGGCTGGGGGGCGTGTCCGGGGAGGCTGCACAGAGCTGATCAGGTCCGGATTGGCTGGGGGGCGTGTCCGGGGAGGCTGCACAGAGCTGATCGGGAGGTCCGGATTGGCTGGGGGGCGTGTCCGGGGAGGCTGCGCTGAGCTGATCGGGAGGTCCGGATTGGCTGGGGGGCGTGTCCGGGGAGGCTGCGCTGAGCTGATCGGGAGGTCCGGATTGGCTGGGGGGCGTGTCCGGGGAGGCTGCGCTGAGCTGATCAGGAGGTCCGGATTGGCTGGGGGGCGTGCCCGGGGAGGCTGCGCTGAGCTGATCGGGAGGTCCGGATTGGCTGGGGGGCGTGTCCGGGGAGGCTGAGCTGATCAGGTCCGGATTGGCTGGGGGGCGTGCCCGGGGAGGCTGCGCTGAGCTGATCAGGAGGTCCGGATTGGCTGGGGGGCGTGCCCGGGGAGGCTGCGCAGAGCTGATCAGGAGGTCCGGATTGGCTGGGGGGCGTGCCCGGGGAGGCTGCGCTGAGCTGATCAGGAGGTCCGGATTGGCTGGGGGGCGTGCCCGGGGAGGCTGCGCTGAGCTGATCAGGAGGTCCGGATTGGCTGGGGGGCGTGCCCGGGGAGGCTGAGCTGATCAGGAGGTCTGGATTGGCTGGGGGGCGTGTCCGGGGAGGCTGCGCTGAGCTGATCAGGAGGTCCGGATTGGCTGGGGGGCGTGCCCGGGGAGGCTGCGCTGAGCTGATCAGGAGGTCCGGATTGGCTGGGGGGCGTGCCCGGGGAGGCTGCGCTGATCTGATCAGGAGGTCCGGATTGGCTGGGGGGCGTGCCCGGGGAGGCTGCGCTGCTGATCAGGAGGTCCGGATTGGCTGGGGGGCGTGTCCGGGGAGGCTGCGCTGATCAGGAGGTCCGGATTGGCTGGGGGGCGTGCCCGGGGAGGCTGCGCTGAGCTGATCAGGAGGTCTGGAGGCTGGGGGCCGTGCCCGGGGAGGCTGCGCTGAGCTGATCAGGAACAGAGGGTTTCGTAGTGTAGTAGGTTCCTGGATGTTATGGGGCAAACTTTTATTTGTAGCTTTATTTTCTTTTCTTTTCTTTATTAAATTTGACACTAAGGCTACCATTTCTGGTACCCTAGTGGCAGTACCTGTGTTAATTAAATCTTGAACATGCCAACTTTATCCGGACTTGACGTTTATCATATGAATTTAATAGGAATATATTTTAGATACCGATAAATACAGAGCACAGCAAATTATTAATGACACTATACAGTAAAGTATAGCAGATGTACAGTGACCTGTGAAGATGGTGTAACTGTTAAATAACTACAGTGGCAAATGAAGGAGCCCTCTGTACTGACTTCCACTTTTAAATCACTTCTTCTGTCCTTGTTTTTAAATAGCCATGTTTCAATAGACTGATCTGGAGGTCCGGATTGGCTGGGGGGGCGTGTCCGTGGAGGCTGCACAGAGCTGATCAGGAGGTCCGGATTGGCTGAGGAGCGTGCCCATGGAGGCTGCGCTGAGCTGATCTGGAGGTCTGGATTGGCTGGGGGGCGTGCCCGGGGAGGCTGCGCTGGATTGCTGAGGAGCGTGGAGGTCCGGATTGGCTGGGGGAGGTCGTGGCCGGGGAGGAGCTGATCGGGAGGTCCGGATTGGCTGGGGGGCGTGCCCGGGGAGGCTGCGCTGAGCTGATCAGGAGGTCCGGATTGGCTGGGGGGCGTGTCCGGGGAGCTGATCAGGAGGTCCGGATTGGCTGGGGGGCGTGCCCGGGGAGGCTGATGATCAGGAGGTCCGGATTGGCTGGGGGGCGTGCCCGGGGAGGCTGTGCTGATCAGGAGGTCCGGATTGGCTGGGGGGCGTGTCCGGGGAGGCTGAGCTGATCGGGAGGTCCGGATTGGCTGGGGGGCGTGCCCGGGGAGGCTGAGCTGATCGGGAGGTCCGGATTGGCTGGGGGGCGTGTCCGGGGAGGCTGCGCTGAGCTGATCAGGATAGAGAGAGGGTTTTCGTAGTGTAGTAGGTTCCTATTTGCTTACCTATTTGGGCCACCGTGCCGTTGGCTTTTGTTCAGTGTCCGGGGAGGCTGCGCTGAGCTGATCGGGAGGTCCGGTTATGGGGCAAACTTTTATTTGTAGCTTTATTTTCTTTTCTTTTCTTTATTAAATTTGACACTAAGGCTACCATTTCTGGTACCCTAGTGGCAGTACCTGTGTTAATTAAATCTTGAACATGCCAACTTTATCCGGACTTGACGTTTATCATATGAATTTAATAGGAATATATTTTAGATACCGATAAATACAGAGCACAGCAAATTATTAATGACACTATACAGTAAAGTATAGCAGATGTACAGTGACCTGTGAAGATGGTGTAACTGTTAAATAACTACAGTGGCAAATGAAGGAGCCCTCTGTACTGACTTCCACTTTTAAATCACTTCTTCTGTCCTTGTTTTTAAATAGCCATGTTTCAATAGACTTGAAATCTCTTCAGAATTGCTTTGTCCTTGTCTATTCTTAAGTCAAGCACTGCTGATAGTTGAAATGAAAATTTGTCCGAACACATCCTTGTAAATCCTCTTAGTGTCTGCACCAAAAATAAAAATGACAATCACCTTCCATTTCATTTTATTTTCAGAGGGTTTCAGAATAAATATAAAGATGCTGTGATCCGGATAGCTTGTGGTGAAGTCAGACCAGGAAGAATAATGGACACAGACAGGACTGGTGTATGAAAACAGTGATGCACGAGTTTTATTGATAAATAAAAAGACTGAACAAAACAAAATGGCATGATGGCCAAAATAAACAAACTACAAGCAGAGCACAAAACAAATACATTGCTGGTACAGCGATCACATAGGTAGCAGTTGCTTTTCTCTCTTTGCATATGCATTTATCCCACTAAAACTGTCTCTGTTTCTCGTCCGCCTTTATTTGCTATTGTTTTAAATACCTCTTGAGAATACTTGACTGTCAGCTAGCTTGTGCAGACGATGGCCGAGGATAGCCAGTTGACCCTTTGACCATAATATAAAAGACTGCAGCTTTGGCTGCATGGGGTGGGTTGTACAGAAGAGAAAACAGACAAGTAAGAATAGATACTAAAAGTAAACAATTGCTACTCGTGTTGGCTTTAAATCAGCATAATACTTATTATAATTATTATTTGTTTGCCTATTTGTTTTGGCCACTGTGCTGTTTGGTTTGTAAAAGTTTTTGTGTTTTGTTAAATCTTTTTATTTTACAATAAACCGGTGAATCAGCATATTTACTCATACCTCGCAGTCCCGACTGTCTGTTTCTTCCTGGTCTGACATCACCACCAGCCATCCGTGTCACAGACCCACACTCAATAACAGAGAAAATTATAACATTCAGTTACCAGAGCGAGTTCATTACAGTCTTTAGACCCACACTCAATAACACAGAGAAAATTATAACATTCAGTTACCAGAGCGAGTTCATTACAGTCTTCAGACCCACACTCAATAACACAGAGAAAATTATAACATTCAGTTACCAGAGCGAGTTCATTACAGTCTTTAGACCCACACTCGATAACACAGAGAAAATTATAACATTCAGTTACCAGAGCGAGTTCATTACAGTCTTCAGACCCACCCACACTCAATAACACAGAGAAAATTATAACATTCAGTTACCAGAGCGAGTTCATTACAGTCTTCAGACCCACACTCAATAACACAGAGAAAATTATAACATTCAGTTACCAGAGCGAGTTCATTACAGTCTTCAGACCCACACTCAATAACACAGAGAAAATTATAACATTCAGTTACCAGAGCAAGTTCATTACAGTCTTCAGAGCCACACTCAGTAACACAGAGAAAATTATAACATTCATTTACCAGAGCGAGTTCATTACAGTCTTCAGACCCACACTCAATAACACAGAGAAAATTATAACATTCAGTTACCAGAGCGAGTTCATTACAGTCTTCAGACCCACACTCAATAACACAGAGAAAATTATAACATTCAGTTACCAGAGCGAGTTCATTACAGTCTTCAGACCCACACTCAATAACACAGAGAAAATTATAACATTCATTTACCAGAGCGAGTTCATTACAGTCTTCAGACCCACACTCAATAACACAGAGAAAATTATAACATTCAGTTACCAGAGCGAGTTCATTACAGTCTTCAGACCCACACTCAATAACACAGAGAAAATTATAACATTCAGTTACCAGAGCGAGTTCATTACAGTCTTCAGACCCACACTCAATAACACAGAGAAAATTATAACATTCAGTTACCAGAGCGAGTTCATTACAGTCTTCAGACCCACACTCAATAACACAGAGAAAATTATAACATTCATTTACCAGAGCGAGTTCATTACAGTCTTCAGACCCACACTCAATAACACAGAGAAAATTATAACATTCATTTACCAGAGCGAGTTCATTACAGTCTTCAGACCCACACTCAATAACACAGAGAAAATTATAACATTCATTTACCAGAGCGAGTTCATTACAGTCTTCAGACCCACACTCAATAACACAGAGAAAATTATAACATTCAGTTACCAGAGCGAGTTCATTACAGTCTTCAGACCCACACTCAATAACACAGAGAAAATTATAACATTCATTTACCAGAGCGAGTTCATTACAGTCTTCAGACCCACACTCAATAACACAGAGAAAATTATAACATTCATTTACCAGAGCGAGTTCATTACAGTCTTCAGACCCACACTCAATAACACAGAGAAAATTATAACATTCAGTTACCAGAGCGAGTTCATTACAGTCTTCAGACCCACACTCAATAACACAGAGAAAATTATAACATTCAGTTACCAGAGCGAGTTCATTACAGTCTTCAGACCCACACTCAATAACACAGAGAAAATTATAACATTCAGAGCGAGTTACCAGAGCGAGTTCATTACAGTCTTCAGACCCACACTCAATAACACAGAGAAAATTGTAATGTTCAGTTATCAGCGCAAGTCTTCAGTTAATTTGTGAATTCATCCCTTTGTGCTGTCTGGTCAAAGTGTTCTTACATGTGAAATATACATATTTGATTAAGTTTAGATTGAAAGTGGTAGATGCTGTATGGGCAAGCAGACCCACACTCAATAACACAGAGAAAATTATAACATTCAGTTAACAGAGCGAGTTCATTACAGTCTTCAGACCCACACTCAATAACACAGAGAAAATTATAACATTCAGTTAACAGAGCGAGTTCATTACAGTCTTCAGACCCACACTCAATAACACAGAGAAAATTATAACATTCAGTTAACAGAGCGAGTTCATTACAGTCTTCAGACCCACACTCAATAACACAGAGAAAATTATAACATTCAGTTACCAGAGCAAGACTTTGGTATATTGTGTCAGATGCTTTGGCTTTACCCTCTTTCTATACAACAGCAGCCAATGACCCATCCATTTCTGGTTTGGCCCTAGCATACCCCTAATTCTAAGAATTATTTACATTGTCTCTCAATTACTGTGTATTTACATAGTAGATACTTCGTAAATATATGTGTACTTGAACATAATTACAATGTTATTATGCATAGCTACAATGTACTTAACATGTAAATCTTTTTACACAATATATATATGGAGGGATTGCTACACTGTATTGAAGTCGAATTAAGTAGACGATTCTAGCTTCGTGGCCCAGCAACAGCTCAGTAAACATGTCTTGTCAAGTAGAGGTTGCAACATGTCCATGGCTACAAGAGGGATCCTGGCATGATGATATTGTGCTTTTTGGACTATTTGGGTTATACCCTCATATGAGCATGAGTTTCAGACTGACTTCGGAAAGGCCTCAGTACAGCTCAGTGTATACGTTTGTATCAGAAAGCATGGATATCCATGGAGTCAATTCGAAAGAGATGAAAAGACTAAAAAACTTTTAAAAACATAATTAACCCCTTGCAGTCCATTTTATTTTCACACGCGCTGTTTATTTTACGCATGCTTTAATATTCAGTACTGTATCTCCAGTCAAGCCGCACCCCTTGTTCGCTGTATTTTTCACATACTTCTTTATAGACGTGCATGCTGATAAATCCTCTCCTGATCACTTGTTTTATCACCAAACTCCTCAATAATGCGATCCAAGTTATTATTACTATAACATTTCAAAAACCTCTGCAAATGTCTGTGATATTCTTTGAGCGCTGGATGCAGAAGCAGCTATCTCCTTTGTTTATGTCCGTGTTATCTCTGTAGTGCATGGGGCTATGAGATAAGCCCTTTTTTCGGCTTCATTTGGCTCCTATCTGTCCCACTCAGCCATTGAAAGGTTTCCTCGGCTTTTATCGGAGAAAAAACAACTAGAGACCTGTGCTTTATGTCTTTTTGATGATGTCGGAAATGGAAAATTATAATGTCGGACCTGGTCCGACATAGAACAGCAAAGGGTTAATACCTCATGCAGAAAGCCATCACTACAAGTTCTGAAAATATTATTCTGTTAGATTTTTTACTAACCAACTACTAAATTCAAAATGGTCTCTTTCCATATATTTTCATATCAAAACTGAAAATGCTCATATCTCAAAAAATTTGATACACTTTGTTGCAGTTTCTCTAAACCAGCAACTAGGATTTGACTTAAATGAACCCAATTTGATTGAATTTGACTTCATCTGAATTCAGTTTTCTTTTCTTCCTTGAACTATACTTTATCCCAAGGTTCTATTTCCCACCAGAAAGGTAGTTGCGCGATTAGACTGGATCCAGCAGAGAACACATCACTAAGTGAAAGAGTGCTGGAGGGGGCCTCCCAGGCACAGCACAGAGGAGGTATGAGCTTTCAATTGTGAGCCACATCGACAACAAGAACCTGAGAGGATGATGATGATGATAGAGACTTGGGAATACTGCAGTACAACATTAACCTCAGTTCCTATATTGGTGGCAAGCTGAATACACTATCCACATCTGAAAGCATAATAACCGAATTAGATTCCATTACAATAATAACAATAGGAATTAAAGTGCATTGCTGCACAGCTGATGTGCTTCCTGCTGTAGCTGATAACTACTGTCATCAGACACAGAGGTGCATGTTTCAAGCAGATTGCTTGAGTTTGTGTGAATAGAAGAAGTGAGCTAATAAAAGAAAAGTTTTTTCATTTTATCTAATTTATCTTAAAACCATTCCACTTGCTGAAATCCAATCTGCTTTTTACAGGGTAAATTGGGCAAGTATCAAATTTGGATACCCAGAACCTCTGTTCAAAACCATGTAGGATTCTAGATGGAGCGTCGCATTGGCATAGAGACTGTTTTTCCTCATCGTGCTTTAGGGACTCGACCTGACAGGAGCCTAATGAACTCAAAAGGACATCAGCAGGGCTGGCTTTTGTCCTCCAGGGACAGGCAGCTCGCTGACATCCGCTCTCAAGTCCGTGGATGTAGAAGAGGAAACTGTCTTTGGTCGTGGGATCGGAGGACGCCCACTGAACCTTCAGTTTTCCTCGGCTGTGTTGGGAATTGCTGTGGTGAAGAAAGAAAAATATTGGACATTCGAAGTTGGGCAGAAAATTGGGAGTTAAATAATTGGGCACTCTAAATTACAAAAAAAGACAACAAATACAAGAAAGACAAGGATATGTTATTTGGACACTTAAAAAAAAAAATGTAGGATTTATTTCCTATCAGGACATGGTGCAAATCTGCCTCTGAGCTCTAGGAAGACTAGCATGGTGATACTGTGTTAGTGCTATCACAGAAGATTACTAAAGATAACCTTCTTAGTAACCTGCGCTGCCACTTACCTAAGAAAGCCAGCAGAGCCTCTGAGCAGCAATTTTTTGTATGTTGCCATTCCACATCTATATTTTAGATTTTAAACTAACAATCTGAGCTCTTCACAAAGCTTAACGTCTAGTAGTTTAAGACTCCTTTTTAAAGCCTGTTTTGATTAATGAAATGCATTTTGATATTCTCAAAACTGATCTAAGCGATTGCACAACAAAGTGCTCTACCCACTCTGTCCTCAAGGGGCGTGTCCAGGCTCACATTATGCAAGGTTTTAGGAAGTATTCTGATTGGCTTGCCACATTCTAGAAAGGGTGGGTTCATTTTTTGGGGGCCACTGGGTGCTGCTTTATCACTCAAACCTAATTGAATGTGTCATGCTGCACTAAGTATATTGATATGAATATATTTAAAACAAGCACAGTTTAAAACGATGCTTCTACTGTACTCCTACTGTTATACTATGGATTTGTATGTTTTAACATTTTGGAACTAGTGTCATTTCATGGTTTTCAGAAATGTTTTATTTTGTATTTATTTAACCAGGAGATTTATCCATTGAGATCAAAGCCTCCTTATCAAGGGAGTCTTGGAAAAAAAATGCAAAGACAATTACAATGTACAAACAACACAATAAGAACATGTGTGGTTCAAACTGAATCAGCATCTTAATCTACTTGTTAATGTGGACTGAGGAGAACTATTGAGAAGAGGTTCTAACAATTAACAAATCCGATCTTTAAAACCAGACAAGGAAAGATTATCAAATTCCATATGCAGACTATGAAGGAAACAGTTCCACGTCTTCAGGAGTTGATATGCAAATGATAATTCTCCCATATGTATTGGATTTGCCTTCAGTCAGGTTTCATTAACACAGCAGCGCTGGGACGGTTGATAGAGGACAGGACACTGCTTGTCACCTGGAAGGACGTGTTGTGTGGCTGTGAGTCAGAGCATCCACTACTGTGTTTTAATGTTAACATTTCTACATCGTGGAGGACACCCGTGGTATAAAAACAATTTTCATGCGATGAAGCTGAATTGCTTTTCCGTGCTAGAACTATGAATAGATCAATCTGCAACTGCTACAGGGGGACAGTAACTAGCATTCAGAGCTAGAAAGAACAGTGTTCGTCTTCATCGCTCCCGAGTCAGTGCAGGGGCGGTAGCAGTGAGCTGAGCCTAAAAATACAATTGGATATTTCAAAATGGGAGAAGAAACACGGTAAAATCAATTGGCAACTGCTAAAAAAAAATTTTTTTTTAAATCTATGCAACAAACATAATTTGCAAATATGAATTACAACAAAATAATATATATATATATATATATATATATATATATATATATATATATATATATATATATATATATATATATATATGAAAATTAGTTTAAGGCAACATTGGATTATTTCTTAAGAACTGAGCATATATTTTAAACTTTGATGTTGTATTCTTGAAGATGCTGAGAAGGACTAGTGTTAGTTTTACTACCTGTTGTATGAATAATGTTATAGAGATACACTGTAAATGCATTAAAGGCATGCTTGATACAGTGTATCCTGTTGTATTATCCAGCAGGACAGATCATATTGATACAGTGTATCCTGTTGTATTATCCAGCAGGACAGATCATACTGATACAGTGTATCCTGTTGTATTATCCAGCAGGACAGATCATACTGATACAGTGTATCCTGTTGTATTATCCAGCAGGACAGATCATATTGATACAGTGTATCCTGTTGTATTATCCAGCAGGACAGATCATACTGATACAGTGTATCCTGTTGTATTATCCAGCAGGACAGATCATATTGATACAGTGTATCCTGTTGTATTATCCAGCAGGACAGATCATATTGATACAGTGTATCCTGTTGTATTATCCAGCAGGACAGATCATACTGATACAGTGTATCCTGTTGTATTATCCAGCAGGACAGATCATACTGATACAGTGTATCCTGTTGTATTATCCAGCAGGACAGATCATATTGATGCAGTGTATCCTGTTGTATTATCCAGCAGGACAGATCATACTGATACAGTGTATCCTGTTGTATTATCCAGCAGGACAGATCATATTGATACAGTGTATCCTGTTGTATTATCCAGCAGGACAGATCATATTGATACAGTGTATCCTGTTGTATTATCCAGCAGGACAGATCATATTGATACAGTGTATCCTGTTGTATTATCCAGCAGGACAGATCATACTGATACAGTGTATCCTGTTGTATTATCCAGCAGGACAGATCATATTGATACAGTGTATCCTGTTGTATTATCCAGCAGGACAGATCATATTGATACAGTGTATCCTATTGTATTATCCAGCAGGACAGATCATATTGATAATGATTGACTAGTTAAATAAATGCACTGGTCTGGCTGGTATGCTTTTTTAAATTACATTTTTTGACATTTTAAAACAGTTTGTGTGAAGTTGATGGAGTTCAGGAAGTTCCGCTGCCAAAACTTAAAATAAAAACAAAACATTATGCATTATAGCTTAACACATATTTGTAATCCAGGGCTGGCACTGGAACGTGAAACAAGCAATGTGATTGGTCAAGCAAGGTTCCAGTGGTGCCTATATTTAATGGATAAAGACAGTTGGAATCTTGTCACATATTCGAAATCACTGCACTGTCTCACAGACTTTAAAGTACTGGTAGCCATCTTGTTTACAGTTACAGATGTACAGTAACTATAAAACTGAGGGAAACAATTACCAGCAAAAAAAAATCCTAAAAGTATTATGCAGACTAATAAATGAATTGGAAGATAGCAAAACAGAAACAAATGCCAAAAAAAATTGTTGTCTTTATACACACTCACCCTGACTCTGTCACTTAAAATAATGTATTTTTAGCAGTTTGTAAATGCTACAGAAAAACACAAAAATACACTATTGCACATTATCCACCCTCTCCGACACAGACCTTGAACAATTACTGAAATCCAAGACGTCGTTATTTTTATTTATTTTTTTACTCCTATTCTGCTGAAACAACCACATCTTGCACTCACAGAAAAAAATGAATTCACTGCCGTTTCAACTCTTGGTGGATCTTTTCATGACAATGTAAAATTCAACACATCAAAAATAAATATTGACTTGCTTTTCAATGCTTCAATTAAATCAATTTACAAAACTTAATTTAGTGTGTACTTCAAAGTTATAAATCTGGTCCCTTTATTGGCATAAGGATATTATTAGGAATTTTTTTGCCCTAAAAAGTACTATAGATGTCATAGGGAAATGGAATGTAATTCCATAATTAGACAACGTAAAGCAATATTTCAGGTAGATAGCAACCAATGACAGCAACTACAAAGTACAGTACAGCAAAGAAAGGTCAGGCAGGTTTCTCCCTGCATCTATGTATCATTCAGTAGCTGCCAATTACAGCCAAGTCAATGACATGTCAAGCTCTCAGCCTGTCTCTGCAGACTGTGTTGTGGTGTTGAATACATCTTTTCCTTCCTCTTTCAATGAGGGTTGTCAATACATTTGTACCCCGAGGCAAAACACTGAGGCCCGATACACTAAGCCATGTCAAGTCAATTGTCAAACTTTGTAAAAACAGTCCAACAAATTCTCAATTCTTCTGCTTCTATAATGTAATCTAAATGCTGATTTTAATCCGGTTCATTGTAGCACAGCCACTGATGTCTGCAGATACATGCAGCATTCCTTACAAATACCACAGGAAGTCATATTTTAAGGCGTGCTTGAAGAATGATGGCATTTCCATATGATTGGCAATGTAATAGCTTTTTAGTAAATTGCTTTCAATACCCAAATAAAGAAGAG
This sequence comes from Polyodon spathula, assembly GCF_017654505.1. Lineage (NCBI taxonomy): Eukaryota > Metazoa > Chordata > Actinopteri > Acipenseriformes > Polyodontidae > Polyodon > Polyodon spathula. Next base: position 2,357,931 of record NC_054536.1, on the reverse strand, counting down.
CTCATGGGATATGACAGTTCTGATAACATTTGCTTTATTCATCACACGTAACGACTTTCTGTAATCACCATACAGTATATTCAGCAATCAAACTGTCCTCATTATGTTTTCAGTCAGGGGATGTGCTACCAATAAACTGGCGATGGAGTAAAAAAACAGTAATGTTTTTTTATAAAAGTATCGCAAAGCACTGTAAAGTACATAGCAGAAAAAAGAACAAACCACAATACATTTGTATAGCATGTCACACATACAACTGCCACAGTCAGGCCATTTAAATAACATGCTTAAATAACGGTATTTTAAAACAGCCATTTATAAAAGTGCTCTCTTAGTCTTGACTTGAAAAAAACTGAAACGGTCCCAGCTTCCCTGACAAACGAAGGAAGAGCATTCCATATTTTAGGAGCTCTATAAGAAAAAGCCCTACCTGCCGTGTTTCTTTTGTTGACCCGAGGAATAACCAGCAGCCCCGCACCCTGTGATCTCAGAGTGCGGTTTGGAAGATACGAGGTCAGTAACTCCTGTCAATAACTAGGTGCTAATCAGAGCCTTGTAAGAATTAACAGCAAAATCTTAAAATCAATTCTATACTGCACAGGAAGCCAATGTAAAGAGGCAAAAACAGGGGAAATATGTTCACTTTTCCTGGTTTTAGTCAGAATTCTAGTGGAGGTGTAATAAAAAAAAAAGTGTGTTCTAGAAAGTTCTAGAAATGCATTCGAGTTCATCTGTGCCCTTGCCTTATAATAACCCCGTATCTTATATAACTTGTTTTTGTCACGTTTATATAACTTGTTTTTGTTAGAATGTTCTAGCGAAAGGGATGGTTTATTCAGAGGGCCGAGCCTCGAAGGAGTGATCTGGCCAATTACTCTCTCGCATGCAAAAGCCTAACTTGGTAAGTTATAAAGGACGGGGTTCTCCTCTGCTCTGATGAGAGTCAGCCGTGAGGATTAGCGTGCAGTCCTGCTCGGTAATTTCTTGGAGACAGCTGCTTTCTCTTACCAGGGTCGAAGGGCTCTCCCGATCCGCTTGGAAGGGTAAGAATTAGTTCAGTTGCGTCTCATGGATTGTATTGATCTGTGATTAATATAATCTTTGTATGTAACCTTGTTGGGTTGTGTCCCGTTAGGGATATCGTTATTCGTAGTATAGCATCTGTGTATGCAACTGCGTGTGTGTGTGTGTGTGTGTGTATGTGTGTGTGTGTGAAATAATAAAGGACCTTTTAAAATTACTCTGTGAAGTAATTGTCTTATTTACTTCCACATCAACTTCCTTTTAAATTTAAAGTAATTAAATTTCACACAACAGGAGGTATTCTGACCAAGTTGCAAGTGGGATAACACACGTTTTGGGACACCAGAAAAAAGTGCATTACAATAATCAATTCTAGATTAAACAAAGACATGCATTAGTCTCTCGGCATCAGATATGGAAATAATGGTCTAAATTTGGCTATATCTCCTGCTCCTATTATTCAGATCATTCCTCAGAGTGATGCGTGGTGGTTTGCTCTAACGGTCAGGGGTCAGTTCAGTTCCTGCTCTTATCATTCAGCTCATTCCTCTGAGTGATGTGTAGTGGATTGCTCTAACGGTCAGGGGTCAGTTCAGTTCCTGCTCTTATCATTCAGCTCATTCCTCTGAGTGATGTGTAGTGGATTGCTCTAACGGTCAGGGGTCAGTTCAGTTCCTGCTCTTATCATTCAGCTCATTCCTCTGAGTGATGTGTAGTGGATTGCTCTAACGGTCAGGGATCAGTTCAATTGATGCACCTATCATTCAGCTCATTCCTCTGAGTGATGTGTGGTGGATTGCTCTAACGGTCAGGGTTCAGTTCAGTTCCTGCTCTTATCATTCAGCTCATTCCTCTGAGTGATGTGTAGTGGATTGCTCTAACGGTCAGGGGTCAGTTCAGTTCCTGCTCTTATCATTCAGCTCATTCCTCTGAGTGATGTGTAGTGGATTGCTCTAACGGTCAGGGATCAGTTCAATTGATGCACCTATCATTCAGCTCATTCCTCTGAGTGATGTGTGGTGGATTGCTCTAACGGTCAGGGTTCAGTTCAGTTCTTGCTCTTATCGTTGAGCTTATTCCTTTTTACTACTCTGAAGTTTTTGTTTACATTTCTGTCTCATTGCAACAATATTATAATCATTGGAATAATAAATGTGGTATAACGTGTCCAACACTGACTATACACCAGAGCATCAACACTGACTATACACCAGTGCATCAACACTGACTATACGTCCGGTGCATCAACACTGACTATACACCAGAGCATCAACACTGACTACACACCAGAGCATCAACAATGACTATACACCAGAGCATCAACACTGACTATACACCAGAGCATCAGCACTGACTACACACCAGAGCATCAACAATGATTATACACCAGAGCATCAACACTGACTATACACCAGAGCATCAGCACTGACTATACACCAGAGCATCAGCACTGACTATACACCAGAGCATCAGCACTGACTACACACCAGAGCATCAACACTTATCCCCCTTAAGCAATGCAGTTCAGCCTTCAGGTTCTTCAGCTTTAAGATGGAGCTCAGCAGACATTATAGGCCAGCCATATAAATCTATATAAATCTATATAAATCTATAGTTGTTAGACTGTACAGCTCTGGACAAAATTTTAGCATCTCCCTGTAGAATTAAGTTATCTTGCTTCATGGTCGAATGAACCCTGCTGAATAACATTACTTTAACATATTGAATTACATACCGCTTTGTAGATTTCCATACACTTAACGGAAAAACTACCAAAAATGGAAAAATTTGACATTTCTAATTCTAACATGAAATATTATACTTGTGGCAAACTTTTGTAATATAATAATAATAATATCTTTATATAGCACTTTTCCTAGTGGGCCACCATCACAAAGAGCTTTACAGAGGCAAGCTGTGAACTGTCCATTATATACAGAGTCACTTACAATAGGACTTTGATTTAACATCTCATCCACAGGACAGAGCACAAGGGGGTCACACAGTGAGTCAGTCTGTGGCAGAGATGGAATTTGAACCGGTGACCTTCTGGTTGCAAGCTCTGGACTTTTATAATACATAGAGTCAGTCATCATTTTAGAAAGCTGTTAATGAAATCTTTCCATGTCAGCATGTATGGAAAGACACCTTAAACAAATTGCCAGCACAGAGATCAAGTGAAATGACTGAGGATACATTGAAAAATATAACTTTCATACACAATATAATGTCTCTGGACATATGTCATAAACAACGGAGATAAAACATGCTGTTAAAACGCCACTATCTTTATACTTAAAGCTTGAAAAGGATCCTCTTAAAAGATACTTTAGCACTAGGCAATGAGGTAAAAATTGAAACTGATAATACAGTATGAGCATACATTGTGTATCTTCTATTTTAAATGATATTTCTAAACTATTGGTATATTAAATCTGTGTAGGCAAACCTTTGTGATGTATGACTGGGCGTGTTCTTGGGCTTCTTTTAAACAATTCAGTTTGATTCTGGTGTGGATGGTGAAGATGCAATAGCAAAGCACTGTTAACTGAACTTCTTTATTGAGATTAAAAGTAATACGAGTTGCTTTATGAAAGATTTGCAGATAAATGTAGGAGTTTAAATGAAAGTAACATTTACAAGCTCTAATTCTTTACTTTCTCACCAAAACACATTGCTTTATTCTGAACTGAAATATACAATACGCCTATATAACCTGTCAGTGTGCTAAATAAACAGCATTATGAATAATAATAATGATCTGCCTTATAAATCACTTCTAAATGACTTGGAAAACCAGGACAGTTTCACTTGAGTAATCACAGGACTGTGGCCAAAGCTCATTAATCCCTTGTTTCCCTACTGGCTGTAATCCTTGATCAATAACATTGAAAAGCTCTCATTAATGATACAGAAAGTAAATCAGGAGATGCATAACTGACTGGTTTGTCTTATTTAAATAACCCTACAGTATTAGCCTCTCTTTTGATTTTCTTTGATCTGCTTCCAGCTCTCCAGACACCTCTAATGTAAAGGAGGGGTTGCTTTGCACAATTCACTTGGTTATTTCATTTTTAAAAAGCGTTACATTCATCAGCTTAGAGGATTGATGTAAAAGGATTGATGTCATTTTTCATAAACACTAACTCAAAGGATATATACAGAATCAAATTCCATTACATCCTTGCTGCTAAAATCCTAGTAAATATATTTGTAGCCTTCTTTCATCAAACTTACAGGACAATAGTCAAATATGTGTGTCGGATCAAGCATGCCTGTTTTAAGGATAAAAGTGATCAATGTGTTCTTCAGAGGTGTAGATATCTGTTGTTCAGTAATTATATCATTTTAACTTTTCATGTGTTTTGGCATTAGTTTATCTGCCATAAGATTACAAATCGAAATTGGTAACCCATCTGCTCCAGGTGTTTTATGTGTGTTAATGTTCCTAGTGGTTCCTAATGCTTCTCTATTGGAATATACTGTGTCCAGTTCATCTGCTTGTTTTGGATAAATTAAATGTAACTTAATTGCTTTGTTAGAAAAATAGGGTCCAATGATAAATTATTTTTGTACAAATGATGCAGTACACTACCACTTTAGACGATGATTTAGGGCCTCTGATCTCAGTTAATATATTTTCATGTCATCTGTTGCATGGAATGTGCGTTTTGAAGGTTCTGCAGAAGAGCGAATTTCACTGTGTACCACGTATTCTTTTATATTCTTGTCTTTTCTATAGGACATTAGCGGAGGACTTTTTAAAATAGGTGCTGTTGATGGGTCTTGCTGTAGAATTTTAAAATTTCTTTGCACAATTTTCTGTACTTCTCTGTTTGTGGGATGGTAAGTGAGGACTGGAGGAATTCTGTTCACTATGTGTTTTGTAGTAGCATGTAAAGCATGCTTTCTGTCTAAAAAATGAAACACAGGATTTAGCACTATTGAAAAACTGCAATTTGCAAAGAATACACACATTTCCTCATTTTTAAAAGTCGTGGCAAGCCTTCGGGTGTGAGGAGGCATACTGTAGATATGAATGAGAGTCGGTAGGGTTGTAGTGAATAGTGGTGCTAAAAATGAGAACTCTTAACAGCACTGTGTCATCCCTCCTGTTCCACAGATTAGCCGGTCCGCCACTGGTATTGTTCAAAACTGAGGATTATGTTAAAACATGGCAGGCAAAGGTGGGCATGCAGCTACCAACACCAATACAATAAGACATGAAACCCACAAGTAAACTGGAAACCATGGTCAGTTAGGTTTAGAAACACAAATGCTATCCCTCTTCCATAATTCTAAGAGCTGGTACCTTTTTGTTTACAAATGAACCCCTGGCTAACGGTACATCAAATTTTAAAAATACATGCATTGTCTTTATCAAAGTTAAGCTTTATGGAATGCAGCATCAACATTACTTTCAAAGTCTGACTACAGATTTAGTGTTTTAGTCAGATGCACTGGAGTGCAGTTGCCCTGCAGGTTTTTTATTCCTGATGAAATAATTAAATTTGTATCTGCCCTCCAAACAAAATACATATATTAAAAATCAGTTGTCAAAACAAGATAACCCAAACTGCTAAATAATTCTTTTAGAAAATTCTAAATTGATTCCAGACCAAACTCTTTGTACTTTGCCTGAATTTTATTTATAGTTTTTTTGGGGGAGGAAAAAAATAATTTGAGTAAGACTCTCTTACTCGAAATTCTTTTTGATGTGCTTACTTCCTTTTTTGCTCTGATGTATAAAAACCTGAAAGGTTTTGCCTGTTTGCAAAACTCCCAACAGAAGATGTGATCTTCAGTAATTGTAATGAGCACTTTATGTAAAGAAGGCATTGCCCATTCTCAAACTGGTATAGTAATTGAGCCGTTCTCTTTACTGAATATACAGTATGTTTTTATCCTTTTATTTCTTTCCAAATCACACTCTATTAGAGCCATAAAATTCACACAGCGCTCTTAATAGGCAGTCAGGTATCTTACGGTAGATTATATCTAAAGCTAACAGGACACTTGTACAATGTAGAATGCAGAAATGAGAAAACATTTCCAGGCAGAAAGATCGTACACAATACTGAAAGTAAAACAACCAGCGCATCAAGAAGAAGAACTCGGAGAAAAGATCCTCGAGCAGGTTCGGAAGCATTTAAACTAGAAAGGAAGGGGGGAGAAATCAACAAAAAAACAGAAGGGAGACCGCATCAAAACAAGAACAACAACTCAGGTAAGACAACCATTAAATGTATTTGTCTAAATGTTAGAAGTATCAGAAACAAAATTCTAGAACTTGAAGCTACTGCACTAACAGGTAACTATGATGTGATAGGTGTTACAGAAACGTGGTTATCTGAGAGTGATGGGGATGAATATAATATTTGTGGGTATACACTGTATAGGAAAGACAGGCAGGACAGAAGAGGAGGGGTAGCGCTATACATAAGAAACAGTCTTGAAGCCCAGGTGTTAAACCTGGACAAAGAAAATAAAACCGAATCAATATGGGTCAGAATAACAGACAAAAATTCAAAAGGCATAATAATAGGAGCATGCTATAGACCGCCAGATTCAGACGGTGAGCACAATAATCTGTTATACAATGACATTAGAAATGTGTGTAGCAAAGGAGAAGCCATACTAATGGGGGATTTCAACTTCCCCCAAATAAAATGGGAAAACCCGGTGGGTAGCGCGAAGGATGAAATAGAAATGGTGGAAATGACAAATGACTGCTTCCTAACACAATTTGTGAAGGCACCCACTAGAGGGGAGGCATGCCTTGATTTAGTCTTTTCAAATAACGAAGATAGAATAACTAAAACAGAGGTCAGAGAACCACTGGCAAACTCAGACCACAACATGGTCTCATTTGAAGTGTTTTTTAAATCCCCAAAAGTAAAGACTAAAGCTAAGGTTTACAATTTTAGAAAAGCAAACTATGAAGGTATGAAACAGAGACTAACAGAAGTAGATTGGAGTAAAATAGAGAAAACACCCACAGAAGAAGGATGGTTATTCTTCAAAAATGTAGTACTAGAGGCGCAAAACAATTATATCCCTAAAGTAGACAAATCTAAATGTAAAACTAAATTGCCAAAATGGTTTAATAGATCAATTAAAAAAAATATTCAGCGAAAAAAGGCACTTTACAGAGCATTAAAAAAGGACCAAAAAGAAAGTACGCAGAAAGAGTACACAGAACTGCAAACGCAAGTCAAAAAGGAAGTTAGAAAGGCCAAGAGAGAAATAGAAATAAACATTGCTAAGGGAGCTAAAACCAATTCCAAAATGTTTTTCCAATATTACAACAGCAAGAGAACATTCAAAGAGGAGATTAAATGTTTAAGAGATACAAATGGCAAAATCGTAGAGGAAGAAAAAAAAATAGCAAATATGTTAAATGATTACTTTTCACAAGTTTTTACAAAGGAAGATACTGACAACATGCCCCACATGTCATCCAGTTCCTATCCAGTTTTAAATAACTTTAGCATAACTGAGGCAGAAGTGTTAAAGGGACTAGGAGCTCTTAAAATAAACAAATCCCCTGGGCCGGATGAGATCCTCCCAGTAGTACTCAAAGAAATGAAAGAAGTAATTTACAAACCGCTAACCAAGATCATGCAGCAGTCTCTTGACACAGGGGTGGTACCGACAGACTGGAAAATTGCAAACGTAATACCGATCCACAAAAAGGGAAACAAAACTGAACCAGGTAACTACAGACCAGTAAGCCTGACTTCTATTATATGCAAACTTATGGAAACTATAATAAGATCCAAAATGGAAAATTACCTATATGGTAACAGGGTACTGGGAGACAGTCAACATGGTTTTAGGAAAGGGAGATCGTGCCTAACTAACTTGCTTGATTTTTTTGAGGATGCAACATCGATAATGGATAATTGCAAAGCATATGACATGGTTTATTTAGATTTCCAGAAAGCTTTTGACAAAGTCCCGCACAAAAGATTAATTCTCAAACTGAACGCAGTTGGGATTCAAGGAAACACATGTACATGGATTAGGGAGTGGTTAACATGTAGAAAACAGAAAGTACTGATTAGAGGAAAAACCTCAGAATGGAGTGTGGTAACCAGTGGTGTACCACAGGGATCAGTATTAGGTCCTCTGCTATTCCTAATCTACATTAATGATTTAGATTCTGGTATAGTAAGCAAACTTGTTAAATTTGCAGACGACACAAAAGTAGGAGGAGTGGCAAACACTGTTGCAGCAGCAAAGGTCATTCAAAATGATCTAGACAAGATTCAGAACTGGGCAGACACATGGCAAATGACATTTAATAGAGAAAAGTGTAAGGTACTGCACGCAGGAAATAAAAATGTACATTATAAATATCATATGGGAGATACTGAAATTGGAGAAGGAATCTATGAAAAAGAAAACCTAGGAGTTTTTGTTGACTCAGAAATGTCTTCATCTAGGCAGTGTGGGGAAGCTATAAAAAAAGCTAACAAGATGCTCGGATACATTGTGAAAAGTGTTGAATTTAAATCAAGGGAAGTAATGTTAAAACTGTACAATGCACTAGTAAGACCTCATCTTGAATATTGTGTTCAGTTCTGGTCACCTCGCTATAAAAAAGATATTGCTGCTCTAGAAAGAGTGCAAAGAAGAGCGACCAGAATTATTCCGGGCTTAAAAGGCATGTCATATGCAGACAGGCTAAAAGAATTGAATCTGTTCAGTCTTGAACAAAGAAGACTACGTGGCGACCTAATTCAAGCATTCAAAATTCTAAAAGGTATTGACAGTGTCGACCCAAGGGACTTTTTCAGCCTGAAAAAAGAAACAAGGACCAGGGGTCACAAATGGAGATTAGACAAAGGGTCATTCAGAACAGAAAATAGGAGGCACTTTTTTACACAGAGAATTGTGAGGGTCTGGAATCAACTCCCCAGTAATGTTGTTGAAGCTGACACCCTGGGATCCTTCAAGAAGCTGCTTGATGAGATTTTGGGATCAATAAGCTACTAACAACCAAACGAGCAAGATGGGCCGAATGGCCTCCTCTCGTTTGTAAACTTTCTTATGTTCTTATGTTCTAATTGCATTCTAACAAATCCTAAACTGCCAGTAATCCCCCAGAAGCAGAAGGAACACAAGAACAAGCACTTCTTCTAGAAACAAAGGAAATATTTTACACTGCAACAACCCTTTGTGATAAAGAGAGAAAGAATCGATGCTGTAAATCTCCCTCCCGACCAGAAAGGGTGCTGTGTAAGGTTGTTAGTACGCTTCCCTATAGAAGGGTCCACTCGACGGTGGGCGGAAACAGGAAGTCGGCCATCTTGGAGGCAGCATGTAGCTGCACGTACTCAAAACGATTCCCATGTGATCAGCTGTGGGGCAGACAGTAATTTGTTACACCAGGGCGCCGGGCTGATTGCAGGGAGGAGTGTGTTAGAAATGTCTAATGGAACAATACTGAGCGTGTTTTTGTGCTTGTATGAACTTCATGTAACCTTTAATTCTTAGTAAAGAGAAACTTAGCAGCTATGAAACTGATATGATTCCTAGTAAAGAGGAAGTTAGCGGCTGTGAAACTGATATGATTCCTAGTAAAGAGGAACTTAGCAGCTATGAAACTGATACGATTCCTAGTAAAGAGGAAGTTAGCAGCTGTGAAACTGATATGATTCCTAGTAAAGAGGAAGTTAGCGGCTGTGAAACTGATATGATTCCTAGTAAAGAGGAAGTTAGCAGCTGTGAAACTGATATGATTCCTAGTAAAGAGGAAGTTAGCAGCTGTGAAACTGATATGATTCCTAGTAAAGAGGAAGTTAGCAGCTGTGACCGCAAGCCAAAAAAAAAAAAACCTTGTGGCAGCTGAGACCGAGTTCCGCTTTTTAGGCTTATAAGTATGGTGTACTGACAGAAACTGGCTATCAGACTCTTGCAGACAGCTTTGCACTCTGTGTGTCTGATCCTTTCTCGAGAAAGTACTTTGGGTAAATAAAACTCTTAAAATATATTTCGGGTAGTGTCAATTGATTTTCAGATTTCCACCCAGGAGTTGGGCAGTACAAATGGGAAGCAGCTACGTGAGCACAGAGTCTTGTTTATTTGTTTTGTTACTTGTTGTCTTTGTCTTGTAGAGGAGGAGTTAGGAGCCAGGGGCTGCAGCCATGGAGCCAGCGCAAACAACCGAGCACTGCACTCACCTCACGACACCAGCACTCACCACGACAACGCTGTTTGGAGAGCACAATATTCCATATTGCTATAAACTATTCAAACTAATACGTGTTCATGTGTGCAGGGGCGTAGTGCTGGGGGGGGTCGCAGGGGGGCGCCATTCCCTCACTTGTCCCAGGCAGCGAGAGCTCCGCTTCTGTACTTCACATGTAGAATATTCAACTGTTTTGCTCCTATTAAGATATGGAGATGTACATGTGTACAACCCATACAAATAAGCAAAGAATACAATGACCATAAGAAACCCTTGAGAAATCAATATGAAAAAAGTTTGAATATTGCGTGCCTGGTTTGGAACAACAGGTGTGAATCATGTACAGAGGTGAAGGGAACCTGTATCAGCGCTGTGCTAAAGTGTCATTTTTTTCACTTAGATGTAGTGATTGGAACAGTTTTTATTTTTAAACCCATATATAAGAAAGAAAAATTTATTTAAAAGATAAAACTCAATCGCAGCAAACAAATAAAGGGTACCTGTGGCCTTACACATCTTTATTATCTTTTTGCAAACGGATGCACTTCTGTTTCCAAACCTCAGTTTCATTCCCTCTTAAGCTGCAGCAATAGGACAATGAGACGAGCTGATTCTGGATCAAACCATTCAAAATACTAGAAAGGGGGGTGGGGGAGTGCTACACATAGTATTAATAATAATAATGATAGTGTTTTAATCATGTGTGTATTAGTGTATGAAACTGGTTGTGAAAATATTACAGTATTTGTTTATTTATTTATCTTTAATATACATAGCTGTAAGTCTAGTTGCTTTACAATAATACCTCAATACCTGATTGTCCGAATTTATAATCAATTGGTACACTTGTTAACCCTTCCAAATACCGTAACTACTAGTGATAAACTGTGGTTCTGTTGAGTGCAAGTGAAACAGGGACTGCAGGTGGCGTGGTAGAGTAGAGAGGGGGGGGTAGATAATAGCGACCCCTCACTTCTAAATATAGCACAACACCACTGCATATGTGGTTTATCCTAGCTACATAAGCTAATCAAATCAACCCCTTAAATTCTAACTTACATGTGCATAATCCCAGAGAAAACGATAGGTACAGTAATTAGATAGAGTGATGTTTAGATATGTGCGCTTTTGCTTTTCAGAGAACATTTTAATTACAGTAATCATTGACCCTGTTTTTGAAGCTCATCTGAGAAACAAAAGAAAGAAAGCAGCATTAGTGTGTTGTAAGTGTTTAATAGCTATGGATGATAAACAGTATTGCACCTGAAAGTGTGCTTGTGATCAGCCTTTTGGGCCTGTGTGGCAAAGTGCCTGCCCCTGTGTGTATTTTATGTTGTGTCTTAATTTTGGTGTATAGTCATTGGTACACGGGATATAAACGGGTCGGTGTAACACAAGTGTTTAAAATGTATATTTGTATTTAGGCACGAGGACTGCACAGCACTTCACGTGCAAGTAAAATGTAACAATATGTGAGCACAGGGAATTGCACTTTATTAATTCACATGCAGTTGTACCGTGACTCCAATTGAATGATTGATTAGCAATCGAGTCACAGTACAGCTGCATAAAAGCAGCATGTTTTCACCCACTCGGAGTGAGCGGTGAGTGGAGACGGAGGTAATAATAATAATAACGTAAAGTAAAATATCAGCTCACCGTGTTTGTCTGTGTAGTCCGTTTTGTTTGTCTGTTTGTTTTGGCGAATGTGCCGTGTCTCATGTTTTTTTTTGTGTTACAAACCTTTTATTTTCTGTCTGTTCATTCATTAAATGCTGAGCGAGACCATTCGCTCAGCTTCACCAAACTCCACCTCTCTTGTTGTTTATTTCCTGTTTCTAGTCTGACGTCACCCACTCCGGCCATCTTTGTGACACATGGTGAAGCTGGAGCAGGAGCTGCCTCTGCCTCCTCCACCGCCAGGAGCCTGCTGCCAGGAGAGGTGCCAGGAGACTACACGCCTCCGGCACCTCCACCGGCAGGAGCAGAGCAGCAGGAGCTGCCACTGCCTCCGCCCCCTCCACTGGCAGGAGCAGAGCAGTAAGAGCTGCTTAGCAATCGAGTCACAGTACAGCTGCATAAAAGCAACATGTTTTCACCCACTCGGAGTTGTGTGTTCGGTGAGTGGAGAAAGGGATTGGAGAAGGAGGTAATAATAATAATAAGGTAAAGTAAAATATCATCTCACCGTGTTTGTCTGTGTTTGTTTTGGCAAATGCGCCATGTCCTGTGTTTTTGTTTGTGTTACAAACCTTTTATTTTCTGTCTGTTCATTCTTATGTTCTTATTAAATGCTGAGCGAGACCACTCGTTCAGCTCCACCAAACTCCACCTCTCTTGTTGTTTATTTCCTGTTTCTGGTCTGACATCACCCATTCCGGCCGTCTGCATGACACCCTGGTGATCATTCCCTGAGGTTACATTACCGAGCATTTGTAAACCAGGTCCTCGAATCAGGATACTCGGAATCTGATCTGATCAGCCTGCTTGCCAAATCCAGTAGCACAGTTTTCATGACCAGATTTCACTATCTGATTGTTTTGTAATGGGATTTGAACAGGATTGCACGTGCCATGTAAAAATAGTGGCTGAATTGGGTCACTGGTAGACAGACCACTGCAGTCTCCCAGGCCAGCTCCTATACAATAGAGCAAAGAGAATGTCCTGAAATGACAGGACATAAAGGTCAACGGAACAATCTCATGAGCATGTTCTCAACAGGTAAACTTCACTTAAATCATTAAGCCATTCAGCCCATCTTGCTCGTTTGGTTGTTAGTAGCTTATTGATCCCAGAATCTCATCAAGCAGCTTCTTGAAGGATCCCAGGGTATCAGCTTCAACAACATTACTGGGGAGTTGGTTCCAGACCATCACAATTCTCTGTGTAAAAAAGTGCCTCCTATTTTCTGTTCTGAATGCACCTTTGTCTAATCTCCATTTGTAACCCCTGGTCCTTGTTTCTTTTTTTAGGTCAAAAAAGTCCCTTGGGTCAATCTTGTCAATACCTTTTAGAATTTTGAATGCTTGAATCAGGTCACTGCATAGTCTTCTTTGTTCAAGACTGAATAGATTCAATGCTTTTGGCCTGTCTGCATATGACATGCCTTTTAAACCAGGAATAATTATGGTCACTCTTCTATGCACTTTTTCTAGAGCAGCAATGTCCTTTTTATAGCGAGGTGACCAGAACTGAACACAATATTCAAGGTGAGATCTTACTAATGTACAGTTTTAACATTACTTCCTTTGATTTAAATTCAACACTTTTCACAATATACCCGAGCATCTTGTTGGCATTTTTTATAGCTTCCCCACATTGTCTCGATGAAGATATTTTAGAGTCAACATAAACTCCTAGGTCTTTTTCATAGATTCCTTCTTCAATTTTAGTATCTCCCATATGATATTTATAATGCATATTTTTATTGCCTGGATGCAGTACGTTACGCTTTTCTCTATTAAATGTCATTTGCCATGTGTTTGCCCAGTTCTGAATCTTTTCTAGATCATTTTTTGATTGACCTTTGCTGCTGCAACAGTGTTTGCCACGCCTCCTATATTAGCTTCAGATACTTTGTTGTTTAATAGTAATAACTTGTTACCTTGTATAATGCCAATATTATGCCAGGCAACTTTAGTTCACAAGCAAAAATGGATTGTTACTTCTCCGTCTAAAGCAGACAACAGCACAATTTGCCTCCAGTGGTTTTTGTAACCTTGAGAAGTGTATAACCCATAATGCACTTTGCTTATTCCAGCAAGGATTGTGTTCATGCCTAGTGAGCCTGGCTTTTTAGGGAATTTGTTTTCGACAGGACCTGCAATTAAAAAGTATAAAGTTGTCACTCACAACCCAAGCTGTATATTGTGGTGCATGTAACAGGATGAAAGTTCAAATGGAAACCCAGGATGGTATGCGTACTGAATGGCAGCTCCACTGCTGTTTGATGAAGGGCTTGTTACCAGTGAGAGCACCTGCAGCTAGCTTGACTGGTTGGTTTTTCAGAACTTTGTGGGGTGTCAGTTTCCTCCAACATGAAGAATCTGATTTGCAGGGACATCATACTGTAGTGAGGATAAGATCAATTTTAGAAACATTTTCAAAAATGTTTTAGGGCACGATTTTAATGACAGGCAAAGCCCTAATGCTAGTGCATTTGGAAAATTAGTTTCAAAGCCTGGTCTATGTGGCATTCTTATAGCCAGTAATTATAATCTATTCCTGCAAATGTGCAAAGAGGCTTTGTGTCCCCTTTGAATGCAACGTTCCCTTCAAAAAGTGACTGAAATTGCAAATAAAATGAGTGCTGCAAGGGGAATAAAAAAGCAGGTACACTATAGCAGCCTGGCCTGAAAAACAAGACCAGCTATTGGATCTATTCAATTGATCTAAATAGTGCAGAGTTAGAGATGAACTAAAGAGGGGTCCATATGAAGAATCAAGTTGTGTTCCTGTCATGTGAGGAGAAAGACAAGTGGAGAAAAGTTCTACACTGGGTGCACTTTAGTCAAACTCAAGAACACGCGCCCTGCTAACACAAGAAGTACTGCTGAATACAATCAGCAATTCATGGAAGATCAGACGTAAGAATGTGATCATGTAGATCATGGGTGAGTGCTTCTAACACTCACACAAGATTAATAATATCACATGAGAAATTAGGTCAACCTTATGATGTCTTAATACAGGGAGATCAGCTGCTTAGAAGCAGGATAGCGGAAGATAGTCAAAGCATTGCAGCCAGTTAGTCATGTAAGTGCATCACCCGAGTTAAGATGCATATATAAGCTGAAACAGAGTACCATGCAGTGAGCTCTCAGACCCGAGTGCCACGTCTACCACCCCGGTCTTGCCTTGTCAGAAAGTTCCCGTTTTATGAGGTAATATTGAACAATTGTCTTGTAATTGTTTAAACTAGCTGCCTCTTATATTTTGCCTAGAGATATATGTTGCTATAACTGTTTGTTTTTGTGATATCAATAACCAGTGGATATTGTTACTTAATCACTACTCATTAATACAAGGCTTTGCATATTTTAGGTAACTATGAACCAATTAACACCACAACCCTACAACAGTGGTAGATCTAAAGACTGCTGTCATTTAAATATTAAATGAAGAGCAAACCTGTCATTTTACTCACTTTTAAACACAAAATACACTAAAGAGACTCTGTTTGATTGGCTGGGTTTGTCAAAGTCTCCTTCTTTTAATTATTTTAATGATGGTGGTGTTTAGATCTATCTGTCTGAAATAGACTGCTTGAGATAGAGCAGCCATGTATCTCCTAATGCAATGAGGGAAATGTCTATCCTAATGATATCTTACCTGTTGTAATGGTGTATGAGAGGAAGGTAGGTGCTGTTGGAATATGATGTGAATTAGATAAAGGATTACTTTAAAATAATTGGTCAATACACGGTCTCTGAACTCTGTTAATAGACCTTGAATGTTATCGTTCAACTATGTTTAATCTCTGCTTCCTCACTGACCTATGTGTCCAGTCTATCTATTTAAATGTAGTACAGCAAATATAGTTAAAGTACGATCTGCTACCGACATTGTTCTCTCAAGGTACAATATCATGTTGGTATATAGAAATGAACCTCTGGGCTGTTGGAGGTATTTAAGGACCAGGGTTGAAAACCACTGGCCCACTGATTAGAAATGTATACTTCAGAACCAATTCTTGAATTTGTTTTGAGGCCAAATGGAAAGAAAACTTACAAAAGCCACTTTCTATTTCTTCATAATCCATTATCAAAAAAGCATAGAGAGATTTAACAACCTCCATTAACTAGCCTGTGCTGAGGGGGGACACCTTTATATAAGAGATACTGTACAGAATGTCTTCCTTAAAAGAGATGGGGTTACCCAGACATCCAATTCATTTAGAGCACATACTGCTGCACCGAAAACAGCTTTAAAACGAAACTTGGATTATGCCATTTCATAGAAACCAGGTCAACAATAACAGCATGATAGCTGCATGTCTCATTTGTTATTAATAACTAAACACAATATTTGATGTGGAAGATTTTAGAAGCATAGTGTGAGGAGGATGTGGGGAGCCTACATCTTTTCTTTATATCAACCTGTTGAGCGAGCCCATGCTGACCGAGGAGGGGGCGATCCAGAAGGAAACCGGAGCAGAACCACCAACACCACGGACTCGCACAAAAAGACCCAGCCGCAGCCTGTCACTGACGGGTTCGGAGGATAATACCGCTACTACTGAGAATGGTGAAGAATCATTCAAGGTAGTAGCGAAAAAGACACGATTTCAACGGAAGGCTGCAGAGCTGCCGAATGGCAGAGCGCAGCCAGTGCAGAACTCCGAACCCGTGCAGACAGGGAGACTGCGGGCTCCAGGCGGGGCGTCAGTCCCTCCAAACGCGGAGGAAGAGAGCACAGCGCAGGGTGAGCCGGGCGCGGTGCAAGACTCTCTGCTAGCTGAATCTCAGCCGCCTGAAATAGTGCCGGCTGTAGCAGAGACCGGTGTCGGGGAGTTGGAGGGAGCTGCGAAGGAACGGATTCTCGGGGGCGAGCGAGAGGACAGCGCGGATGAGATGGAGGGGGAGCTCTCTGACTCCTCGCTTATCTCAGACATCCCTGATAGCCAACCCGTCAGTAAGAAAAAGTTATACACGCTTGAGCAGGTAAATGATTTTATGATAGAAACAAAAGGGAAAAGGGGAGTAGAAATAGAGAGTTTTTTTCCCTGATCTAAGGTTATTTCTCCACTCCGCTCACGTTATAACAAGGAAAGCCACAATAGAAGAATTTGATCAGCCAAAACGTTATAGATTAAAAAAAATTGTTCAGAAAATTAAAAAGGATCTTAAAAGTGGTTCAAAATCTCTTGTTTAAAAATGGCTGTGTTTTATGAAACTTCTTTTATTACTTGTTTTAGTGTGTTAGTTTTTTTAGCTATGATGGAAAGGTGCGTTTTTATTTCTTTTAATCTAAACGGCTGCAGACAGTCTTTTAAGAGGGCGCAGCTAGTCGGGTTTTTAGAGCAGAAGCAGGCGGGGGTGTGTTTCTGCAGGAAACGCACTCGGATCAGGAGAATGAGGAGGCGTGGCGAGCGGAGTGGGAGGGGCTGTGCGTGATGAGTCACGGCGCTAGTACCAGTGCAGGAGTAGCCGTGCTTTTTAAACCCAGCCTGGGGGCAGTTTTACTAGATATGGATGAAATCGAGAAAGGGAGGATTTTAAAAGTAAGAGCTAGGCTGGGCAGTACAGTGTATGTTTTTATTAATATTTATGCCCCCAATAGAGGGGGGGAACGAATTTTATTTTTTAAGAAATTAAAGCAAGCTCTTTTTAATATTAATAATAATGATGTGGTGGTAGTAGGAGGAGATTTTAATTGTACTGTTAATTTTAATATTGATAGAAATAATGATGAACCACACCCTCAGTCCTCCAGAGAGTTGGCTGCATTGTTAGAGTCCAGTGACCTGGTTGACATATGGAGATGCCTGCACCCCAGTTCAAGACAATACACCTGGTCTCAGTATCACACAGACTGTGTATATAGAGCAAGACTAGACCGGTTTTATACTTCTAAAAACAATTTAAATAAATTTATCAAAGCAAGAATCATCCCCAGTAGTCTCTCTGACCACCACTGTCTATTAATTACAGTAATAATTCAATCAGAACCCCACAGAGCATCTTACTGGCATTTCAATGTAAAATTATTACAAGATGTAAAATTTAAGCAACAATTCAAACTTTTTTGGATAATTTGGAAAAAAGAAAAAGCACAATATAAAGATTTAAGACAGTGGTGGGACATTGGCAAAATACAAATTAAATGTTTTTGTCAACAATATACTATAAATGCAACCAGGTCACTGAACACAGCCGTGAGAGAACTGGAGTCCAAAATCCTCCTCCTAGAGGAAAGTTTAAATTCAGAATTTAAAGAACAGACCCTGGAGAACCTAAAGGAGCAGAAAATCGCGCTGGGGAGCTTGCTGAAGGAAAGAGTGAAGGGGGCGATTGTGCGTTCCAGATTCATGGAGTTGAGAGACATGGATGCCCCCACTAGTTTCTTCTTCAACCTGGAGAGGAAGAGAGCGGACAGTAGACAGCTGTGTTGTATCAGGACTCCTGGTGGGAAAGAACTGCACACCCGGGAGGAAATCAGCAGAGAGGCGGTGCGTTTTTACAAGGAACTTTATAATAAAGAACTGTGCAACATAGAGGACACTGAGCGGCTGCTCCAGGGGTTACCCAGCCTCAGTGAGAAGGAGCAGATTCAGCTGGACGCACCGCTGACCCACCAGGAGATGACCGCCGCTGTCAAGCAGCTCTCCAGCGGAAAGGTTCCCGGGATCGATGGACTGCCAGCAGAATTTTATAATAATTTCTGGGATATAATGGGGGAGGATTTGCTCCAGGTTCTGAGAGAGAGCCTCAGCCACAGGGAACTGCCTCTTAGCTGCCGTAGGGCAGTGGTTACACTGCTGCCCAAGAAGGGAGACCTATGCCAGCTTAAAAATTGGAGACCTGTGTCAATTTTATGTTCTGATTTAAAGATTTTATCCAAAACAATCGCTAATAGATTAAAAAGTGTTATTGGAACTGTAATACATATGGATCAAACATATTGTATACCGGGTCGCTCTATTTTTGATAACTTGTTTTTTATTCGAGATTTTTTAACTGTAAGTGATATTTGTGATTTTAATGTAGGAATGGTCTCCCTGGATCAAGAGAAGGCTTTCGACAGAGTCGACCACACCTACCTCTTTCATACACTGGAAGCCTTCGGGTTCGGTCCTGGTTTTATTTCTTATATTCGGCTTTTATATTCCAACATTTTTAGTATTTTAAAGATCAACAATGGGCTGAGTCAGCCCTTCCCAGTGTGCAGGGGTATAAGGCAGGGCTGTGCCCTGTCTGGTATGCTGTATTCACTGGTTATAGAGCCCCTGCTGCACCTGCTGAGGGTCAGGCTAGCTGGATGGACAGTGCCCTCCTCGCCCTCCACACCCTCCTCTGCCACAGTGAAGGTGTCTGCCTACGCAGACGATGTGACTGTGTTTGTGAGGGGGGATGCAGATGTCCAAGCGCTGCAGCAGACTCTAAATGAGTTCCAGAGAGCATCTTCTGCCAGAGTAAACTGGGCAAAATGTGACACCTTCCTGTCAGGCAGCTGGGATGAGGGCACCCCTCCTTTCCTGCCTGAGGGGCTGAAATGGAACAGAACAGGTATTAAAGTGTTGGGGGTGCACCTCGGAACAGAAAACTACATGAAAAAGAACTGGGAGGGTTTGTTGGATAGGGTGAGGGGGCGGCTGCAGAGGTGGAAGGGACTGCTGGCTCAACTGTCCTTCAAGGGCCGGGTGCTTGTTATTAATAATCTGGTGGCCTCTAGCTTGTGGCACAAGCTGGTATGCCTGGACCCACCCCAGGGCCTGGTGAAGGAGATCCAGAGAGTGTTGCTGGAGTTCTTTTGGAGCGGGAGACACAGTTTGAGGCCGGCAGTCCTCTACCTCCCTAGTGATGAGGGGGGGCAGGGGCTAGTCAGCATTGCCAGCAGGGTGGCAGCCTTCAGACTGCAGGCGGTTCAGAGACTCCTGTACACTGAGGAGGAGGCTCATTGGAAGAGGCTGGCCTGTTTCCTTCTCAATAGATTTGGGGGGCTGGGGTTAGGAAAACACCTGTTTTTAATTGAGAACACCAGTTTTAGTAAAGCAGGACTTCCTCCTTTTTATCAAAGTATTTTAAAAGCCTGGCAGCTGGTGAGGGTGGAAAGGGATGTGGAGTCCTTGACAGGGCAGGACCTGTTTGAGGAGCCCCTATTTTTTAATCCACTCTTTCCAGTTAAGTTCCTCCAGTCGATGACGCTCTGTGCCAGTTTTTTAAAAGCAGGTGTAACCAGGATGGTCCACCTGTTAAACCTTGAGCTCTCCTGCTGGCTAACTGCCTCCCAGCTAACTGCACAGCTAGGCTGGCACTCAGAGAGGCTTGCAGAAAGACTGATGGGTGAGTTGAGGGGCTGCCTCTCCCCGCGGCTCAAGGCAGTCCTGAGGGAGGAGTTGTCCAGAGGCACAGAGCAGAGACAGCTTTCCTTATTTCCAGGGATGATCGTGTCACCAGCAGTAGGTGAGGAAGGTGAGGGCGGTGGAGAGAATGGAGGGACTTTGCTTAAATTGCAGAATGTGGAGGAAATTATCTTTCACACAATGAATAGAAAACATATATACAAATTGTGTGTTAAAGCCACAGAGTATAGTAGGCTAAGGGGTCTGGTAGACTCTAAGTGGCGAGCTTACTTGGCTGTAGAGGAGGGGCACAGGCCGGTGTGGAGGGTGCTGTACAAGCCGCCTCTCGCCAAGAGAGTGGGGGACCTGCAGTGGAAGATTCTACACTGCATTGTGTCCACAGGCAGGTTTCTCCATAGAGTGGACCCCAGCATCAGTGAGCAGTGCGCTTTTTGCTCAGCAGAGGAAACTCTCTTTCATGCCTACAGTGAGTGTGAGAGGCTGCGGCCACTTTTTAATTTACTGCAGGGAATCCTGAATAATTTAGGGGTCGTTTTTAGTAAGGAGCTTTTTATTTTTGGGGTTCTATACAGTTTTAAAATGAAAAACAGGTGTGTTCTTATTAATTTTTTAATTGGACAGGCAAAATTGGCTATTTTAAAGACAAGGAAAAATCAACTCTCTGGTTCTGGACTGACCAGTTTAGTGGTTCAGTTCAGGGTGCTCGTGGTCAGCCAGATCAGAGTAGAGTTTGAGTATTTTAAACTGGTCAGTAACCTGGAGGACTTTCAGGAGAGGTGGTGTGTGGGAGACGCCTTGTGTGCTGTGAGTGAGGAGGGGGAGCTCCAGTTTTTGTTCTAATTTTATTTAATTTTTGTTTTACAGTGTTTTATTTTGGCTTTTATCTGTTTTCAACAAAGAAAAAAACACTGTTTAATATTGATTTTTTAATGATCCTTTTATTTTGTTTAAAATCTGTTTTTAAGGAGAACACGATATATTTTAGGATTTTTTTAAATTTTGCTCAGGCAGTAGGAATCTTAACTTTTGTTGTGTTTTACCTTTATTTGAATTTTAATGGATTTTATTTGCAATATTTAAATAAAGGATCTTAAAAGTCAAAAGTCTCTCTCTCTCTCTCTCGCTCTCTCTCTCTCTCGCTATATATATATATATATATATATATATATATATATATATATATATATATATATATATAGTGATCGAGCAACCACTCACTCCTGTTCATTGCCCCTCTCAAACAGACCCAGCACACAGAGAAACACAGTTTTCTAAGCACTTACGTGATATTTTTTTTAATAAACAAGAATTAAACACAACAAAATAAACACCTAGCTCCTTTTTGAGCACAAACTAAAATACAAACAGGAACTTAACTCAAACAGGACAGCTAAGCTGTTTACCTGTTTTAAAAAAATGAAACAGAACTCATGGGTTTACACAAAACACAATTCACAAAAAGGCAAGACACAGTACCTTTGTCTTTCAATACACTTGAGCACACTATCAAGCACACATTACCAGGTGCGGGTGATAATTAACACTTAAACAATAATCAAAAGAGTTATCAAATTAGGACTTTTCAGCTCATGTCCTTCTGGGAGGTGTAGCCCTATTCTCTATATGTATGTATGTACATTGCATGTCCCTTTCTCATACGGTGTGAAAGCATTTGTAAAGGACTAGCACTGCATTGAACAAGGGAACCAAACAAGCTTATGCTTCAAATGAATACAATAAGGCACACAATACCACCACCATTAATGTGGCTAGTCCAAACCGGTGTAAAGAGGTGCTGGAAGACCCTCACCAACCTTCACGTCTCATGAGATGCTATGGCTAGTTGCAGCATGAGAAAATATCATTGGAAAAAACTGGGAGTGGAGGGGGGATAACTGGCCATGTTAACCAAAATATTATCACTTATGGTTAATTACTGTAGATTTGTGAGATGCAAGATTGCCTCATATAATACAGTATTCTACTTTACCATTATTTCAATTATATTTGTTTTTCAATAATATATAGTTTTCTACATAATTGCAGCAGGATAGTAAATTCTGGCATTTAATAACAATACAAAAAACACAAATGCGAGATGATTTAATAAATGCATTTGCAACAAGTACTGTGCATTAGAGGCTGTAACAGTAAGGGTTTGGAATCTTGTGAGAGCCATACATTATCTGGTCACACTGTCAGTATAATTCCAACTGATTCCCACAGATGAGTGGGAATCAGTTGGTGTGACAGAAATACAATGATTCTTGGTTGTAAATCTCCCTCCCAACCTGTGAGGGCGCTAAGCAGCGAGAAGGTCTATAATTTGGTCTATAATTTTCTTGTGCATCCATGTTGCATGTGAGGATGCTGTGAAGTTCATATGCTGAAGACAGTACAGTATTTAAAGTCTATGATTTGAAAAATGCATTACTGTTGGTAAATGCAACATAGCCCCAATACTGCACTCTACCAGGTATCAAAACTGAAAATGAAAATGTAATAATAACGAATTGAGTCCGACAAGGAGATTCTGTCTAAGGTTTTGAACTCTGTACCGTGTACAAATCTGAGACCCTTTGGTCTTTTGGAGCTTTCTGACTTTAAATATGTTCCACTGTTTTGACTGGTTTCACAGCCCCTAATTAGCAGCAATATTGGACTACCTTACCTAAAACAGCATTAGATAGTCCAAGATTAGTGTTAATCATGGTTTTCCAGTCAAAGCAGTTAAGTTGAGTTTCCACACCTCCATCACTCGAGCCCAATACAGTACCTTGATTTCTAACATTGTCAAAGTATGTTAAAGCCCAGTCTGGAATTCTAGAACACTGTAGTTATTCTGGGAGCAAGGTGACATCCACCTGGGTTGCTGAAGCCTGCACTGGTTGCATTAATCTGCTGTAGCTGGAGTCGGGACCCAGTGAAACGTTTCTAATTGAACAGGTCGAATTGAAGCTGCCAATGTTGTGATTCAGAGGACAGTGTGACGGTCGAACCGATGGATAAACTTAGGCATTCTAGTGTGGATGCAAATGTTTAGTTTAAAGCAAAGTATCTGGGAATCTTTCAAAGAAAAAAAAGCAAATATGGGGGCATTTTATGGGTGAAGCTGAAGCGACAAATCAGCAAAACAAAATAAACAGGCTAATTGGAAAACTTTCAAAATGTTGCCCGCCCATTGAAAGTTTTGTACACGTTTGTGTACACTGCATATACCTGGCTATGCCCCTGAGAATAGGTACAGCAAACCTGGACGTCTGGGTAAGTAATGCATTATATTTGAAACCCTACAGCCTGCTCAGTAAAACTTTAACATGGTGGTGACAAGTAATGTTGTAACCAATGGTATTTACGGGTAAAATTTCTACTGTGGTATGCAAATCCTGGGTTAAAGACAAGATATTGCATGTGTGAGTGTGTGAGTGTGTGTGTGTGTGTGTGTGTGTGTATGTGTGTGTGTGTGTGTGTGTGTGTGTGTGTGTGTGTGTGTGTGTGTGTGTTCTCTGATTGGTTGTTTATGTTCTGTTAATGTTCTGTTGTTTGGCACACTGGACCTGCAGGGCTGCGCTAGTAGCCTTCATCCAACCTATGAAAGTATGCTCACAGAATTGTTCAGTGAAGCGCACCGTCAGGTCTGTGACTGTTCACACACAAACAACACCTGAAAGGGTGTATGGGGGGCTTTGGTTGGCTGAGAGCCAATAACAATGTATCTGTTCATGATCCAGTACTTGAAGGGTGATCTAAAAACACACTATGAAATCTCTTATAATATAGCAAAATAGTGCAACATACTGTCAACTGAGATCAATCTTGCTTCAGGCTCCATTGTCATGGGTGAAGTTTTAAAAGGAAAACTGGGCACAGAGCAGCCAGAGAACAGAGGAGCAGAGTCTTCTGTTCAAAGGAGTCAGTGTTCCTGTCAAAGCTACAAATCCCTAAGACACCACACGGCATTCAATCAGTTTAAAGTCATAACAGCCTACTATATTTCAGCTCATGAAAGAACGAAAAGGACATCTCCTTTAAAAGTTTACCACAGTAAAAGCACTCAGTGTCTCTAATTACTGTGTATTTACATAGTATACATGTGTAGTTGCACATAAATACAATGTTATTATGCATAGCTATAATGCACTTAATGTGAAAATCTTTTTGCAAAATATAACCCTACACCTACCCTAACTCTTTTCTGGTACATTTGTGTACTTACATATATCATGCAAAAAGGTTTACATTATACATTGTAACTTTGCATAATGACATTGTAATTATGTGCAAGTACACATGTATTTACCAAGTAACTGCTATGTAAATACACAGTAATTTGAGACACGAGAAGTGTAACAAAACTTTGTGAAATCATGATA
This sequence comes from Polyodon spathula, assembly GCF_017654505.1. Taxonomy (NCBI): domain Eukaryota; kingdom Metazoa; phylum Chordata; class Actinopteri; order Acipenseriformes; family Polyodontidae; genus Polyodon; species Polyodon spathula. The sequence continues at coordinate 2,333,315 of NC_054536.1, read as the reverse complement.
AACTATGGTAAATGCATACCATAACCACGGAAAAGCGCGCTAAAACTGCAGTGTATCATGCCGAGGTAAAGTTTTAAAAGGGACATGCCATATGCAGCAACACATTCTGAAGTGGTGTCTTCATTAGTTTACCCTGCATTAGCCAGGGTAAACTATTTTATATATCCTGTTTCCTTTCCCAAATCACATCGCTTTCTACAATGAGTCTCTTTTCACTGGCACCCTTTCAGCCTGTTGTATCATTCCCACAAATCCACAACTCCAACTTATAATGTACAACATGAGCAACATTAAAGGACTTTAAGTACAATATAAGCAAGGAATGCGTCATTTTGGATTCCGCGTGTAAAGCAAATATAAATTCTAATCCTACTCAAAAAAGTCATGATTTAGCACACTTTTTTTCCCTGAAAGAAAATGAAATGCGTGAGCAGTGCTTCAAATCTAGCAGTCTTTTAACATATTCCTAATAATAAAAATGATCGAATTTTCAGAAACCCAGAAATAATACATTTTCCTATCATCAGCAGAAAGTAACCTCTGACCATCATACTAATCACTACCGCAGCATTTGTATTGACTGGCTGAAGAAATGTGAGTAAAAATTCCCTAGGGAGATCCACGAGGTGATCCTCATATCCACAGCAATATTCTGAACACAACAGCAGTTACACTATCAGTAAACAGTTACACTCAGCAAAACAGAAAGACACTGCAGTCAATGGGTACACTGCTAGGAACAGCATCTATTCTCTGCCACAACTGTACATTCAGATTTAGAGCTACAGGCAACAGGATGTACAGAATAGTACAGAAAGGAATTATCAATGACAGGTTTAATCACAATGTTATAGGAAATGACCGAGATACATGCAAACAGGACAGGCGGGTGAAGGTACAGGAAGACACCTCCATGTGTCCACACTTCCATGACAACTGGAAAAAAATGTAAGTGTGTGTCACAGAGACGGCCGAGTGGGTGACCTCAGAACCAGGAAGGAATGAAATACACAAAGACAGAACAGATTAATTGAAATGATGAGGACGCTTGCTTGAGCCGGTTTATTGCAAAATAAAAGGGTTGGAACAAACAAAAACACAAGGACACAGCACATGCAGGCAAAACAAAGAGACAAACAAAACTGACTTATACTAAACAAAAATACAATGAGCAGATATTTTCCTAATATTATTATGATCGCAATTACTACCTATCCCGTTCTCCACTCACCGAACACCCAACCACGAGTGGGTGAAAACATGTTGCTTTTATGCAGCTGTACCGAGACTTGACTGCTAATCAATCATTTAATTGGAGTCATAAGAACATAAGAACGTTTACAAACAAGAGGAGGCCATTCGGCCCACCTTGCTCATTTGGTTGTTAGTAGCTTATTGATCCCAGAATCTCATCAAGCAGCTTCTTGAAGGATCCCAGGGTATCAGCTTCAACAACATTACTGGGGAGTTGATTCCAGACCCTCACAATTCTCTGTGTAAAAAAGTGCCTCCTATTTTCTGTTCTGAATGCCCCTTGTCTAATCTGTGACCCCTGGTCCTTGTTTCTTTTTTCGGTCAAAAAAGTCCCTTGGGTCGACATTGTCAATACCTTTTAGAATTTTGAATGCTTGAATTAGGTCGCCGAGTACTCTTCTTTGTTCAACACTGAATAGATTCAATTCTTTTAGCCTGTCTGCATATGACATGCCTTTTAAGCCCGAAATAATTCTGGTCGCTCTTCTTTGCACTCTTTCTAGAGCAGCAATATCTTTTTTATAGCGAGGTGACCAGAACTGAACACAATATTCAAGATGAGGTCTTACTAGTGCATTGTACAGTTTTAACATTACTTCCCTTGATTTAAATTCAACACTTTTCACAATGTATCTGAGCATCTTGTTAGCCTTTTTTATAGCTTCCCCACATTGTCTAGATGAAGACATTTCTGAGTCAACAAAAACTCCTAGGTCTTTTTCATAGATTCCTTCTCCAATTTCAGTATCTCCCATATGATATTTATAATGTACATTTTTATTTCCTGCGTGCAGTACCTTACACTTTTCTCTATTAAATGTCATTTGCCATGTATCTGCCCAGTTCTGAATCTTGTCTAGATCATTTTGAATGACCTTTGCTGCTGCAACAGTGTTTGCCACTCCTCCTACTTTTGTGTCGTCTGCAAATTTAACAAGTTTGCTTACTATACCAGAATCTAAATCATTAATGTAGATTAGGAATAGCAGAGGACCTAATACTGATCCCTGTGGTACACCACTGGTTACCACACTCCATTCTGAGGTTTTTCCTCTAATCAGTACTTTCTGTTTTCTACATGTTAACCACTCCCTAATCCATGTACATGTGTTTCCTTGAATCCCAACTGCGTTCAGTTTGAGAATTAATCTTTTGTGCGGCACTGGAAATCTAAATAAACCATGTCATATGCTTTGCAATTATCCATTATCGATGTTGCATCCTCAAAAAAATCAAGCAAGTTAGTTAGACACGATCTCCCTTTCCTAAAACCATGTTGACTGTCTCCCAGGACCCTGTTACCATATAGTTAATTTTCCATTTTGGATCTTATTATAGTTTCCATAAGTTTGCATATAATAGAAGTCAGGTTTACTGGTCTGTAGTTACCTGGTTCAGTTTTGTTTCCCTTTTTGTGGATCGGTATTACGTTTGCAATTTTCCAGTCTGTCGGTACCACCCCTGTGTCAAGAGACAGCTGCATGATCTTATTTAGCGGTTTGTAAATGACTTCTTTCATTCTTTGAGTACTATTGAAAAGTCTCGGTACAACTGGACGTGAATTAATAAAGTGCAATTCCCCGTGCTCACATATTATTACTTTTTACTTGCACGTGAAGTGCTGTGCAATCCTCGTGCCTAAATACAAATATACATTTTAAACACTCGTGTTACACAGACCCATTTATATCCCGTGTACCAATGACTATACACCAACATTTAACACACCACACGCAACATATAACAGATAATATACACAGGGGCGGGCACTTTGTCACAGTGTGACATAGAGAAGGCCGGATGGACGAGCAGACAGAAACCACTGTACTGCATATCCTCAGAATGAGATATTCCCAACACCACCATACTGCATATTCTCAGAATGAGATATTCTCAACACCACCATGCTGCATATCCTCAGAATGACATATTCCCAATCATTCAGTGTTACTGAACAGAGTGCATGGGTTAAAACACACCGCATTGCTTTCCCTAGCGTTCTGCTTTGTTGTAGGTATTGCTGCAATGTGTTTTTCAACATAATTGCGATTGTTTTGATATTTTTATTTTCATATCCCTGGTCCTAAATCTGTTTTGACCAGCTGCTTTTGTTTCACATCGGTTATGCGTTGAGTCTTCCAGTTGCTTCTGAGTTCACAACGTCACCAGCTTCAATCCAGCCTCTTCAATCAGAAGCATTTAATTGGTTCCTGACTCCTCTCATGAAGTAACACTTTATTAATGTGCTAACAATGTTAATTCCAAGATTCATGATGATTGGACAGACTGCTGTTCTGATATATGAGAGGTATGCTTGCCTTACCAGCAGGCCTGTCTTTAAACTGGAGCTGCTGACACACAACCAGCATCTTCATCCAGGATCAGTACGTTTTACAAACCGAGCCGCTACAGGATCACTTTATCTAGAATGGACTTACATTTTGCAGGAAGAGTTCTCACTACTGTAACCTACTGCATAGTGAGGGTGTGTGTCAGTCTAGCAGACTGCTCGTGCGAACCTTCCTTTTCGGCCAGCTTGTGTTTTCTAGGTTTGTTCTGAGCCATGCTTTGTTTTTCACATGCACAAGCTGTATTGTAAAACTGCCTGTGTGTTAACCCTTGTTGGTGTACACCATGCCCATCTGAGGAAACGACCCCACCATGTTACCATTGCTGCTAGTTCAGTGGTGGGGCATTGTACTGCACTGCACAGGAACCTGCAATTGCACCCGCTCAGCTTCTGCAGCCACAACCACTGTCTCTCTCTTATCAAAACACCAGACTGCACTGAATGTAAGATGTGTGGATTCTTTTACAAAGCCTGGCTTGCAATAGGATCTCCAAAACAGTAAACAAGGGCTTAGAGATGCAGATGTGTGGGATACATTATTCTGAAGCTGTCCTTTGAATATGAACCTTATGTTGAGCATCACGCTCTCCTTGAATATGGACGCCTACTAACCACATTCCAAATGTATGTCCTTGTAGGGGTCAATGGAGGTGAAACAAACAGCACTGAAGCTCAGTTGCATTGTGGGGTACGTTTCCCAACCCCAGACTCAGGAACAAGGAATTGATAAAGTGGGGTACTGTGGCAAAGTGATTTGTAGTGCCCCGGTGTATAGGTGATTTGAGGTGCTCCAACAAAGGACAAACACAAAGTTTACCGGTCAGGTTTCTTTTAATGCCCTTTAAACCGGGTTTCAAATAATAAAGCTGGCTCTACCCAGCAGTGGGTATTGCCAGCAAAAACTGGACTCAAAATAATAAAGCTGGTTCTACCCAGCAATGGGTATTACCAGCTACAAAACAAAGGGGTTGCAGTCCCAAAATAATAACCACAGAAAACACGTCTCCAAACTGGGTGCTCTGGTGCAGGCGCGGTGCTCTGAGTGCTGGTGCTCGTGCGCGTTCAGGTCGGGCTTCTCGCTGCAGCTCCAGCTTCGTATCAGCCGTCTGGCAAAACAAACACAATACTCCTCAATGAACCCACACTTCATTCAAGATTCCGTCCTTGTCTCCTCCCATTAACCACAACAAAGGAGCCGATTACGGCGTCACGTCCCCCTAAAGTACCCTAAGCCCCGCCCCCTCCGATAGCTAGTTCAATATCGTCTCCACCAATTCATGACTGAAACTTCGCTCACCGTACTAGGGTGATGACTCCAGGTACTGTAACGCTGCCCTCTTCCTGAATGGCCGGCTCCCGACTGTCCCCGGGATGAACTGCCCAACCATTCAGTAGGAAGCCCGCAGCTCCTGTTGTACAGTGCCCTCACCGGTCGAGAGGGAGATTGTTGATTCGGATTCATTCGCTCTCCGTCACAGGTACATTTTGACCTTGCATATGTTCTGTGTTTGGAACAACATTGTAACTCACAGCAAGAAATTGACAGTGTTTAGATAATTATCAGGAAAACAGAGTGTAAGCAGAGCTCACAAAGTTCAGCTTCACACCCCCGCATTTAGGTAAGATATATAAGACAGGCACTTGAGAGTGCGAGTGAGACAAGCTCCCTGAATCTTTTCCTGATGAGAGACCCTCTCCGTACCTGAGCTACCTCCCAGAACATTAGGGAACCGATCACTGTCTGACTTCATGTTACTTTTATTTGCCTTAATCCATGTTAGCAATGATACTTCACATCAGTGAGTAAATTCAATCAAACCTTTTTTTAAATTATGCTTATATTTTTCAAAGATTATTAGTAATACAGAAATACACAGTTATTGCGATTATACCTCTAGATGCAGTATAATGGTCATCTGTCTTACAGTTATAGAATAGGCCCATGATATCTGCCTGAGTTGGAGGTCATTCTTTCAGCCACAGGAGTGAAGGATGTCATGGTGGGTCTCCTGAATAGCTCACTGAATGTCTCTACTTCTGAGTGTTTAAGTGCTACAGCTAACAGATATTATGCTAAGCCACCCATATACTTCAAGCTTTGTTCTGTCCATTCTGCCATGTACACAGTCTTGATAAGACCAGACCAGTGATTTGTTATTGTGAACCTTCAGAAACCTTCACACCCCCAACCCTAGTATATGGAAATCTCAGTTCAGCACCTGTCATAACTCTATAGTGACTCATGTGATTGGTTTTTTTAGCCATTAAACAAGGACCTGATTTGCCTACTGTATTTTAAGATAACATTTATTTTTTGGATATATATAGTGCCAATAGTAAGTCTATACCCCCTTTTCAAAATGTTCCCCTTTTGTTGCCTTTTAGACTGGAATTAAAATGCATTAAAATAGTTTTGAGAGCCACTGTATGTGTGGGATGACATGTGTTTTCTATTTGACTGACTTCTATTTTCACAGTCTTTTTGTTTTTTAATTATACTTTAAATCGCATTACAAGCCACTGCAACAAAAGAAAACCTGTATATCGATGGAAGGTGTCAGAATGGGGTGTTCTACATAGCTGCTTCTGTGGCTCTGACATGTTTGACCAAGTGTGTAATCACAGCATGCTGGGTGCCAATAAACAAAGGGTAAGCCAAAGAATGCACTTTGAATTGAGAATTCCTTATGTGACGTGGAAGAAATGCTGAATCTGCAATGCGTTTTCATGAGACACCTAGGTGTGAAAGGTGCTATAATAAATTATTATTATTATTATTATAAGAGATTAATGTTCGTTTTAAGATTGATGGCCCAGCATTTAGAAACAAAAAAGGATCCTGCTTTGACGTTAGTGTAAAGGTACATTTTCTGGGAGGAGTAAAAGAATTTCAACAGTAAAAGCGGTAAGATTGCAGTATTTACAGAGAGGAGCAGTGTTCTGATCATTTGTTTGTATCTGCTCAGTTTTAATAATCATGTTCTCCTCATTAGCATCCAGTGTACCGAACATTTGTCTCAACGCTGTGCAAAACCACCCGTGCACTCTGCTTTTAGATAGCCATCAACATGAGAATTAAGACACCAACAGCAAATGTATATATTTAGGGTGAAGGCTGGGCGCAAACTTGCAACTTTGTCCATCGCAAGCGAGAATCTTAACCACAATGCAAAAGAGCCAGGCTTGTCTGCAGTTGTGGTTTTAATGCTTTTAACCTCATCTCACTGACGGGACAGGACAGAATCTGTAACAATGTGTATCACACAACATTGCACATTTTTATGTACAGTTGTAGCCAAAAGTGTACATACCCCAATGAAAATTTATAAAAATGCTGATTCAAAAGTATTCATACCCTGACAAGAAAAATGAAATTAATAGCTGGTTGAGGCACTTTTAGCAATAATAACCTCTTTTAAACAATTAGCATAATTGTCAATGAGCTTTTGGCATGATTCTTAGTGGCAAAATTGTTCCATTTCATTCAGATTCTGAGGACTTGTCTTGTGCACAGCCTTCTTCAACTCACACCAAAGATTCCAAATCAGATTTAAATCGGGATTTTGACCAGGCCGTTCCAGAACCTTGACTTTGTTCTTCTTTAACCATTCTGAAGTAGATTTTGATGTGTGCTTTGGATCGTTGTCATGTTGGAACGTCCAGTTGTGCTTTAAACCGAGTTTTGTAGCGGAGGGTTTCAGGTGATTGGCTAATATCTTTTAGTATGCTGTGGAATCCATTTTGTCATGTATTGGTACTGTGCCATTAGAGGAAAAACAGCCCCATAGAAGGATATTACCACCTCCATGCTTGACAGTTGGTATGGTGTTCTTTTCTTCGTACGCCTGCAATACTCGACCTGTGGCTGAAATGGAAACTTGCAGTCAATTCTCTTGGAATGCCTTTGGCAGTCAATCTGGGATTACATTAACCTTCCTCACAATTCTGCTGCTTGTTCTTGATGAAAGAACCTTATTTCTTCCAGACTGAAGGAGTCCTGTGACAGTACCATGAATCTTGTACTTCTTGATAATAGAAACAAGAGCTGAAATTGGGATACTCAAATGGTTGGACATTTTCTTGTATCCTTCCCCAGCTTTATGACAATAAATAATTTTCTGCCTAAGGTCTTCAGATAGCTCTTTACTTTTCCCATATTGACTTATTGGTAATGACAGCAATCATTGTATGCCTAACTCTTGTATACTCAAAAAAGTAGAATAGAATTGAAATTTCTAGCGCCTTGTAGATAATAACATCATAGCATCAAAGGGTGTGAATACTTTTGAATCAGCATTTTTGGAGTTTTTCAGGAACAAAATGCTGAAATAATCTTGTAACGCAAAAGAAGCAAAACTTTTGCTACAATTGATTTTTCCTGAAATTCTTTGTTTTTGAGAAATTTGTAGAAATTATAAATTTCCATTGGGGTATGTAAACTTATATCATATATCATTTTTCATTTTCTCTCATTTGAATTTGCTTTTATTTACTATTGATTTTATTGTATTTTATAACTATATCTGTAATGTGATACTTTGTAACAACTATAAGTCACCCTGGATAAGGGCATCTGCTAATAAATAAATACATAAATAAATACATTATTATTATTATTATTATTATTATTATTATTATTATTATTATTATTATTATTATTATTATTATTAATAATATATCGATCACTGGTTTATTAAACCCTCCATTAATTTGCACTCACATCAAACTGCACGTTTTGTGTCTCATATTATGAAAAACCTTTTCCAGGATCATTATGAAATGTGTCATTCAGTCACTTTGCAGATGTTTCCCAAATTAACAATAATGGCCGCTTTGTTGGCAATAGTTTATTAAATCTGTGAAAGGAGACTGTGTCCTCCAGTCTGCTTGATCAGCTTGTCTCGAATATTGATGGATTTATTTTCAAGCCTTGCCTCTCCTCTCACCTTGTTTCATGTCATCAGCACTGAATGATCATTTTCATCTCATTCTGAATGTCTCTGAAAATACAACAAAAAAGCAGCTTTGTTTGTTACACAGGCATCCAAAAAAACTGAAAGAATGGGCAGGTTCACTATAATTTGTTTGATCTGTTTCTTTCACTCTTGAATTGATTCCTAGCCCCAGTCATGTCTGTGGGACACCTTTTATATATTCGTAAGAGCAGATGGCATGTTACATATGCCCAGTTTTTTTTTAAAGGGCAGGGAAACTGTCCAGATTTTTAAAAGAGTTTGTTTTAACCAGCACTGCTGAAACAGAACCCAGTACAAGACTTCACTGTCCTGTGAGAGAGAAGGAAGGACTCTGTTTATACGTGTATACATATACAGAGAAAGAGAGAGATGAGAGAGATGAGAGGGATAAGAGACGAGAGAGAGAAGAGATAGAGAGATTTTTATTTTTATTTGTACTTGCAGTTAATTAATCTGATTACAGAAATCCATAAAAAATTGTTAAAATCCACAAAGTCCCATCACCATGTATATATACATCGACCGTGGACGGGCGCTCCCGGGAGCCGGCGCTCAATTGGCTTTACTGGATGCGCCACTCGGGAGCCCCGTTATTATAATTTACTTATTTATTTATTTTTCAATTTCGTTGTCACCAATGGCTTTTACCCTGGTTCCCTCCCCAATCTGGAATGCCGTGTTTCTGCCAATCCATCATTTTTCGCACAGTGGATCCACCAGACCTAAAGTGGCGGAGGACAACACAGATCTGAATAGCGCCACTGCAGATCCGCAGGTGCGTGGTGAATCATGGATTGCCCTGCGGACCTAAGCACTCCCTACCCGGCAGCACTCGACCAATTGTGCTGCGCCCCCTAGGAACCCTCAGTCACAGTCGGCAATGACATAGCCTGGATTGGAACCTGCAATATCCAGGCTACAGGGTGCATCCCGCACTCCACGTGGAGCGCCTTTAACGGATGCCCACTCGAGAGCCCCTTTTTAACAATTATTTCTGTTTTTGTTTTGCACGATAATTCACTGATGGTGAAAATAGAATGTCTTTAAAAGGTTTATATAAAATACTAAATATTCAAGTAATCAATAAAATATTTACTAACATTTGTTGTATTATAACTCGAGACAATTATCAATTTTGAATGTGATAATACAATTTTTTTCTGTTGTAACAAATATTAAGGGATATGTATCAAGATCGACCGACGCAGTGCCAAATCACAAATGTATTAACTGGCCGAAAAGCTATGAGACAAGTTAAGCTACCACATTTAAATGCATAAATGGGATTGCTAAGAGTGAAGCGCCGAGACTGACAGCAGCACTGTGTGTGGAGAATGATAGTTTTGACAGTGATCAGTTTCACTCACTTATCTCCAGTTACGTAACAAGGTGCTCCATGTGAAAAAAGAACACCACCCTGCAACAAGGGTTGGGGTTAATTTCTTTTTTTCAATTCCAATTTATTTTGAATTCAATTTTTAAGTAATTTCCAAATTCCATATTCCCATTCCATTTGAATCAATCCCAAATCCTTTGAATTTGAATTGGAATTCCTTTGACGGAATTGGAAGTGGGATTGATTAAAAGGAAATGGGAGAACATTTCAAGGGACCATTCAATTCGGGAGATGGCTTGCTCATTAAAATAGTTTGTATATTTTTAAAGAAGAGATGATTATCTATTCACAGATATCAGGGTCTAAGTAAGGGGTTTAAGTGAGGATAATTGGGCAATACAATTGCCAGCCCTGGTCTTGCTGTAAATCAATATTTGATTCCAAAATTTTGAACACTGCTGTTTTTTTTGTTTTGTTTTGTTTTTTTTATAGAAACACAATAAGAATACAGAGCAAGCCTAAAGAAACCATAGGATTCTATTTAATAAAGAACCCCAATAAATCACATTTCCAAAGAGTGCTTTGATTTTAACCAACACCTGAGTGATTTAGCATGGAGGTACCAACAGATGGTGTTTAAAAACCATTAACGCTCATGTTTAGAAGGACTGAGTTCTGCAGCCCTTCTTCTCGTATGTAGTATTGACCTAAATCTGTCAAACAAACGTATCCTGGAAAAAGAAACTTTTATTCACACATTTTCCAACAGCAATGCCTAATTTATAGCCAGGGGCACTTATGTAAATGCATTTTAGAGTCTAGTCATAATCTTAAAGGCATGGAAGATATTTTTATTAGATGTCATATTTACTGATAATTTACATGCCTGTCTTACAGGGATATAAGAGTATGCATGCAGCAAAAACTTTGCTATATACGATGTCCTCGATGCGATATCCTTTTGTAGTTTCTTTGAGTACATGAAATAAAATATCTAAATTGTTTTTTTGTTTTTTTTGTTTGTTTTTTTTTTTTATTCGGTTTCAATCTTAAAATTCTAGGTGAAGCAAAACTTTTGCCGATAAAGAATTTCAATTTCCAGTAGGTAATTAATGATATAGAAACAATAGGGACTCACTAGCTATGTTTCCATCAACAAGACAAACTAATTCCTAGCGAACTCACAATATTTCACACAAAAATATATGCAAATCTTATACAAAAACCAGTTTCCATCAAACTGGATTCTAGCGAACAAACAGCTGTGCGTAATCACGACTTTAAAAAATGGTCATCTTGATCCGAACAAAAAAAAGGCTTGATGTATTTCCATCATGTATGTTCTATTTGCTCATTAAACTAGCATAAGAAATGTGACATTTGGAAATCTAACATGAGATATTGTGCGCATCATTTATCGTACAGGATACATTTTTATCCACCCCTATCGAACACATTTTTTTTTTTTTGTTTGCTCGTACGCATCAAAACAACAGAAGCAGTGGGGTGTTGTAATATATTTGCACACTACTGAACTACAGAAGCAATGGGGTGTTGTAATACATGTGCACACTGCTGAACTACAGAAGCAATGGGGTGTTGTAATGCATGTGCACACTGCTGAACTACAGAAGCAATGGGGTGTTGTAATGCATGTGCACACTGCTGAACTACAGAAGCAATGGGGAGTTGTAATACATGTGCACACTGCTGAACTACAGAAGCAATGGGGTGTTGTAATACATGTGCACACTGCTGAACTACAGAAGCAATGGGGTGTTGTAATACATGTGCACACTGCTGAACTACAGAAGCAGTGGGGTGTTCTAATACATGAGCACACTGCTGAACTACAGAAGCAGTGGGGAGTTGTAATACATGTGCACACTGCTGAACTACAGAAGCAATGGGGTGTTCTAATACATGTGCACACTGCTGAACTACAGAAGCAATGGGGTGTTGTAATACATGTGCACACTGCTGAACTACAGAAGCAATGGGGTGTTGTAATACATGTGCACACTGCTGAACTACAGAAGCAATGGGGTGTTGTAATACATGTGCACACTGCTGAACTACAGAAGCAATGGGGTGTTCTAATACATGTGCACACTGCTGAACTACAGAAGCAATGGGGTGTTGTAATACATGTGCACACTGCTGAACTACAGAAGCAATGGGGTGTTGTAATACATGTGCACACTGCTGAACTACAGAAGCAATGGGGTGTTCTAATACATGTGCACACTGCTGAACTACAGAAGCAATGGGGTGTTCTAATACATGTGCACACTGCTGAACTACAGAAGCAATGGGGTGTTCTAATACATGTGCACACTGCTGAACTACAGAAGCAATGGGGTGTTGTAATACATGTGCACACTGCTGAACTACAGAAGCAATGGGGTGTTGTAATACATGTGCACACTGCTGAACTACAGAAGCAATGGGGTGTTCTAATACATGTGCACACTGCTGAACTCTCAGAAGCAATGGGGTGTACAAACCACCTTTAAATAAGAGAGCTGGGGATGTGCAGTAGCAGGTTTTCCAATACTATTGTTCTAGTAAATGCTTTTATTACTATTCTAAACCCTGGGGTGTTGACTAATGCATTCTGCACACTGCTGAACTACAGAATTTCAATGGGGTGATTGTAATACATGTGCACACTGCTGAACTTTTTTTTTTTGGGGGGGGGGAGAAGGGGGGGGGGGGGGGAGTACCATAATAAAACAAAGCACACAGACCAGTTACCCAATTTCTTGCTCGGCCAAGCAAAGGTGGCTCTTTATAAGAGCAGGAGGAACAAGGTAAATGGCTGTAAGAGTCGAGATGCTGTATTTGTTTTTCATATGCTTGTAAAATGTAGGATTAAGTTAGATTTTAAATACTACAAAGTAATGCATAACTTGGACATGTTTGAGATGCTTTGGTGTACAAATGGCGCCTTGTGCAAAATATATGATGAAGAACTGATTATTAACCTGTATCTACAAAAAAAAGTGCCTATATATATATGAATATATATACCATGTGTTGGCAACCTCTGTAGTCCGGTGGCGCCTGCAGGAGTGTCCTTAAAAATTGCCCAGGTGACGGAACAGGAACCTGCCTTGAATTTACCAGGGTAATCGTAGCATTTCGAAAAAAACTTACTGACTTTGAAAGCACAAAGTTGGTAGTCATTTTTGTATTAATTTAGTATAAACACTGTTGAACTACATATGCAATTTTTTTCTGACTTTATGTGAACGAAAAATGACAATACATTTGCCCACTTTGAACCATTGAAAATAGTGATGTTTCAAACATATGCACTGTCCTGAACACAAAAGCAAAGTTTGTGGGGAATAATAGTGCATTTTCTGAACTTTTGAAGCAAAGCAATTAGGAAATAACACTTACACACCCAGGAACAAAAAATTGTGTTACATAGTGTAATTGCTAAAATTGGGTGTTGTAATACATGTGCACACTGCTGAACTACAGAAGCAATGGGGTGTTGTAATACATGTGCACAATGCTGAACTACAGAAGCAATGGGGTGTAATAATACATGTGCACACTGCTGAACTACAGAAGCAATGGGGCGTAACTAATACATGGTGCACAATGCTGTGTAACAGGCAATGGGGCAATAAGGGATACGTGTGCTGTACTGCTGAACTACAGAAAATGGGAATTTTCACAGGTAACTACATATTACACTGCTGAACTACAGAAGCAATGGGGTGTTGTAATAACATAAGAACATAAGAACATAAGAACATAAGAAAGTTTACAAACGAGAGGAGGCCATTCGGCCCATCTTGCTCGTTTGGTTGTTAGTAGCTTATTGATCACAAAATCTCATCAAGCAGCTTCTTGAAGGATCCCAGGGTGTCAGCTTCAACAACATTACTGGGGAGTTGATTCCAGACCCTCACAATTCTGAACTAAAAAAGTGCTCCTATTTTCTGTTCTGAATGCCCCTTTTTCTAAACTCCATTTGTGACCCCTGGTCCTTGTTTCTTTGCACAGGCTGAAAAAGTCCCTTGCGTCGACACTTGTCAATACCTTTTAGAATTTTGAATGCTTGAATTAGGTCGCCACGTAGTCTTCTTTGTTCAAGACTGAACAGATTCAATTCTTTTAGCCTGTCTGCATATGACATGCCTTTTAAGCCCGGAATAATTCTGGTCGCTCTTCTTTGCACTCTTTCTAGAGCAGCAATATCTTTTTTGCATAGCGAGGTGACCAGAACTGTACACAATATTCAAGATGAGGTCTTACTATGTGCATTGTACAGTTTTAACATTACTTCCCTTGATTTAAATTCAACACTTTTCACAATGTATCCGAGCATCTTGTTAGCCTTTTTTATAGCTTCCCCACATTGCCTAGATGAAGACATTTCTGAGTCAACAAAAACTCCTAGGTCTTTTTCATAGATTCCTTCTCCAATTTCAATATCTCCCATATGATATTTATAATGTACATTTTTATTTCCTGCGTGCAGTACCTTACACTTTTCTCTATTAAATGTCATTTGCCATGTGTCTGCCCAGTTCTGAATCTTGTCTAGATCATTTTGAATGACCTTTGCTGCTGCAACAGTGTTTGCCACTCCTCCTACTTTTGTGTCGTCTGCAAATTTAACAAGTTTGCTTACTATACCAGAATCTAAATCATTAATGTAGATTAGGAATAGCAGAGGACCTAATACTGATCCCTGTGGTACACCGCTGGTTACCACACTCCATTCTGAGGTTTTTCCTCTAATCAGTACTTTCTGTTTTCTACATGTTAACCACTCCCTAATCCATGTACATGCATTTCCTTGAATCCCAACTGCGTTCAGTTTGAGAATTAATCTTTTGTGCGGGACTTTGTCAAAAGCTTTCTGGAAATCTAAATAAACCATGTCATATGCTTTGCAATTATCCATTATCGATGTTGCATCCTCAAAAAAATCAAGCAAGTTAGTTAGACACGATCTCCCTTTCCTAAAACCATGTTGACTGTCTCCCAGTACCCTGTTACCATATAGGTAATTTTCCATTTTGGATCTTATTATAGTTTCCATAAGTTTGCATATAATAGAAGTCAGGCTTACTGGTCTGTAGTTACCTGGTTCAGTTTTGTTTCCCTTTTTGTGGATCGGTATTACGTTTGCAATTTTCCAGTCTGTCGGTACCACCCCTGTGTCAAGAGACTGCTGCATGATCTTGGTTAGCGGTTTTTAAATTACTTCTTATCATTTCTTTGAGTACTACTGGGAGGATCTCATATGGCCCAGGGGATTTGTTTATTTTAAGAGCTCCTAAAAGACTTTAACACTTCTGCCTCAGTTATGCTAATTGGAGTTATTTAAAACTGGACTAGGAACTGGATGACATGTGGGGAATGTTGTCAGTATCTTCCTTTAAGTAAAAACTTGTGAAAAGTAATCATTTAACATATTTGCTATTTTTTTTTCTTCCTCTATGATTTTGCCATTTGTATCTCTTAAACATTTAATCTCCTCTTTGAATGTTCTCTTGCTGTTGTAATATTGGAAAAACATTTTGGAATTGGTTTTAGCTAATAATAGCAATGTTCATTTCTATTTCTCTCTTGGCCTTTCTAACTTCCTTTTTGACTTGCATTTGCAGTTCTGTGTACTCTTTCTGTGTACTTTCTTTTTGGTCCTTTTTTAATGCTCTGTAAAGTGCCTTTTTTCGCTGAATATTTTTTTTAATTGATCTATTAAACCATTTTGGCAATTTTTTTCACAGGGAACTACATATTACACGGTAATGGGGAATCCGTGATAACTGATTAATTGTTTATGTTTTTGACTAGATAAATGCTAATATGGATTCAAATAAGATTAGTGCAGAATGAGCAAAACAAATTGTTTCTTAAATAACTATAACTGCCTCCTTGCCATAGCATTGTTTTATTTTAATTTTTATGAAAGTGAACCGTATTAAATGTACTGTACTTTATTTTTACTATTGCAAATCCATATCCAGTAGGTATGGGGCAGTGGCAGCTTGTCATAAAATAATAAAAAGCTTCCCTTATATCGTGCTTTCCAAGGTCTACTGCCTTGCTATTGGTTAACATGCAGCCTGAGAGTGGGTGGGATTCTGTGTGTATTCCACCCTCCACACTCTGCCTGTCAAGTGTTACTGTATCTGAAACACAGACATATTGGAAATGTGAAAAAACACGTTCATCAACAAGTCACATCCATGCTCTGCAACCCCCGAAAACAACAACATACATTCTCCCCACTCATTCACTCACTCCCCCTTACGGCATCACCTGTTCCGCTCACAATACATTTAATATATAAAAAACAGACCAGACAAACTGAACAGACAACAAGTCCTGCAACAAAGCAATTCTCCGGGTCATTACAATTTATGCTTTTAATTTGAAAGTAAAAATATATGAAAGCATGATGACCTTCATGTACAGAAATATACAACTAAACAAGAACTGTTGAGTATTTATTTTTATTTCATACAGTATTAAATGGCAGTGTTTATATGATAGTGACAAAGAAAGAAAGATCAAGATAGATAAAGAAGGAAAGAAATGTCTATGTATTGATTTATGTATTCATTTATTAATGTATTTATTTATTTATGTTTTACTTTTACCAAATATATAGTCTTTCCTTCAGCATAGTTAATTCTCAGGAAAATGAATGTTCCTTTTTGTCCACAAATCTTTCATCTTTCAAAATACTGCTTGTTTTCGCTAATTAATTGTGTCTCATGTAATAATATATAGCACTGACAGTATAATAACGCAACATGCTTGCAAACTGAAGGTTATAGTTTCAAATCCCACACATGGCAGACCTTTTTTATATTATAAAAAAGGGTATTTTTTGCAGACAAACATTCCATTTTAAAACAGAAATAAATAACTTAATATAAATAATATAGACGTCACAATAAATGCATTCCTTAGTATGTTTCTATACTGACCAAACAAGATAATTGTCATTAAACGCGGATGTCCTGTAATATACATATGCATGGATAAAAGTGTCTGGGGTCTGCAAAAATCTGCAAAACAATTGGGGAAAAGGAGAAGGACATTTTTAGATTACTTTGGCAATTTATTTCTCTTATTGTATGACAGTGTGACAGAGACAGAATGATTCTTGATGATAACTCTCTCTCCTGACCCGTGAGGGTGCTGTGTAAGGGGAACAGAGTGACCTGGACTGGATGGCCTGACAATTCATTCCCAGGGTTAGGTGGAAATCAGCCATCTAGAAAGGGGGCGGAGCTACGGTACACCAAGTCATCGACCCGGAAGGGAAGCGATGTGGCAGCCGCAGATTGGAGGAGAAACGGTTGCACTCACTAACCAAGGGGAGGTAGCGAGGTGATCTGTTCCTTTATATGGTTAAACACTGAACTGGAAGGAGAATATATTGGTATTGTGAGTGTTTTGTTTGTTTTGTCTAAAATCTACTTTTTTGCTATTTTTTTGTTTGTTGCTATTAGACAGTTAACATGATCCGGAACTGTCGCTACAGGCCAGCATAAAACCCGAACAACGCAGCACCTTGTTCACGATAAATTGTATTTTCACCACAAGCACTACAACACTCACTTTGGACTTGTGACCGTGTTAGTAGATATTGTTTGTGTTTAAATAGTGTGTCTATTGTTTGGGGACTGAACTTCGTGGATTCATTATCTTGAGCACTGCATCACCTCTACACCTGCGTGCTGCAAACCACTTTGACACAGACAGGTATTGACTTTTTTCTACATTTCGCCTAAGTGTTGGGAACTACAAAGTAAAAGTGAAATGGTTCTTTTGGCTGATTTTACTTTTGTTGCACCAATACCCTGAAAATCTGTAAACTATCTTTGCTGTATAGAGTCTCTGGCAGTTCTAGCTGATAACTTTGCACAAGGAACTAACGTTTCTCTCAATTTGTTGTTGGCTACACGATGCAAGCTTGTGGCTAGCTTCTAGCACTCATACTTAGAATTAATCTTCATGTGTCTTTTGCCAGGCAGATTATGGGTCATGTGTGGCTACCCACTTAAGTTTCAATTTCCATACAGTACGTTGTAGATTTTTTCTTTTTGTGGAAAAAATAAGAACAAAAAATAACAATAAAGGTCGTCCAGCCTAAATCGAACCTTCTTCAACAGGGAGGACCAAAACAAAATTGACTTTTTAATTGCTCGTGGTATGAAAAAACAAAATAGTTGAGTATTCGCAGTTTCTTTTTTCAAACCAGCTCTTCCTCTGAAATTAAAACATAGAACAAATTTAGAAATAGAAAACATAGAAAAAAAAAGAAATCATGAAATCGTTTTGTTTAACAAAATTTAATCTAAATTTTTTACTCAAAGTAGCTACCTTTTGCAGATATAACAGCCTTACACACTCGTGACATTCTTTGTACAATGGAAATCAAATATTGTTTGGAAAGTTCTTCCCAACACTGTTGCAGAAGTTCCCACAAATGTGTTGCACTTGTAGGTTACTTTGCTTTCACCCTTCTGTCCAGTTCATCCCAAACCAGCTTGATGGGGTTTAAGTCTGGAGACTGTGCTGGCCATTCCATGATTTGAAGCCTACTATCTTGTTCTTTTCTTCTAAGGTAGTTCTGACATAACCTGGAGGTATGTTTTGGGTTATTATCTTGCTGTAGAATGAACCCCTGACCAACTAGGCGTATACCAGAGGGTATTGCATGGCTCTGCAAAATGCTGTGGTAGCCGTTTTGGTTCAGGGTGCCACTCACTCTGTGCAAGTCGCCTACTCTGGATCAAGCAAAAGAGCCCCAGACCATCATGCTTTCTCCTCCATGTTTGACAGTTGGTGTCGCACACCGAGGAACCATCCTTTCGCCTCCTCGACAGCGTACAAAAACCTTGCGTGATGAACCGAAGATTTCAAATTTTGATTCATCGGTCCATAAGACCTTCTTCTAGTCTTCAGTAGTCTACTGGTGGTGCTTCATGGCCCAGGGAAGCCTCTTTTTCCTATTTTGCCATCTTAGCAATGGCTTTCTTATTGCCACTCTACCTTTCAAACCTGCAGCTCGAAGTCTTCTCTTCATAGTTGAAACTGAGCCTTGCTTACTTCGACCAGTGTTAAGCTGTGCTTGAAGCTGTTGTCTTGTGAGCTGCCTATCACGCAAGCTGTTGACTCTCAGAAACTTGTCTTCTGATTCTGCTGTGGCTTTGGGTTTGCCAGACCTTTTCCTGTCAGAGTTTCCTCCAGTTTCCAAGTGCCTTTTGATGGTGTAGGAAACTATATTCACTGACACCTTGGCTTTCTTTGCAATTTCTGTAAAGGAAAGACCTACACTTTTAAGGGTTTTAATGGTCTGCCTGTCTTCCTTTGTTAATTGCCTTTTTCTCACCATTATGATAGCAATATATTACTTCCTGCAGTACAATACTGTCCAAATAATGCTTAAGAGGCTGTAGTAACAGTCTGTTCCAGCACTGCTTTTATACAGTCGGAGGGTTTGTAAGTAATCAACAAAAGTTGGGACACCTGTAGGAATTGTTTGCATCAACTTTCATTTCTTGATTTACTTCCAGTGCTGCAGAACAGCTGTAAGTTTTTAACCCATTACTTGTTCCCTGAAAAAGGCCTTTTTGTATAACTCTGAAATGTACACTATTTTTCAGTTTTTGGTAACCTAAACTTTTTTTTTTAACCTCTGGCAGTGCTTACTTTCCTGATGTTTTTTTTTTCTCTAAACCACCCCCATACCAGTATATATATATATATATATATATATATATATATATATATATATATATATATATATATATATATATATATATATATATATTAGCCTCCCCACTTATTAAAGTCAGAAGCTGCTACTGGTATGGGGGTGGTTTAGAGAAAAAAAAATCAAGGAAGTTAGTACTGTGAAGTTTGAGGGAAGTCCAGATCGTGAAGCTTCTGTACTACGCTGCAGGGAAGTTAGTACTGTGAAGTTTGAGGGAAGTCCAGATCGTGAAGCTTCTGTACTACGCTGCAGGGAAGTTAGTACTGTGAAGTTTGAGGGAAGTCCAGATCGTGAAGCTTCTGTACTAACATGCAGTGAAGTTAGTACTGTGAAGTTTGAGGGAAGTCCAGATCATGAAGCTTCTGTACTACGCTGCAGGGAAGTTAGTACTGTGAAGTTTGAGGGAAGTCCAGATCGTGAAGCTTCTGTACAACGCTGCAGGGAAGTTAGTTTGATCTACCTGCCTTCCTAGTTAGTCCCGTTATTATAAGACTGAGGACTCTCCAACTTTATCTGATGGAGGAACTTACCTAATGAGTGTCCAATGAGAAGAACACTAGAGATGGGCATCAGACCTTGAGTGCATATGTGTTATATTAAAAAATCCAAACTGGGCTTACTGTGCAGATAAAGACATGCAAAAAGACATGAATTCAGAAAGGAAACAGAACTAGGCTTCCTGTGCAGATAGAAACATGCCAAAAAGACATGAATTCAGAAAGGAGACAGAACTGGGCTTACCGTGCAGATAGAGACATGCAAAAAGACATGAATTCAGAAAGGAAACAGAACTGGGCTTACTGTGCAGATAGAGACATGCCAAAAAAGACATGAATTTAGAAAGGAAACAGAACTGGTCTTACTGTGCAGATAGAAACATGCAAATAGACATGAATTTAGAAAGGAGATGGAACTGGGCTTATTCACCAGATTAATTTACACTGATGCTAAATCCAACCCTCCCTGCCAAGTGGTAGGATAAAAAATAAATACTGTAGCTGTAGACCTAAAATAGACCAAGATGAAACCCTGAAAGCAATGTGGCAGATAGACTGTAGACAAAATGGTGCCAGTGGGAAATATCCACTCAAAATCAATGAGGGTCGAAAGATGTGGAAAGGCAATAAAATCAGAGCAACATTAATTCAGCAGACTGAAGTGTGCAACAGAACAAGATTACATATAAATCAGAAATCAAGATCAGCTTTTTATTTAAATAACCTGATAAACTGTTTTTGTAGTGCAGAACGGGAATTTCTGTGCCTATCCCTTTTAAAAACTAATATTGTGCAGAGAGAAACATGTACAGAAGAAGACATAAGCCTCAGAAAGTCTGCAGATATATTTCCAACTGATCAGCTGTGCATAGCACAAGTGAGGGGGAAAAATCCCATTTACAAAGTAACCAGCTTTTTATTTAATTTAGAGTGCCCAATTATTTCAACCACAATGCTCCCCCCAATTTAGAATGTCCAGTTATGTTCCCTCACCACAGCAATTCCCCACACAGCTCAGAAGAGCTGAAGGTTCAATGGGCGTCCTCTGATCCCACGACCAAGGCAGTTTCCTCTTTTACACCCAGGAACTCGAGAGTGGATGTCAGCATGCTACCAGCCTCTGGGGGATGATGGTCAGCCGGTAGGATCTGCTTTAGCATGATGAGGAGATACAATCAATGCCAGTTTTGCCTCCTTACCCGTGGGAGTGCCGATATGACGTTAGGGTTAGGGTTTTATCATTAAAAAAGATTGACACATTGTACATTGTAGGTATGCATAGTAACATTGTAATTATATACACATGCACATGTATTTACTAAGTAACTACTATGTAAATATATAGTAATTAGAGACTCAATCTAAAGACACAATGTAAAGAGCACTTAATCAGAAGCATTTGGTCTATTTCATAGGTAGTTCAATATTTTGATAAAACACCAAAATTTAGTTTCTGATAAAGACTTTTGTTTTACCTTACAAATACCTATAACAAGCTTTAGAATACAAAATCAGGAATAAATTAACAATACAAGTACTTTTGGCAGAATTCTTATCATTAAGAATAGAACTAAACAAATGCTTTATTTTTTGCAAACCTCTTTGAGAAGTCAGTCTCTTTCTATTACAGTATTTTCAATTTACATGTACGCTTTGAAAGGACGCCCTCTTGTCATGAAGAGAAAGGAATATATACTGCACACCCTAAGCCAGTCTGACACTCTTGTGTACATTTGTGTAATGCCATGTGCCAGCATTTACAGTGGCATGCATACAGTGATAATGTTGATAAAATGCTTGGTGAGTCCCAATAACAAAGTAGTAAAGGAACAGAGCCTAAAGGAAAGTGAAGCCAAGTTTCATCAGTGTTGGTAAATGAGGCTAGAATTCTTATTCATCAATTCTTTATTCAGTAAAACACATATGAAATTGATCGAACAAAACAATTACACTATGATGTCTAATGAGTTTGGTTCACTGGGACAACAGGAAACACATTGTAAGCTTTAACAAGTTGAGAATGCAATCGACAGCTGGAGTAGACATTAGAGTTTGTGTGTTGAGGAGTTACTGTATACCTGACTGTAACAGGGTGAAGTGTTACCTGATGGGTCATCACTGAATAATAATGAGTCAGACACTGAGCTTTAACAGTCGCACAGGAGCGCAGATTGAATTAAACACACGTGCCACAACTGGGGTACCAGCAATGGAAGCCCTAGTGTCAGATTTAATAAAGAAAACAAAAGAAAATGAAGCTAAAAATTGAAATTCCCCACAAGGTGAGAGCCAGCCTCACTAGAAGAGACATCTGACATATGACTTCAGAACAACAGGGGATGGGCTTGACCTTCCAACTGCCCAATGTGAAAACAATTCCCTAGCACTGAACTACTCACAAATCAAATGCATTCTTGTTAAATGTTCTAACCATGCAGTCAACATATATTCAGAAATATGGTATGTTGTGTGATAAGGATACAAGTATAATGTCACTGGATACCTGCTAAAAAAAATACAACCTCAGAAACCTCAGCCGACCACAACAAAAGTTATTAAATAAGACCATTAACCAGCCAGCTGCTTCCATTTATCAAAGCGGTGGTTTGGCAGGGAACTCACTTTTAACTGAGATCAAATCTCGTAATCAGCAAGCGTATTTTAGGCGTTTTATGTATCTTATTTGTCCTTCGATAAACAATATGCCCAATGATCGGCAAGAAAGGGATTTACCTCAAGCCATGTGTGGCAGGCCCTGCCAGTATAAATAGTGCGTTGGTGTATTTTATATTGAAGTCCCGACTCTTTGTTTTCCTGTTGCAGACCAGCCTTGAATGCAACACTACCCTGCTACAGAGACATATTTCCCCAATTTATCTGCATGGCAGGTAAGACTAATGGAATTATTTTGTAAACTACACCTTCTTTAAGTGAGTGCCTGGGAACAGAAACGTGCTCATTATTTCTACCAACTCTAAAATGCTGTACAGCCTCACAAGTAATGCTCCCTGAAATGCAGATGGAAAATAACCATCATAAACCCTTTCTGCAATTCCTAAGTGCTTAGTGCTTCTCAGCTGTAGATAAATTAACTTATAGCAATCACTGCCATTGTTGCTTACGGGTGATTAAAGCACAAATTATATTTAAATATGACAACTGCTGTGACAGGAAGTTTGTGGCACTCTTAAGAGAAATCTAACTAATATAATGAAAATGTCCACTCCGAAACATTTCTCTCTGACACATTGTCTCTGACACTATCTCTGAAAAACTAGTGTTTTTCCTGCCCTAGGGCAAAACAATTACTGACATTTGTTTTAGCATTTGCATTTAAATAAAACAGGCTGAAAATTCAGCAAACAGTGAGCTGTGTGATGGCCTGAAGTGTTGAATGTGTGTGCAGTGATTCCTAACAGTGATCAATCCAGCTGTGCCTGACCACAGTACACAACAAATAATTTATATCTAAAAAATTCATTGCATTCGAAATGTAAATGAGCCCCCTGCAGTAAAAAAACAATACATAAAAAAAACTATACTTAAAATATACGAGCTAAAAAACATGAATCTAAGTACAGTAATGGGAATTCTGAACAGAACAAAGATCAGCTCCATTTTGTTAACAGGCCACAGCCAATACACCCTCACTTAAATACTGAATTATTATTCCATGCAAGACAGCGGAAGAAATGGAAGGATATGATTGGCTAATAGATGCGTTAATCATAATTACAGACGAGACAAGAGCGCATTTGCCTCCTCTGAACGTATTGCGTGACTGAGTGGAGAATCTCTCTGACGCCTTCTAATTCCACACAGAGATGGAAATTCTCTTTGCCTACAGCTAATCTTTACAGGACTGACCCAGGTCTTTAACTATAACAATGCTGTTGTAGGATTTCAGGTTTTCATAAGAAACGTACAGGCTGACAGTGATGTAGCAAAGTAAGATCCTCGGTCAATAATTTCAGAAATAGCTTACGTATCTTGCTAACCCTATTTAAAAACTGATCAAAGCACAAAGAAGGGTTTAACAGCAAAGTTTTACTGAAGTGTAGCTTTTATCTTACTGGAACAGCGGTTATTTCTCCCTAATAAAAACATGCTTTCAGTTTTTCTGAAATGCGTTGTAACTGCACCAATCACAATGGCTTCAAGCAGGACTGAACTCTTCAAGCATGCACCAGCAATTCTGTTGCTTCTTACAGAATGCAAGATGAGCAGCAGCTTAAAAAACTAATTTACCTGAAGATGAAATAATAAGAGAGGATGTTTTAAAAAGCTAGAAGAAATGAATGGGTGAACAACATTAAAGCCTTGGCATAACAAAAAGAAAATGTGAGGAAACAGCAAATAAAATTTCATCCAAAGGATTGTAGCTTGCATACCAAGAAGCTGCTTTTCATAGAGTGAAATTCTACACAATGCCTTTAAAGAGCCAGTATCACATCTATATAATTGTTATAACAATCCCTGTGAGATGTACTGTACACAACGGACGCAGTGTGCATGCCACAGACCACTGTTCACAACCAACGTGGCAGGGGAGTGGCAGGGGAGTAGCAGGGGAGTGGCAGGGGAGTGGCAGGGGAATAGCAGTGGGTGGTCTGTTGTTACGTCACAGCTGCATGTATAAGCAACAAACAGTAAATGCCAGCGGGAAGGGAAAACTGTTTTTATGCAGAAGACACAAAGCTTTGTAAGAAAACATATCTATTTCAAGTAATGAGCTAAACATTCTATATAATTTTTTATAAAACCTAATTTGACCCCAGCCCCCCACCCACCCCCCCCCCTCACACACACCATCATAATCCCTTCACAATTACCCAGAATGTCAGGCAATTGTGTCATTTAAAATAAAATAAAAACATGGTGCTTTTACAAATGGAGATATTTTCTTTCTTTGTGAGTTTTGTCCGGTTTGCTGGGTATAGGCAAAGAGAGAGTGAGTTAAAGGCATCATTATGCATTGATATTATTAAGCATTATCATATACGCATGATTAAAAAATGCAACTACTGCCACCCCATCATACCAAACCTTTGGGGGGATGGGACTGACTGTAAACGCAGTAACAATCAGTGGTACTGTGCATCTAACTGGATGATTTTCTGGAAAATCAGAAATCAGAATCGCAAGCTTTTCCTCCATTGTACTTTTTTTTTCTCCTCGCAAAGGAGCCTCCTACCTTTATTGGTTGCTGGTAGTTTAAGTCACGGCGTGGCGCGGTGGAAGTTGAAAATATTTAATCTCCTGGACGCCGCTCTGCGGTGCCGCTTGAGTGCTGCTTCCCTCTGCGCTGTACGTGACCGCCTTCAACAATTGCTTTTGCTGCGAGACAGTGCCGTGCCACTTCTGGTGTGAACCTCCCTTTACTGTTGTTTTTTATCATCCTCGATTATTTTTTTCTCAGGATTATGAACAAGCTTCTGGCAAATCCTGCTTGTGGGAAGTACATCTACAAAGTCATAACTTAGCGCTACAGTATATAGTGCCTATAGAAAGTCTACGCTCCCCTTTTAACCCCCTTAGAGCTACAGTATTTTCAGATTCCAATGTGAGGAGTGCTACCTTGTCCTTGTGTGTCACCACCTGTAGAAAGGATAGATCAGTCACAAAGCTATTTGCTGCAATAGTAATGTCAGTAATGTCATGCTCTAACCCAATGGTTCCTAACCCTGGTCCTGGGGATCCCCTGTGTCTGCTGGTTTTCAACGTGGTCCTGGGGACTGGACCCCCTGTGTCTGCTGGTTTTCAACGTGGTCCTGGGGACTGGACCCCCTGTGTCTGCTGGTTTTCAACCCCGGTCCTGGGGATCCCCTGTGTCTGCTGGTTTTCAACGTGGTCCTGGGGACTGGACCCCCTGTGTCTGCTGGTTTTCAACGTGGTCCTGGGGACTGGACCCCCTGTGTCTGTTGGTTTTCAACCCCGGTCCTGGGGACCCCCTGTGTCTGCTGGTTCCCAACCCTGGACCATCTGTGTGTGCTGGTTTTCATTCCAGCTAAGCTCTCAATTGCTTATCTAGACCTTTCTTTTAACTTAGACCGTTCTATTTGTTTTCAGCTCTTAAACAGTTGTAGATTTCAAGGTAATTATAACATTTTATAAGACACTTGAACTCTGCAACTGTTTAATTGAGCAAACTATCAGTTCAATGAAGGGTCTAGTTAAGTAACTGAGAGCTCAGTTGGAATGAAAACCAGAAGCCACAGAGGACCAGGGTTGGCAGACACACACAGGGGGCCCCAGCACCAGGGTTGAAAACCAGCAGACACACACAGGGGGGCCCCAGCACCAGGGTTGAAAACCAGCAGACACACACAGGGGGGCCCCAGCACCAGGGTTGAAAACCAGCAGACACACACCCCAGCACCAGGGCCCAGCACCAGGGTTGAAAACCAGCAGACACACACAGCACCAGGGGAAAACCAGCAGACACACACAGTGGGGCCCCAGCACCAGGGTTGAAAACCCCAGCACCAGGGTTGAAAACCAGCAGACACACACAGGGGGGGTTGAAAACCAGCAGACACACACAGGGGGGCCCCAGCACCAGGGTTGAAAACCAGCACCAGGGTTGAAAACCAGCAGACACACACAGTGGGGCCCCAGCACCAGGGTTGAAAACCAGCAGACACACACAGGTGGGGTCCCCAGCACCAGGGTTGGGAACCAGCAGACACACACGGGGGGGGCCAGCACCAGGGTTGAAAACCAGCAGACACACACAGGGGGGCCCCAGCACCAGGGTTGAAAACCAGCAGACACACACAGTGGGGCCCCAGCACCAGGGTTGGGAACAACAGCAACCTGCAAGCTAACCACTTGTGAACCTGTCTCTTTCTTTCAGTCTCTCTTACTGCCTTCCAAGACTATTTTTCCACAGCAAGGACAGAAACAGTATCCTTCTTGCATTGCTACACACATTCTCTTGTCTCTGTGCCATCAGTTTAAAGACAATCTGGAGTCACAAGTGCAAGTCCTGTAATAACTGTTGCACTGTCGCTTTCATATCCCAGGAATCGTAGTGCCACCTCTTTATACCCCAAATATTATTATTATTTATTTATTTATTTATTTATTTATATATTTATTTATGTATTTATTTATAGATGATTATGATTTCTGTATTCACTATTGCAATTTTATTCAGTTTTGTGCGGAATAGAGGGCATATTATGGTGCACACTGATTTTGTTATTGTGCCACACTATAGTAATCGGAGTGAATGTGTGATTTGTATGGTAATGCATGATAATGTATTTAAATAAGACACCCCGCTCTGTATTTACTAAAGGGCAATAATCGTAGTGTGCACCTTATGGTGAGTGATAATTAGTTAGTTTGGAAACCAGGCTTTATCCACTGATAGGCGCACTGTTTAAACCTATTGTTCTGATCAAATCTGTCTGCATCATGGAGGCATTATTTGCATTAAAGTCTTCATATATAGCAGTGAGCATCACCTGTAAATAACAAGTTATATTAAGCATGAATAAACATGAATGAATGTTATAATTTCTTAGATTTTATTTTATAGTTATTGGTACAAATAGAGTGGTTCAATAAAACACTGGACCAAACAAGGGATTTTAAATTTTATTTTATTTATTTATTTATTTATTTTTATTTAGTCGTCACCCATTATTATTTTTTATTATTTCTCCCCAATTTAATTGTGTCCAATTATTTTTGGGCTCAGCTCACCGCTACCACCCCTGCGCAGACTCAGGAGGGGCGAAGAAAAACACACGCTGTCCTCCAAAGCATGTGCTGTAAGGCCGCCTGCATCTTTACACACTGCAGACTCACCATGCAGTCACCCAGAGCTACAGCGCTGGAGGAAAACGCAGCCCTGGGCAGCTTACAGGCAAGCCCGCAGGTGCCCAGCCAGACCATAGGAGTTGCTGGTGCATGGTGAACCAAGGACACCCTGGTTGACCTAGCCCTCCCTCCCTCCGGGAGGCGTTGGGCCAATTGTGCACCACCCCCAGGAACTCTACGGTCACGGTCAGCAGTGACATAGACTGGATTCGAATCTGCGATCTCCAGGCTATAGGGCATATCCGCGTGGAGTGCCCCCTGGTATTTTAATTTAAAACAACCTCATCCACTAGAATTTCTAACTCCTCTGCATGCTGTTTTATTTTGCGTTGCCTCTGCCTGTCTCCTGCAGAGGGCTGCATCTGTTGATCGTTCATTTACAGTCAGTGTTAGCCACCTCCACCTTTCACAATAAGCTACTGACCAAAAGATATACCTGGACTGCTGGGGCTTTTGATATCACAGTGGTCACAGGCAAGTCTTGGACATTATCGTGCACATTAAATTATCACTCACAAAACATGTAGTGTGCACGCAATGGTATGTAAACTAGCCAAATGGTGTGCACATAAATGAATGCATTCTCTGTTTGTAAAAGGGACAGTCAATATAGATTCATAGTGCACGTTAGGCTCATTACTTAATGTGCACGTAACAGCTACATTCAGTGCCCTTTCATAAATGAGAGCCATAGTGTACATTTTCACAGCCTTGCCGATGACACACAGCTTTATATTTCTGTGAAACCTGGGGACACCTCTGCGCTCTCTAATTTAATTGAGTGTCTGAATGATGTTAAAACCTGGATGTCTCCAGATTTTTTGCAGTTGAACTCAGATAAGAGAATTTTGATTTTGGATTCTCAGCAGCTGGAATTAGCCAATTCTCTAAAAACAGAGGCCAGACATTTGGGCTTCATATTTGATTCTGATTTGTGTTTTGAGGCTCATATCCGTAATGTCACCGAAGTGTCTTTTTATCATTTATGAAATATTGCTAAGATTAGGTCTTGGCTTTCACTGCCTGACTCTGAGAAGCTAACTCATGCTTTTGTCTCACCTAGACTCGATTACCGCAGTGCTCTTTTTACTGGGTTACCAGACCATGTCTTTCATATTTACAGCTTGTTCAAAATGCTTTAATGCTTATTTAAAAAAAAAAAGTGACCACATAACTCCCATACTGGCTACTCTACACTGGCTTCCAGTACGATTTAGAGTTGATCATAACATCCTGCTTTTGACTTACAAAACACTTCATGACCTGTCACCTGATTATCTAAAATAGCTTTTGATCCCTATATGTACCAAGACGTGGGTCGGCTGATTCTGGTCTTCTGTCCCTCCCAAGAAGGGAGACAAAAAGAAAAGCAGGAAAGGGCTATATATATATATATATATATATATATATATATATATATATATATATATATATATATATATATATATATATATATATATATAGCACCTTTCATAGTGGACCACCATCAAAAAAGTGCTTTACAAAATGCAGACTAAAGTGTGTGGACTATGCCTCAGCTGCAGAGTCACTTACAACAATGTCTCACCCAAAAGACAGAGCACAAGGAGGTTAAGAGACTTGCTCAGGGTCACACAGTGAGTCAGTGGCTAAGCTGGGATGTGAACCAGGTACCTCCTGATTATAAGCTTGTTTCTTTAAACGCTGGACCACACAGCCTCCTTTTAGTTACAATTCTCCCAGATTATGGAATAAACTACCATCTGACATTAGAAATGTAGACTCCTAAAATCAAGATTTAAAACTCACAGCTTTGTTCCATCCATACATACATACAATAAGGTATTACTGCATTTATTATTATTTTTTTTATTATTATTATTATTATTATTATTATTATTATTATTATTATTATTTTAATTGGGAACATGGTGATGATACAGTCTTCTCTTGCATGCATCTTCACTAGCACTTTAGAGCTCATATCTGAGATCTATCTTTGTCATCTTATCTCCAGTCTAACCATGATTAATGTACAGAGGATGCTGCTTGCATTTAGTTTACTGAGAGCTGATTAGGATCCTGAGGGGTTATCCTTAGAACTTCATTAGGAGAAGAAAAGAAGATGGAGAAGGTTTTTTTTTTCTTTTGTTAATCTTCCAATAGACAAATCTAACTATTTTATAAATTAGTTATTTGACAGATTTCCATTAATAGGGAAATTAGATTTCTCAGTTACCAAAGCACTTGCATGAAGAACTAACAACATCTGTAGAATTGATACAGCAGGCATGTGCCTGACAAGCTTACAGAACTACACAGGAATTTTACTGTTGAGACAATTTTAAAGGGTTTTAAAAAACAAGGGAACAAGCAACCCCTGCTGCCTGTGTGTGGAATAGTCTGCTTCTAACCAAGGAGAACACTGAAGTATATACTGTGTAACAAGTAATATTTTCTAAAACTGTGCCGCACAAATAAACATATTGCTACTGATTCCAATATCTCATCGATGCAAACCAAAACACACCGGGGCTGAAATAGCAAGTCCAGGACCTGCTAACGAAAGAGTCTTCTGTTTATTGAACTGGATCACAGTTTAATCCCTGAAGCTACTTCATATGCACCAGGCCAGGTTAAAATTTCTACAAGAAGGCTTGCCTAACCAATCATGCTGGGCACCTTTGCCATTGACATAGTTTACTAAGCTATTGGAAGTCTAGAGTAAACATGTATGATTTGGCAAAGTCTAGTAACTTGAAAAGGTCCATAATGATGTGCTTTACTGCTCCAGAATCAGATGTCTCTACTGATGGAATTAGTCATAATATTGAACAATAAATGCTGACCGTCACTGCATTTAATGTTTTAGAAATTAAAGAGAATCATTGCAGCCCTAACTGTAATGCATATTTCATCTTCTGGTTGCATCACATTGGTTGGCTGTAAGCAAGCTTGAAGATGCTCAGTGCTAGATCTCCCAATGGTTGCTGTGTGTAGGCGATCGTGTATAATGTACATGCCTAGGGAAAGTAGTACAGCATGTGCCCAGTTGCTCCACACATTCATTTGCTGGTGGACTGATCATGTGATCATGTGCATTAAAATAGCTTGTTTAAAAGGGATGACCTCTGCTCAAGCAGAACTGGAATCTCCTTAAGAGCATATCATTCTTTTTTTTTTCTTACAGAAAAGCATCTGATAAAGAGTTACATATGTTGAATTAATGTTGCCAGGATAGCTTGCCACGTGTGCAATCAGACAAAAACAGAAAACGTTTAGTTCTGTGTTGTCTACATTTATTTAAAAATATATTTTAAGAAACTAATAGACAGATTCAGAAAACATGTCAACAAAAAGATCTAATAAAGATGAAATTGTGATCTAGAACATATACTATTTAAAGCCTTACAGGGAATTTGTATGTGTATTTAAAAAAAAATGTACCTTTCTTTCAAATTCTCATACAATATAAACAAATCTTTCCTTTATATTGTTATCCGGAGTTGATGGGAGTTTAGTATTTCGTGGCTACGGCTCCCTGGATTGGCTGCTATTGGTTCATTCATTTGCGATTCTAATAGATAAAAAAATATCTCCACTCCTGTGGTACCATTGTAGCAATGGCTCATACAATTGCAGCTACTTTGTCCAACAGTGGCCCTTTGTAGAGAACCAGTGCCTTACCATTGAAGATCATTTGGTAAGGGTGTCCATGCTTCCACTGTGCTGTCAGATCTGGTTTCTCTATTACAAGGTATATAAAGGCATAACGTGACAGGACTCATCATTACCCATCTCTTACCCAGTCTTGGTATCCAATACTGAACAGGTTAAAGCAAGCCTGCTATCTTGAAACCAATCCAGAAAAGGAAAACTGTAACTGGCAAGCTAAATGGAATTATTTAAATCACAAGAACACCTGATAAGCCCTTTTAATAGAGGTCTTATTAATTTAGCAGTCAGAGGGGATGGAATGACAATTGTTACAATAGAAATGTAAAATATGTTTTATCTGCTTTTCTAAGTTGTCTGTCTTTATTATATGAGTTGACAGTCCAATTGAAAAATAATGTCAGATAAAGAAAATTTAATTTTTGTGCTTGTCAAAATTGATTGGTCAAGAGCTGCATCAGATGTTCTGAAAAAGCATTCAATGATCAAGGCACAGCATTGCTACATGTAGTATGAAATGCAGTGTGGGATGATTAATCTGTTTGCCCCAGGATCTCACCTTCTGACCCAGCAAGAGATGCCCTCAATTGAGGTGTGACCTCCAGCATCGGCCAGAGGTCAACCAAGGCTGGGTGATGGAGGACCACCGACCCCCAGAAGGGAGATACAGCTGCAGAGGAGGCAGGGAGAAAGTCTTGCAGAACATTTAGTGAAAGGTGGGCTTGGTCTATATAGTATTGGGTAGGCAGTAGGTTTAGCTTACTGGGTTGCGCCTCGCCCCTATTTATTTATTTACTTATAGAATTTATATAGCACTTTTTATAGAAAAGTATCGCAAAGCAATGTACTGTACATAGCAGAAAAAAAGAACAAACCACAATACACTCGTATAGCATTTCACACATACAACTGCCACAGTCAGGCCATTTGAATAACATGCTTAAATAACCGTATATACACAACACAAAAGCAGCGTTTTTTAAATTACATCAAAACTCACTAAGATAAGAAATCCATTTTATAAAAGTGCATTTTTAGTCTTGACTTGAAAACTGTAACGGTCCCAGCTTCCCTGACAAACGAAAGCAGAGCATCCCATAATTTAGGAGCTCTACAAGAAAAAGCCTGACCTCCTCCAGTGTTGCTTTTGTTGACTCTAGGAATAACCAGCAGCCCCGCATCCTGTGATCTCAGAGTGCGGTTTGGAAGATACAGGGTCAGTGACTTCTGCAAATAACTAGGTGCTAATCCATTCAGGGTCTTATAAATTCAAAATCTTAATATCAATTCTATACTGCACAGGGAGCTGGTGTAAAGAGGCCAAAACAGGGGTAATATGTTCACTTTTCCTGGTTTTATTCAGAATTCTAGCAGCGGTATTCTGAACAAGCTGCAAGAGGGATCGCACACGTTGTGTGACACCAGATATCTGGTTAGCTCTGGCAGCAGCACAGGTTCTCCCTTCTGTCCTTCCACACGGTTGTTTTTGGATGTCTGGTTAGATCTGGACTGTTGCATATTGCTCTACCCACTAAAATTGTGCTGCTATCATACCGTGAATTTAGACAAGTCTCTCATGGGATTCAAACTGGGCTGTGCCATCAGAAGTTTACAGATAAGCACATGGCATGGTCAAACATTTTTTAAAGGTCTCTGACAGTAGAAAGTCATAAGGATGGAAAGGTAGCTATCTTTGACCAAAAAAGTAAGAAACCCACTATAGAATATATGAAGGGCCTTTATTAACAGCAGTCCACAATAGCTGTTACAACCTCCAGTCAGCAAGAACCTCCAAGTACTAACTTACTTTACTGTTATAGATTAACGAAAAATCCAAATTACACAGCAATGATAAATAAATGTTACTTGCGAGAGGATATATATATGATATATATATATATATAATATATACATATATTTATATATATACTAATATTATATATATATTATTTATAACATATTTAATATATTGTAAAAAACAGTACACATGTAAACGTTAAACGTTCTAATTTGATTTCGTCGACAGTGGACACAAAAAATAATAACAGTCTGCAAAGCATGGATTAAACTAAATCATCTGAAAGATAAGTTAAAACATACTATATTTTCACGTTTCATAACTTAAACTAGACACTTTTTTGGTTTCAAGACACCACCGCACCACTGAAGTAGCTTTCCAATTCTGATCATTCTGTCAGTTGTTATGCAATATAAAATGCTATGAAATATAAACACAAATCTGTGTGCATGTTAAGGATTATACTCTCTGTATATACTGTACATACAATATTAAAGCGTTCCCTGCTTTATTTAATTGTTTTTTTGCAGACACCTTTATTTTATTTCTTCCTCATTCAAAGCTCAAATATTTCAATAGTGAATGAACCTTTTCACAAAATATGCTCTGTTGGTTACAAAGGACGATAAATAGCTCCGGGAAAACAGTCAGCACATAATGGCTTCACTTGAAAAGGCTCTGACTGCAGTAGGAGCTTACCCAGCTCCTACAACAGCATGCCAAGCTCCTGCAGTAGTAAATATCTCTCTGTCTGTGCTATTTATCCTATGGTGTTTAAATGCTGAAAGGCAAACATTATGACATGACTCCAAAAACGGCGTTGTGGCGACAGATACTGGGACCGTATTCTTCATAATCCTTCTTAGTGTGGCACACTTGGAAAAACTCAGGCTGCAAAAGAAAAGAAATGCAAATTTAAAAAAAACAAAAAAAAACTTTTATATACAGATGAACTTGTTTTATATCACCTCGCTTAATATCATACCCCATTTATTATCACGGTTTTTCAAAAACCACTCGCCATGCACCATAGGTTCTTTGAGCATTTTCCTCCTTAATATCATCTCACAAACTCGCTTATTGTCACGTTTCGTCAAGCCTGTCAAATACTGGGTGGCCGGGCTTTACATGGTAATCACAGGATATAATTCATTTTCAACACAACTAACAACCAATAATCTTTTTGGCTGATAAACTGACATTTTGTGCAGCCTGTCAAATGCTGCGTGAGCGGTCTTAACAGGATGCAGCTCAGTTATAAAACACCAACATTGCCAAATTTATCTTCTTTATCAAAGTCAGTCTCACAATTGCACACAAAAAGAACCCTAAGTGCAGCACCTAACTGACAGTTCTCATCAGCCGACAATTCATGCCTTTAGACAATGACATAAACTGCTTAGTTCCATTTAATGATACAAAACGTATTTGTCCTGTAGTAAACTAGATGCACTTGTATAAACGACTAAATGTACAGTACAAAAATACTGCTCTTTAATTCAATGTTAGTTTTCTTTCTTTTTTTTCTCACCCTCATAAATGTGCAAACGTGAAATCCGGTTTATATCATGACCAACTTTATATCACAAATTATGCCTGCACGGCAATCCTGATATAAAGCGGGTACATCTGTATTATTATTACTATTATTATTATTATTATTATTATTATTATTAAACCACTGAGCCAGGGATTTGAACCCTAACCCTCTTTATTAACCACAGCCTCATACTTCCACTGGATACTGTATACGAATAACTACGGCAAAGGAACAAAGGTACAATTGAAGTGTGAAATACTGTCAAGTTACTATACAGCACATATTGTGACAGAAAAAAACACCTACGAATTTTGGAAAGTAACAGAAAACAGTACTTTCATACAGTAAAAAGTGAAGGCCCCGAAAAAAAAAATTTACATAATTCAAAAACAGGTAAAAAAGAAAAAAAAACAGAAGCCTTATATATAATGTATACATTGTATTAGATTACAACTTTGGGAGGAATTATGCATGAGATTTGTACTTACTGTTGAAGCCAGCATGGATCCTCCAAACCAAACTGCATAGCGTTGCATGTGATGTGTTATCACTTGAACTTCAATTGGTTTGGGCTGAACAAAAAAAGAAAAAGAAGAGTTTTATACTTGAAAATATTTAACACATGTCCTCTGTATGTGCTTTGTGTCTTTGCACAGCAGACTTCGTTAAAAACATGTTTTATGTGTCCCTGTCTTCCTGTAAACATCCTTTGGTGTGTTGCACTATGAATAGCCCTGTATATACCAGCAGCCCAACAGTAAAGCTCCAGAGATACAGGTAATTAATCTGTAGTCACACCCCACATCATTTTAATACCAGGACTGCATTTATTTTAAGGAAATACCTTTATCCTGCCACCGCTTAACTCTGCACTAAGTTTTAACCTCGCATCTACCACTCTCTTCAGATCCCTCTGTAAACGTCGTCCAAAGTCCCTGAACATTGTGGATCCTCCTGAAAGGACGATATTCTACAATAAACAATAAAGAGAAAAAGGAAAAAAATCCATGCAGTTTACAGTTAGTCATTTTAAATGTAAAACTAAAATATATATAGCTCTGGAAAAAATTAAGAGACCACTGCAAAATTATCAGTTTCTCTGGTTTTACTACTTATAGGTATGTGTTTGGGTAAAACGAACATTCTTGTTTTATTCTATAAACTACTGACAACATTTCTCCCAAATTCCAAATAAAAATATTGTCATTTACAGCATTTATTTGCAAAAAATGACAACTGGTCAAAATAACAAAAAAGATGCAGTGTTGTCAGACCTCGAATAATGCAAAGAAAATAAGTTCATATTCATTTTTAAACAACACAATACTAATGTTTTAACTTAGGAAGAGTTCAGAAATCAATATTTGGTGGAATAACCCTGATTTTCAAGCGCAACTTTCATGCGTCTCGGCATGCTCTCCACCAGTCTTTCACATTGATGTTGGGTGACTTTATGCCACTCCTGGCACAAAAATTCAAGCAGCTCGGCTTTGTTTGATGGCTTGTGACGATTCATCTTCCTCTTGATCACATTCCAGAGGTTTTCAATGGGGTTCAGGTCTGGAGATTGGGCTGGCCATGACAGGGTCTTGATCTGGTGGTCCTCCATCCACACCTTGATTGACCTGGCTGTGTGGCATGGAGCATTGTCCTGCTAGAAAAACCAATCCTCAGAGTTGGGGAACATTGTCAGAGCAGAAGGAAGCAAGTTTTCTTCCAGGACAACCTTGTACTTGGCTTGATTCATGCGCCCTTCACAAAGACAAATCTGCCCGATTCCAGCCTTGCTGAAGCACCCCCAGATGAGTCCAATTTTCAGCTTTGCCCAACACCTGGTCGTCTAATGGTTAGACGGAGACCTGGAGAGGCCTACAAGCCACAGTGTCTCGCACCCACTGTGAAATGTGGTGGAGGATCGGTGATGAACTGGGGGTGCTTCAGCAAGGCTGGAATCGGGCAGCTTTGGCATGAATCAAGCCAAGTACAAGGTTGTCCTGGAAGAAAACTTGCTTCCTTCTGCTCTGACAATGTTCCCCAACTCTGAGGATTGGTTTTTCCAGCAGGACAATGCTCCATGCCACACAGCCAGGTCAATCAAGGTGTGGATGGAGGACCACCAGATCAAGACCCTGTCATGGCCAGCCCAATCTCCAGACCTGAACCCCATTGAAAACCTCTGGAATGTGATCAAGAGGAAGATGGATGGTCACAAGCCATCAAACAAAGCCGAGCTGCTTGAATTTTTGCGCCAGGAGTGGCATAAAGTCACCCAACATCAATGTGAAAGACTGGTGGAGAGCATGCCAAGACGCATGAAAGCTGTGATTGAAAATCAGGGTTATTCCACCAAATATTGATTTCTGAACTCTTCCTAAGTTAAAACATTAGTATTGTGTTGTTTAAAAATGAATATGAACTTATTTTCTTTGCATTATTCGAGGTCTGACAACACTGCATCTTTTTTGTTATTTTGACCAGTTGTCATTTTCTGCAAATAAATGCTCTAAATGACAATATTTTTATTTGGAATTTGGGAGAAATGTTGTCAGTAGTTTATAGAATAAAACAAAAATGTTCATTTTACCCAAACACATACCTATAAATAGTAAAACCAGAGAAACTGATAATTTTGCAGTGGTCTCTTAATTTTTTCCAGAGCTATATATATATATATATATATATATATATATATATATATATATATATATATATATAAAAAAGTATATGGGTATTTTGTCTCCACTGATATATCCTGATATATAGTATAATATAATATATAATATATATTATCTATATATATATATATAAATATATTTGTTGGGGATTTGCTACACACTGCATCACACACTGTGCATTGTGAATGCTTTTGAAATGACACACTTTAGATTCTGTTTTCAGACAACCTATAAGGTACGGTTCTGAGTTCCATGTTTCAGAGAATCAAACCAGGGGACATGCATGGATTTCAAAGTGATAGCTCAATCACTTTCTCAACTGTGGCTCCCAAATGACGGGAACAAAAACCACCTGTCAAGGCATCCCTTGCAGCTCGGAAATCTCAGTTCGCTTTTCAACTAACAACCTATATCAATAGGACATTCCGGGATAAGAAATATGTCATGAGGTTCAACCCTACTTCAAAGAAAAGGTGGATACTGATATCCTGTCCAACCAGGGTGAGGGTGGCTCATGATCACTCACACCAAGGGGAGTAGCTCTGGTCAGCAAGGTCAGTAGTTAGTCCCCTGGAGAACGGACAAACTGGGAAATTACATTAAAAGATCCTTTACCACAGATAAACTAGTTGACAATCAGTAC
This sequence comes from Polyodon spathula, assembly GCF_017654505.1. Lineage (NCBI taxonomy): Eukaryota > Metazoa > Chordata > Actinopteri > Acipenseriformes > Polyodontidae > Polyodon > Polyodon spathula. The sequence continues at coordinate 2,294,996 of NC_054536.1, read as the reverse complement.
TACATATTGACACATACTGGCTACTGGGGAGTTTGCAGCGACACTTACAGTAGGCCATCTCTCATAACAGGGGTCAAAGTGTTGTTAATGAGGTTGAGAAGAAAAATCCATACAATCTATTAATTGCCTACCCTCACCAAATCACCTTTAGTGTGCCTACAACAGCAACGCAATAGGGCCTATGCTAAGGGGCAATGCTTCGCAATAGTTTTATGCAGGCCAGGAGAAAACCTGGGAAACGCTAAATCCAACACCTTCCCTTTCAAGGTACTTCATAAAAAACACTTTCAGTATTCAGCGCTGCAGAATCAGTAACTTTATATCCAATGAAAAAATCACGCCATTTCAAATTACACTGCGTTGCTAAGCAGATGCAGATTGATATAATTCCATGAAGTTTAATTGAGCTTTAAACAGTTTATTTTCCATACACTGTACATTGTACGCTTTATACACAGAATGCTCTCTGAACAGACAGTGCTGTGTTCATTCCACTTTTTAGTATGGCAGTATTAACAAACCACCCTTCAGTTATTCTTCCATCCTCATTCGTGGAACAACTACAGCACTCCACTAACATGACAACCTAGATTTTCCCCTTGGTGAAAACCAAGGCAAACATTACCCCCCCCCCCCCCCCCCCCCCCCCCCCAGATACAAACGGGTGCTTTGCACAATACAATGAAACATGCTTAAAATGTAAGAGGTCAAGCTCATTTCCAGAGTCTGTCTTCAATCTTCCTCCGAGTTGTTCACTTTGTTTCAAGATTTCATTTCTTATCTTGTGGCTAGGGCACAAATACTCAAATGTGTCTCAGACAATACATGTAAATATATACCCCTGATACAGATGCATTGTTATGAAGGCATGTATGCTTCACGAACTGCCAAAGCAATGTGGACCAATCTCCTTACTAGTTATGCATATGACACGTCCTAAATTTGTGCAGCCCAGTGTAAACAAGTCATCCTGTCTTGTCTCTTCAATTTCCTTGGTGTATATCTCCATTATATTTAAAATCTAGTTCATATTTTTGTAGGATTTACTTTTTTGTACATGTCTATGCAGCATAATGTTTTCCACATCAGGTCTTTTTAAGTCAAACAGTGCCACCTAGCTTGGATGCAGTGCAATCAAAATGTGGATGGCATCATAAATCTGATGTGTTTAAGGAAAGACCATGTATTATACCTTGTGGCAGGGCAGAAAAGTCCTGCTGAAGAATGTATTATTTTGGGGTGTGTGTTCAGAGAGTGGAGAATGAGAGAGCGGAGAGAAGTAAAACGAAAGTAAACAGAAAGTAAGCAGTTGCTACGCGTGCTGGAAAGACCCGCACAGTGCCAGTGTTCAGGAAAGAGGAATGAGAGCGGAGGACAAAGATTAAAGTAAGGAAAAGAAACTCAAGTAAAAGAAAGAATTATAATTACTACTCACACCAGAGGGACCAGCACAGTATATCTTCTGGGTTCGAGACTTTGTCTTGTCAAACTTTTTGTTTTGGCTCGGTGAGCCGTGTTTTTGTGAAAGCGTTTTGTTTATTTTTGTTGTTTCAATAAATACAGGCACCATTACTTTCAGCTCACAGTACCCGTCTGTGTGTCTGTATCAGCTTCCTGGTCTGGGTATGTCACCACTCGAACCATCCTGCCACATACCTATTTAAATATTTATTCATTTACTTTATAGAAAATAAAATATATACAGAATGATACAATGTCTTTATCTGAATTGACATTTTAAAAGTAAGAGTTTAAAAACTAGAAATACATGTAGAATGTTAAATCCTGTTGATCATGCTCCAACTGAAAAAAAACGAAACAAATTAAAAAAAACAGGGATTTAAACACATATATTGAAACTCATGTGTCACAGATTTAAAATGGTACTACACCTGGATGATAAAGTTTGTGCACATGGGTCTGACAATACATGGAATTGCTTCTGCCACACTTGATCACATACTAATGCGTCAGTGACCTCACATCTGTTCATAGCGATATTCCCCTCACTGCTCGTGGTGTTAAACGGTCAATGAGTGTAACAGGGGGGCCCATGTATTTGCAGCACCTCAGGGGTTACATCAATTCACTGCGTTGCCTTTCGGCTTGCACAGAGCACCAGGTACTTTTCAGAGGCTGATGGAGAGGTTGCTGAGGGGTCACCCAGACTATGCAGCTGCATATTTATTTATTTATTTATTTATAGTAGTTGGCAATTTTTTTTTTTTTTTTTTTATCATTTTCTCCCCAATTTGGAATTTTCTCCCCAGTTATTTTTAGGCTCAGCTAACCACTTAAACCTTTATTTTGCTCGGTGAGTTGTGTGTGGTTTTTTTTGGTTTTTGTGAAAGTGTTTTGCTTATTTTTTGTTGCAATAAAAATGGCACACCGCCGCTTTCAGCTCCGCAAGTACCTGTGTCTCTGTCAGCTTTCTGGTCTGGGACGTCATCACTCAGCCATCCTGTTACAACATAGTTATTTGAGGATTGGGGAAATCACCTCAATAGGCTGGCAGCGATCCTGCGGCCCCTCGGAGCAGACGGGTCTGAGCACCGTGTTCTCTTACTGAGCAGAAAACCCATTTCCCAACACAACATTCTCCTTGACAGAGAGTGATTAGCCATAAAATGTCTGGTTGAGTTCCTCCATCCCCTGGGATTTGTTCTGCTAAATCGACTATGAACCACTAAAATGGCTCCAAACAATGAAGGACCACAACCCCAGAATTACAAAGTGGTATTTGTCACTCCAGCCCTGAGCGCTCTGGGTACAGCATCGGGCCATAAAAACCAATGTTAGGGATGATCTGCTGTCCCAGGATGGCCAATAAATATCACAGAGAATAAATAGCACGTTAGAGCATGTTGTGTTTCTGCAAAGAAAACTTTACAAACCTAATTTCAGTCAGTATGGTCCAAACCAATGTCTCTGAAATCCTGGGACTGGGAAGTGCAGCACTGACTATGTGAAAGAAGCACATTTATAACTGCTATAGCAAAAAAAAAAAAAAAAAAAAAAAAGCACTCACATAAATGTGTGCGTCTCATGCAGGAAAATACAAGACCATACAAAGTTCTGAGATTTAAAACACACTATAGTCAGTTCACCATATTGTACAGTTTATACATATTGGTAATGTTTGTCGTCACTGGCCAAACTATGCAGTTTTATGTTTATTCCGTTCTCTTCTTGAGTTTTTGGTTTAAGGAAGTTGATATGTAGTAAAATGGTTTTACCTTGTATAATGGCCGCCTGACATCTATGGGGCAATACTGTATTACTTCATCCACTACGTCTGAAATGGGCTGCACAAAATCAGGGTTGGCAAACTACAAGAGATATACGATTGTGATAGCAGTAGAAAACACATATATAAACAGAATTATTGATATCTTAACTACGTTATTATATGAAATTATCAGACTTGCTGCTTTCATGTTTTCAATGCAGAAAGTGTAGGACAGAACACATCTACAGTAAAGGTAAACCTTTAGAGACACTTTATAAGAACAAACAATACAGGGTCTTACTTTGGCTAAACTTTAGTATCATACTGCAGGAAGCATATCTGGAGCACTTTATTATTATCAGGAAATATTCAATGTGCATATAATATTGTAGCCACCAGGTGGCGCTCTTTTGCAAAAAAAACTTGAATGACGCACAAAAAAAGTAACCTTACCTCTGGATGAAAGAAGATCTCAGGACCAAGGAACCTCTCATAGCCAACATCTATAAGAAATTCCTTTTTGTTGATAGCATTAATACCTCTGTATTTCTTGATCCATTTATCAGGATCTGCGTCATATTTCGAAAACTCTTTAACGATATCTGGGCAGATGTAGGAATACCTTTCCTATTAAAAACAAAAACCACACACAAACAAAAATAAAATACCATTTAATTACATACATAGCGTTATCACTACCCTGCTCTGTGATGGTATGATTCATTACAGCACATGCAATATGTAGATTAGATGTCCTGATTTTCAAAACCATAACCGTTTTTGAATCACACAAGTCATATGTAACAAAGGTTAAAAGATAAAGAACTGCTTGTTATATTTGTTTCTGAATGATATACTGTAATGCTGCAAGGTCATGATGATATTGATGATGCGAATTTCAGTAAACAATGAAAAATAACAATCACTTTTCAGTACATAATTTGCATTTTTTCTCTCAGATCAATAAAAGTATTTAGATTGACTGGTGGAGTCACGTGAGCAGCATGATATAGTGGGTACTTTAGATTAGCCTCTTATTTAGAGAGTGTGCTCATGAACAATGCTTCACAAAAAAAGACAAAATACAATTTAATAAAGTAACAGACAAAATAAATACATTATATATATAGCGCTCTGGAAAAAATTAAGAGACCACTGCAAATGTTTCTTAAATCAGCATCTCTGCATGTATGGCAGCCATTCCATTCCAGTGTCTGTTGAATTCCAACACAGGCACACCTCACTCTACTGAATGAGGTACTGATTAGGGGATCACCTGAACCAAATCTTATTTAACGAGGAAAAGTATAAAAACCACTCCTGTGGTCATAACTATACTCTTGCAATAGGACCAGCTGGATGGCAAAACAGTGCTAGTAGTACCTCAAAAGTAATTGGAATCAAAAAATAACTATTGACCATGCCCAAAGAGTTGAAAAGGAAAGTTTTGAGTGAGGAAAAGAAGGGTTCAATTCTGGCTTCACTGGCAGAGGGATACAGTGAGCGTCGGGTTGCTTTCATCCTTAAAATTTCAAAGACGGCGGTTCATAAGAACAAGGTCAAGCAGCACACATTGGGGACAACAAAGCTACAGACCGGCAGAGGGCGAAAACGACTCTCCACTGACCGGGATGACCGCCAACTCATTCTAATTTCACTCAGCAACCGTAGGATGACATCAAGTGACCTACAGAAAAAATGGCAAACGGCAGCTAGGGTGAAGTGCACGGCGAGGATGGTTCGAAACAGGCTCCTAGGGGCATGGCTGAAGTCGTACAAAGCTAGAAAAAAGCCCTTCATCAATGAAAAGCAAAGAAGAGCCAGGTTGAGGTTTGCAAAAGACCATAATGATTGGACGGTAGAGGACTGGAGTAAGGTCATCTTCTCTGATGAGTCCAATTTTCAGCTTTGCCCAACACCTGGTCATCTAATGGTTAGACGGAGACCTGGAGAGGCCTACAAGCCACAGTGTCTCGCACCCACTGTGAAATGTGGTGGAGGATCGGTGATGATCTGGGGGTGCTTCAGCAAGGCTGGAATCGGGCAGATTTGTCTTTGTGAAGGACGCATGAATCAAGCCAAGTACAAGGTTGTCCTGGAAGAAAACTTGCTTCCTTCTGCTCTGACAATGTTCCCCAACTTGATGATTGTTTTTTCCAGCAGGACAATGCTCCATGCCACACAACCAGGTCAATCAAGGTGTGGATGGAGGACCACCAGATCAAGACCCTGTCATGGCCAGCCCAATCTCCAGACCTGAACCCCATTGAAAACCTCTGGAATGTGATCAAGAGGAAGATGGATGGTCACAAGCCATCAAACAAAGCCGAGCTGCTTGAATGTTTGCGCCAGGAGTGGCATAAAGTCACCCAACATCAATGTGAAAGACTGGTGGACAGCATGCCAAGACGCATGAAAACTGTGATTGAAAATCAGGGTTATTCCACCAAATATTGATTTCTGAACTCTTCCTAAGTTAAAACATTAGTACTGTGTTGTTTAAAAATGAATATGAACTTATTTTCTTTGCATTATTCGAGGTCTGACAACACTGCATCTTTTTTGTTATTGTGACCAGTTGTCATTTTCTGCAAATAAATGCTCTAAATGACAATATTTTTATTTGGAATTTGGGAGAAATGTTGTCAGTAGTTTATAGAATAAAACAAAAATATTCATTTTACCCAAACACATACCTATAAATAGTAAAACCAGAGAAACTGATAATTTTGCAGTGGTGTCTTAATTTTCTCCAGAGCTGTATATACATATATATACACACAATTTCAAGCAGCTAACCATTATTGCACTAGATTGTTTAACCCTATAGTCACATCATTTCTAGAAGCCTTTAATTGCCCAACCACTCTTCCAATGTCTATGTGGAGACAAATACCAGTGGGATTGTTTGCATTACAGATTACAAACCAAGAAATACATTGCCAGTGAGAAGTGAAATTGTCATGGCTTGGTTCGCTCACTGTGCAGAAATCATTTCTATTTCCCTGCATGACCAGTCAGTACATTACCTTGATTGCCTTTGCTGTTTCTAATGATTGTTCAGGAGGAATTCCTATCTCCCGCTCTCTCAGGAGCTGCTGAATAAAATACGTGATATCTCTGCCTGCAATGGGGATGTGCTTTATGCAGCTCCCAATGACATAACCTTCAGCCTGAGGAAAGACAGAACACAAAGGTTAACAAAACTCACAACAGCTCCTCCTCTCCACTGAGCTTGCTGTCTTCGGGTAGCAATCAGTACGAATGAACACAACGTGGCACTCATTCAACAGGCTTAATTTCTGTTGGATTTACAAACCAATCCACATCCTAGTCTTTCTATAAACTTTATGGGCCACAGTTAATGTAAGGAGAGATCCAAGTCTAAACTGTCAACACCAGTGCATGACAACGCAAAAGCTATACCCCACAAGCTTTCTACCAACTAAAAATAATATTCAAACACTTATGTAATAGCCATTTGTAATTGAAGTCATTAATGTATGCACTGGTGTAAACACTGCTGGTTTATATTAAACATGCAATTTAGATCTGATTCCAAATTCTGGGAAAGAATACGAACGGTTTGCACAACACATGCATCCAGAAAACGAAATGTCTACCCATTCTAGTTATACAATAAAGCAGTTGTCACATGTTTAAAAAGTGGACCTCCATATCTTACCACTGGAATTGCGTGAGTGACACCATCCCCACTGTCTATGACAACTCCTGTAAGTGTCCGCGAACCAACTTGCCTTGAAGTCCAGGACGCTGCTAAAGCCAAAACGGCCTAAAACAAGGAGTGAAAAAAAAAAGATTCAGCTTTCCTTTTCAATGTATCTTTACATGAAAAGGTAAGGTTTGGTGTTGGTATTATACAATACTCTGTAATGTGTGTACCTGCACAGCAATGTACATGCCTGGTACATTAAACGATTCAAACATGATTTCTGCCAGGTATTCTCTGTGCTCTGGAGGGTTCAGAGGAGGCTCTGTCTGAAATAGAACAGAAAAGCATATACTGGACAGCAGCACTGCTGTATGCAAACCTAATGGGTTTGAAATCAGGGATCACAACAGGATATTTACAGAAACGTCTCATGCAAAAACATTTTCATTACATCATTACACATTCGTACTACTGCGCTTTCTCACTTCTTTGAAAATAAATTATTCTTTTAAAAAACGATCATACTAGTTTAAATATTCAGAGAAATGTAGTGATGCGCAGTGATACTACAGTTAAGGTAAACTCCACTGTTTCAGTTCCTGGAGCAGCAACAGATTCTACTCAGAACACTTTACTGTGGTTCTGCTACTTACCATTAGAAAAAAATGGTCCTCTGGTTCAGCGCGTAGATATTTAAATATGACCTGCTCCATAAACTTTTCCATCAAATCCCAGTCTTCAATTATACCATGTCTTATTGGCCACTAAAGACAGACAAGAAATACAGTGGTTGGTTTCACTGCAGGAAAGAAGCTAGTACCCGGGTCTATTATGTACAGTTCTTCCTTTTCAGCGTCAATAAATTTAAGCGAGTTATGTATGTAAGTCAAAATGTATTAAAAACAGTACTTGATTAATGTCATAATGCAGACAGCATGTTAGGATTGATAAGTTACTCTGAGCACACAACTGGTATGAAGTTCAAGGAGTCTCAATATGGGGTACCTCTTCACTCCACACAGCTGTACTGCCAATTCCCTTTTAAAAACAAATCACCTTTTTATTTAAAGCAGTTAAATTAATGTGGTCAAAAAAAATTCAGAAAACTACTCAATTCAGTGGTGTTTTAATGGCCCACTGCAGCCCTGAATTATATATTCCAATCATGGCCACTGTGTATCTACTGTGTACAACCAGATGGGTCGCAAAAGATCACAAGAAAATAAAAAAGCAATTAGACCTTAGTGCGTTACATCTAATTTTACCTTCCAGTAAACACAAATCCCAAGGGAGAAATGCCCTTGCACCAGTCACCAAGAAACAAGGCCTGTCATGAGCATATAAATACAGTGCCAAGAATATAAAGTTCACACTTAGGGGACAGCATTATGAAAGAGAAGGACATCATTATCTATGTCCATATCAAGAATATCATCATGACAAATACCCACACAGAGAGGTCATTCCATCTCAAGTGGGACAAAATCCAGTTCCAACTCTCTTGACAATGGTTAGCGAGATATGTGCTTCCAAACTGTGAGGGTTAGCCCCTCCCAGCCTCCACAGAACAGCTGTACCTCCTGAATAGAGAGAACTTCTGTTAACTTAAAATAAAAACGTTTAAACTGTGAGGCCAAAGTCTCTTTGCAGGATTATCTTGAGATAATGAACTGGGATTCAACCTCTGCAATAACAGGCTTAATAACAGCATCCTGGTTGTGCAACACTTTCAGCAACTATGTTCTTATGTGTAGGACCCAGCTTAAGTTTGTTTAATATTGCCATCACCTGGATCTTAATTTCCTGCAGGAGACAATTAGAGATAATTAAACAAACCAAACGTTTATGTGGGTTTCATCATTTTTCAGGCTGGTTTTGTACATTAGGAAGGTTGGCTCTTCCACTGGAGTATTCTAGAATGTTGCTCAATGTGACGTAAGAGAGTGGGCATCAGTATCACAGGCTGGCATCTGATCCAAAACTGTGCCCACAATAATTCTGTCTTGTGTTTGCATAACCTGTAAATGAGACTAACCAATCTAATCACTGACATGGAAAAACCTTGAGGTTATAAAAGATAACTCATTTTAATTCAGCTATAGTTGTACATATGAAATATGTGCATTAAATAAAATGTGATCACCTTTGTTGCGTAAGTTGGCTTATCTATAGCTTCATCTCCAATAAAAAAGTCTAAATCATCCACTCCCTGCATCAACCTTCTGTGTGCCTGGTCACCAACTTTTGCTGACTCTTTGATTGCAATACCTGAAAAGAGATGAACTGCTTGTTAACAACACTACACTGATTTTTTATATATATATATATATATATATATATATATATATATATATATATATATATATATATATATATATATATACATATATATATATATATATATATATATATATATATATATATATATATATATATATATATATATAATATATAATATATAACACACACACACACACACACAAGTTGCTTTGAATTTATCTGTATTTATTAAAAAAGAAAATCCTAAAAATGTGTACCTACAGTAAGTAAAGTCAGTTGTTATTAAGCAGCATTTTCAAATGCGTGATTGGGACAGACTTCAAGTGAAAAATCTGTTTTAAAAAAAATGAATTATCTTCTGTAAAATCTGTTAATATTTTAGCAAAACTGGTAGAAGTACTGAAAATAACCAGTTTTACACTCAGTAGCATGACATAGAAAAAATAAAAATAATTCTCCTGCCCTTTAAAGACAAGCCCGCTCATTCTAATGCTGCTCTGTGTATTGAGTATTCCAATACTGTATTGATCAGTACAGCATGTGTTCTAATGGGTACAGTGCAACAGCCTTTAAAGACAGCTGCTCATTTTAATGCTGCTCTGTGTATGGAGTACTCCAATACTGTATAGATCAGTACAGCATGTGTTCTAATGGGTACAGCATCAGAGCTGAAACAGAGAAGCTCAACTGATGCCCATATTATACTGTTTGAAAAGAAACGACATAGATAGAGGCAAGTAAAACATTTTAGAAGCTCTTCCATTGTTAAGAGAAATCTTAGTTTTAGCATTTTTACTATGACGGAGATCCCTGAACACTAACTTAATTTACTGAACACAAAAGATAGTGGTTACCAATAATATACTTTGAATTAAAAACACTTACATGATGGTATTATGAACTGTGGCTCAGTGTTCCCAGCATAGCCAATTTTAGTGTATCTGAAAACAGGCAGATAATAAACAGTTATTTAATAGGGTTCAAAACACAAACTAGGTAGAGCAGCAAATGCATTCCAAGTACTAGCATTACTGTGAATTTTTATTTGCATTATGTAAACAGCACAGCTTAACCGAGTAAAATTCTGAGTACATTTGCTTAAAATCCTGTTAAAAAACATGCTTTGTACAATATACCTCAAACTTCAATGCAACTTAAATACTGTACTACAGGGTACAGATGTGCAGTATGGAATCTGTATGTTCCTAAAGACAGCGCCAGATTCTGACACTCTTAATACCTTCGGGTTAACCATGTTTAATAACAAAGCTGGACAAGTGGTTTTCTACATAGTGTATGTCAATTTCTAAAGCGTGACAAACGGACAAGTGTCTCCACTAGTGCATCCCTGTAGCTGGAGGGTATTCAATACTGTCCTGCTTTGCATAATTATTTCCTTCAGACTTACTGTGAAAAAAAAAACAGTTAATCAAATACAAACTAAAGTAGCAATTGTACTTGCAAATAAGCGATCACGAGACAAACGACAGCAAAGTTCCACACTGTCCACAGGACAAGAAACAGTAGGGCATTTTCTTTTTAAATCTTTTTTACAATTGCTTTCTGCTTTCTGTTTGAGGTTAAGGCTCAGACCATTCCAATAAGACGTTCATAAGTTACAAGCATCGAAAGCTTTCAGCAAACATCCAAAAAAGAAAACGTATAAAAATAATATCTGCGCTGAGCATGCTGCACACACACACACACACACACATAACGGGGTGTACTTTGAGATATTCAGACCCTGTAAACGCACAAACTGAACACATTTTGAATTTCAAGGACCTCTAGATTTATTTGAATGTAGCTCAGTTTGAAACTTGTGATTTTGCTTTAACCCTAAAAGAAAAACAGATCTCCACACCAGTATAATTGCCTCCATTATTAATGATTGTAAACCATGACATGCTCTGAAATTTGGCATTTAGCATACGTGTTAAAATATACAATGAATGTGCTCTGCAGCACCCACTGTCTGTCATTCCTCATACCACATGTGTTTTCAAAGCACAGCCTCAACCTACTTTCTAAATTTCACCTTGAGAAGAGCAGTACAGAAGAGGTAAGAACATCCAGCTACTGTAGCAGTCTATTGAGAAATGCAGCATTTAGAAACCACAGCATAATACTGCTTTCATATAAAAATAGTATGTGTAGAATGCTCTCCAAGTGACATTATTGGAGTTTTCTTACTTTAAAGTATGTGATGTTACATGAGTTTAGTTGAAGGCTTCCTCGTGTATAGAGTAAATTAAAAGCATAACAGCACAAATAAAGGCTTACATATTTAACCCTAATTAATGTTGCGGTCAACGTTTATGCTATTCCTTGGGTGGTAACCTTGACTCAGAAGTTCAAGTTGTGACCTATTTTCAGAAACATGCATGGACTTACTGCCTGCAAAGATAGATTTCACTTAGTGCTGCTATATGATATAAAATATGATTTTGCATATGAACATGAATGTAATTTTAAATATGAATATGGTTTTGAATATGAATACAAATGGGATTTTGAATATGAATATGATTCTGCACAGAATGCACAACATTACAGTAAACATCTTAGGTGTCAAATAAAATTCCATTAAATGACTGTATAATAATATTACCATAGACAATGCTTCTAGACTTATTTCTGTATCTATATGGTAAATCTCCAATCTGACTTGAAAGAAGAGAGGGGTAGCTCAAGCATCAATCATTCCTTTGTGTTTGTTTTAATAATAACTTTTGCAAAGCATTCCCTTCATCCCCATACTGGCTGAAAATAAATTAAACATCAGGAAATAATTTCAATCTCAATCTCTACAATATGTTTCCATAAAGAAATACAAGAATGTCTTAATGACTTATTGAAATGCATAATTCCAAACAGGATGCTGTAATGTAGTTAGTTATGATAACTTTGTAAGCAGCTCCTCTATATAGGGATGTCTGATGAGCACATGTCAAGGTTCCTCGTACAGTACTGCCGTCATGATGACGCTGACGCTGTGTATCACACCACTGCATGCAGACCCGGTGTAACAGAACCTACTGCTGCAGTCACCCACAGTATGTACAACACAGACAATCCCATTTAAATCCGTTATTAAAGCATACAATTATCAGCAAAGGTTTTGCACAAATTATTTTAAAAATATGTATTCCAACTTGCGTGAAAATACAAACTATAAATATATATATGTTATGTACCGTACTGCTTCAGTTTAATGGAGATAATATAGTAAACACTTTTTTGACATACTTCACAGTATTTACTGCACGGTTGTTGTGTGTTTAATTATGCTACGTCAATAACAAAACTCATTTGTCCGTTTAAGTAACTAAAACGTAATGTGAAAACTATATATATATATATATATAATATATATAATATATATATATATATATATTATATATATATATATATATATATATATATATCTCAACTTCAAATATATGATAAGTGACGTAATGCACGTTGTGACAGGGTAACTTGAGTTACCCTCCGAGTCAGGGGTCAGTGAACTCATTTCTCATTCCTGACTGATTTTCATGACGCCATGGTCTGGACGGACTAACGTAACGCCTCTCCCTAGAACATCATGAATAGACAGTGAGTAAAAAGGTCTAGAAATCTGAAAAGAAAGAGATTGCAGTAACGGAGCTGTGCCTGGTAACCACATAGACTGTTCTGACAGCCGGAGCACTTCCCGAGTCAAAGGGAGAGAAAGAGATGTGAGCGCATTCCCGGATGTAGCAATCTCAAACAGGGAATATAGTTCCTATGGCAACCTGAACCGTGGTCCCTCATTGGTTGCAGGCAATGTTGTTCAGAGGCGTGACATCGGCCCACTGTTTTATTTTGTCAACCACCAAACAGGCAACGCAGACTAGATTAACCATGTGATGTGGTTATTTATAATAATAATAATAATAATAATAATACATTTGGTTGACATAATTGAAAAAATTACAAAATCCTTCCATTAATTTCTGTTTTGCTTCTTGAGCGGGACAGCTTGTCATCCCTGCTGAACATTCCAGCAACACCATCCAAAAAGTATTAGCCTCTTACTCAGAGCAGGGTTACAGCAACTTTTTTAATTGTGATGACAATAAACCAGCACCGTCTCCTAAACCAGCTCGACCAGCTGAAAACCATGAAGCTACTGGCTCTGACCAGCGTAAACCACTACTGGTCATAGCGACAGTTTCCGTCAGGGTAGATGTATACCACTGAACCACAGCAAAAGGGTTTCAACTGTAGAGCATTTCTCAAGGATTGGTACAACTGGGCAGAAACACCAGCAATAGTGTGCTGATCATCAGGTGCTGGCTGTGTGGAGCGTGTAACAAACTCTAGTGGCACGTGAGCAGAGCCACAGTACAGACTGGCTGAAAACTGGAAACTCATACAAACCTGAGGCTGTCCTTATCACTGTCCTCTCAGCTTCCTTCAACACAAGCAACAGAAAAGAGAGACTTTCACCAATTAGCAGTCAAGTAATACTGGCTCCAGACACTGGTAGTAAAGACTCAGCTAGGGTAACAAAATAAACAAGTACCAGTTTCTTTGACTCCTTCATTAATGGCTTAGATGGAGTGACGGTGACTTGTGTGAAATTAAAGATAGAATAGTGTTGTTCAAGGCTCTAGTTATTCCTGCTCATGAGAAATCAAAGTAAATCTTCTAGGTTGTGTTTTTAGACGTAGCCAGAGTAACATAGCCAGTCTGGCTGAAAACTCTTAAAGGAGAAAGAACCGCCGAAGAGGCACAGGACCCTATTCACAAAGCTTTACCTCGTGAGTGGCGTTTCCGCTGAGCCAGTCGTAAGCCTTATTCAGTGGGCAAGGTTAAATGTTTGAGCACATGTGTAATTTAGTCAGAATTGAAATCAGGCGGCTATCATCCCCATGGGTAAGTTGTCATTTCTACACTCCTAATAAGAAGTGGCACTTCATTTTCTCCATTCTAATCAGACATGCAATTGATTTAGCATTGCAGTTATCACCTCCATACATTTGAAAGCAGCACCAAGTTCCACTTAATATATTCCTGAGCCTCATTTGCGCTGAATAATCTACCTTTGTACGAAATGCAGCGCATAGAAAGGAAAGGGTGGTTTTAAAATACACAGTAAGGAGTCCAGTGCTTTGAGGGTACCAGAAGGGAGTAGATCTTTGAACCATGTGCTTTGATGATTACAAGACCTTGGAAAAGAAGGGAGAATGGAAGTTCCTTCAGCGAATCAAGGATCTGTGAGATGCCTTCATCAATGATCCTTCTTGTCTTTTAATTAGGAGGCTGTTCTCAGGCGATCTCACAGTAGCTGGATTCACATTGCTCAGCTGGTGCTTTTCCTCTTCAGACACTCATCCCAGGATTCAATTTGAATTGTGGTGCTGCTATCTTTACAGTGGCTTGAAGTATCAAAATAACACAAGCAAGTCATCTTTAACACAGTTGTTGTTGTTTGCTTTGTTATTTTGTTCTTTTTTAAAGTCATCGAAGGGCAGATGTGCTATAGTGGAATAGTTCTATTGCTGAGTTTACATTTTAAGGTTAACTATGGTAAATTTGCATTGTAATTTCAAGTTTTCCCATGCTCTGCATGTTCATTGGTTTAGCATGCTGTAACATATTTAGTCATGCTGCTTGACTGTGCTTTACCAAACTTTTACTATGATTTACAAAACTTTACTTTCAAGTTATTGCACAGCAAAGTAGCCAGCTAGTAACTAGTTTGTTTTTTTTGTATCTGATTTTTTTTTAATTGTATTTTATTACAAAGAATAATAAACAAAAAATACAAAAACAAAAGTGTCTGAGGTCTGTTTTGGGTATAATTGCAAACAGTAGTGTGTGGTCTGAGTCAATGGAATACCAGGCTTTGCACTCACTTTGCCTGTCAATTAGAGAGACACATGATTCACATAAATTCATAAATGAAACCAAAGAAGTAACTGTATTGTATCTGGGGTGGAGAGGTGGCAGCGTTTAGAATATGCACCTCATTTTGAGTAAGGGATGATGGTACATTTACCAAATTAGCAGTTTGTTGGGTAATGGAAGCACAGTGCATATTTTCAGAAGGGCGTCCAAGTGGATCCTCAATCTATATGGGAACATAAGAGACTTCACAAATGAGAAGAGGCCATTCAGCCCACGAATGCTGATTCTGTTCCTATTCACAAACAGAACTTTGGTGTAGGCATAGTTCCTAAAGATGTACGATTAATTATCCTAACCTTTAATATCTAAGAGTTGCAATGACAACAAATAATGACTGACCTCTGACTACACACCCAACTGGTACTAGACAAGGTGTACAGCAGATTCATTTTCAATACAGGGGTTTTTACTAGACCTGTTTAATCAGCTCCCCAACCAGCAGAACAGGAGGCTGTGTGGTCCAGTGGTTAAAGAAACAGGTTTGTAACCAAGAAATCCCCCCCTTCAAATCCCACCTCAGCCTGATCCTGAGCTAGTCACCTAACCTCCTTGTGCTCTTTCTTTCAAATGAGATGTTGTTTTAAGTGACTCTGCAGCTGATGCATAGTTCACACACACCCTAGTCTTGTATCTTGTAAAGTGCTTGGTTCTCTATGAAAAGTGCCTTTAAAAAAAGATTATTATTAAACCAATCACCGTTAACCCCCAGCTCTGACCAGCACACACACATTCTATTTTTTGGTCATTGACGGCATTTCCAACTACACTTATAAGCAGTTTAATAATATATGTATGTTTGTTTGTGTTGTCTCGTTTTAAAAGCCTTTCTCGTTTTCTTCCAAATAGCGCCCAAGGCCCGGTACGACTTTCTACTGTTGTTCTGTACCTTCTGCTTTATCTATCGCCTGTTTTCAGTCTCCTTGTGAAAACCAAATGCGCACACGCTAGAATTACCACTAGAGGTGGGGGTGGGGAATGGGGGGTGGGGGTGGGGGTATTGTTAAATCGCAATACTCACAGGGTCACAGGGTAGTGCTGCGTGTGCAACTCTTAATAGACGTCATTATTATGTATGCAGAAGCCTGATCACATGATAAGGGTGACGAATTTAGGTACTAAAAATAAGTTTATTTCTTGACAATAACATAACCCTAAACGTTAATTTCGTGGGGTATTGGCCTTAACTATAAAAACACACAGCAGTAACCAGACCCGAAACCTAAGGTTCGTGGAGTATTGGCCGTGGATCACCAATTCATTCTCACATTGTAATCACCGTGCTCAGTGCTCTCCTCCTCCACACCATGTTTAGGGCACAGGGTAGGGGTGTTGCGAGTGAGGGAAGCAGAAGTTAAATTACAAGTTGCGCACGCAGCACACCCTGCGGGAGCCTCCGGTCTGCAGCTATATGGGCTGTGCGGGCTGGGCTGGAAACGCCAGGAAGTCATCAGGAAATAGCTGCAGCTGTAGAGTTCAAGTTTTCTTGTAATGTTTATTATCTAAAGAGAGTGCAGATGAGACATTGGGTGCACTATGACATGCGATTTTAGACAGACTGAGACCGGTACGGAGGTAGGTCGTTACACTTGCTGGAGAAGCTGCTTTGCTGACAGCTGTTACAGTATTAATATGAAGCGGCACATTGTAAGGGACGTACTCGTCTTAAGATTTTTTTTTTCTTCTTTCTGAAGTTTCTGGGTGAGTTGCAGTGTTTCTGTGTTATATGCAGCCTTTTCGCGTATTTTGTATGTTATTGTTTGTGAACAAGGCAATTTCCATACTGTTTTGTAGTGGAATATGTACTTACGCCATCATTTCATTATAATTAAATAATAACAAAGCGTGAATAAAATACATTTCAGTAAAACATTCAGCATTCCTAAATAACTGATCACATCGGAAGTGTTCTAGCTACCAAATATATATATATATATATATATATATATATATATATATATATATATATATATATATATATATATATACAGCTCTGGAAAAAATTGAGACCACTGCAAAATTATCAGTTTCTCTGGTTTTACTATTTATAGGTATGTGTTTGGGTAAAATGAACATTCGTGTTTTATTCTATAGACTACTGACAACATTTCTCCCAAATTCCAAATAAAAATATTGACATTTAGAGCATTTATTTGCAGAAAATGACAACTGGTCAAAATAACAAAAAAGATGCAGTGTTGTCAGACCTCGAATAATGCAAAGAAAATAAGTTCATATTCATTTTTAAACAACACAGTACTAATGTTTTAACTTAGGAAGAGTTCAGAAATCAATATTTGGTGGAATAACCCTGATTTTCAATCACAGTTTTCATGCGTCTTGGCATGCTCTCCACCAGTCTTTCACATGTGTGTATATATATATATGATGCAATGCTGCCTGGTGGTACAGCATATAGCCTATATTATTGTATTGAGCAATGACACAATGCTCCCAGGTTTTTTTTGTTTTTTTTTCTCTTGCTGTGTAAAAACTACAACTAGAGTATGAAAAGCAATAAGCCCAGCAGCTGTTGGTCACCCTGAAATGAGAGCATTCCAGTACAGAAAGCACATGTTACTCACAGCACCACCTCAGAAGGAAATGTCACCTCACATATCTTACCATTTATGTTACTAGTCAGAAGACATTAGTAAAGAAACCACATTAAGTAATGTTAATATTTCACATCAAAATGTGTGCTGAGAAATTTGTTTTCTCTCATTTTTTTCAGCTGCTTGCTAGACTTGAGGGAAGACGTTCTCTGAAAAACCTTGAACCACAGATTTTTGCTGGAGAAGGATTTCCAGTTCAAGGTATGAAACTAAACACCCCATCACCATAATCCCTTGTTTGTTTTAAAAGAGCTGCAACTGGTGTATACAAAAAAAAAAAAACACAACATTCTTTCATTTAAGCTTTTTTTTAAAATAATTTTCAAAACGTTGTGTTAATTGAGTTGTAGCCATTGGGAAATCTTCATCTGTAGACGTGCAACCCCAGCACTGGGTATATAATGAACTGCTTTGGAAGTAACAGAGCATGATGCAGCATCAAGCCCTGCAGACACAGTTAGTCCAGGAAGTAGCTGCCTACCTTCACTTGAGTGAGTGTGGGGGTGGTGGCGGCAGCAGGTTGCTTCTTAGGCACATGTTCTTCAGAGTCATTTTCATGCACAGTGCACTGTCTGTATTAAGAGCGTATGTGATCTTTTGAAGCAGTTTTAACACTTTAAAGAATGATATTGGTATGGAGCTGCAACAATAAAAAAGAAATAGCATTTTGTTCTAGATCTCTATAGGTCTGCAGTGTTGAAAAGGAGACAAACCTCCGAGGCTAAAGAACCTGGCAGCAAATGTGTCTTTCATTCAACACACTGTACCATGGGAAGTTTGAGAGGTATTCTACACCCACTGTAGTACAAAGTAGTGCAAACATATTGTCAGATTTATGTGTGATATTTGCTGTAAGTGAGATGTGAATTTTGAACCAGCACCATCCTAAAATCGTCATTAACAGTAATTTTAACCACAGATACAGTCCGAATGCACCAGCTAAATTATCCTGCTTTCTAGACAGGGCACTGCCAAGCTGAACTACTGATGTCATGAGTACTACACTGAAACCTGCAGTCATAATTATTTGTTTTTTTTTTATTGTCAGACTTGGTTTGAGGGTACCAGCATTTTCATTTGCTGGGTGTTTTTTATTTTTTATTTCCTGTAAGCATAAGCCCCTGCTTGCTAAACCAGTATCCTTACAGACGGCTGCTTTTTGACAGGTGACGTCATCGAGTTCCATGGTGCGGAAGGAACAGGGAAGACAGAGACTCTGTATCAGCTGGTGTCCCGCTGCATACTCCCGACTGCAGCAGGAGGGCTGGAAGTGGAAGTCATGTTTATTGACACGGACTCCCACTTTGACATGTGCACTTCAGCAGCACTGTCCAGCTGCTGCTCACACTCCACTACCTGGAGAACATGCTCTGCACTCGCCCTGCCCTCTGCCTGCTGCTAGTGGACAGCATCTCCCCTTTCTACTGGATCGACAGGAACAGCGGCGGAGAGAGCCTGGCCCAGCAGGAGGCCAGTCTTAGGAAATGCACATGAGTTTCTGGAGAAGCTGCATAGTGACTACCATTTAGTGCTGTTTGCAAGCACACAGGCTATCATGCAGGAGTATACACTGGAGGCATCCACAGCAGAGGCAGACATGCCCTGGAGGCAGAGGCCAAGCGCCAGCGCCGTATATAGCAAGCCGTATCTTTGTAGGTCGTGGCAGAGGATGGTCACTCATAAAATGGTGTTTTCAAAAACAGACACTTTAAAAGACGACAAGCAAGTTTTCTCTTGTTTCCTCCCACACCAAAAGCAAAGTTACAAGCAGGTGTTGTTTTCTTATTACAGAGGGCGGCGCCCAGTTTCTGTGACTCGGATCTTTTCAATATAAAATACTGGGGGAAGGGGAGGGCTGGTTTATACTGTCCAGTTTCTGTGACTCGGATCTATTCAATATAAAATACTGGGGGAAGGGGAGGGCTGGTTTATACTGTCCAGTTTCTGTGACTTGGATCTAGTCAATATAAAAGACTGGGGGAAGGGGAGGACTGGTTTATACTGTCCAGTTTCTGTGACTCGGATCTAGTCAATATAAAAGACTGGGGGAAGGGGAGGACTGGTTTATACTGTCCAGTTTCTGTGACTCGGATCTATTCAATATAAAAGACTGGGGGAAGGGGAGGACTGGTTTATACTGTCCAGTTTCTGTGACTCGGATCTATTCAATATAAAAGACTGGGGGAAGGGGAGGACTGGTTTATACTGTCCAGTTTCTGTGACTCTGATCTATTCAATATAAAAGACTGGGGGAAGGGGAGGACTGGTTTATACTGTCCAGTTTCTGTGACTCGGATCTATTCAATATAAAAGACTGGGGGAAGGGGAGGACTGGTTTATACTGTCCAGTTTCTGTGACTCAGATCTATTCAATATAAAAGACTGGGGGAAGGGGAGGACTGGTTTATACTGTCCAGTTTCTGTGACTCTGATCTATTCAATATAAAAGACTGGGGGAAGGGGAGGACTGGTTTATACTGTCCAGTTTCTGTGACTCTGATCTATTCAATATAAAAGACTGGGGGAAGGGGATGACTGGTTTATGCTGGTTTTCTCTTGAAAGAGCTGCTTGTCTCATACCAGTGACAGCCTGTTTTGTTTTTGGTTTTTTTTGACCCCTAAAGAGTTCTGTTTGTTGATCCTCATTGTGAAGGATGTAAAGTTTTATACTCTCCAGTTTCTGTGACTCAATCTATTCAATATAAAAGACTGGGGGAAGGGGATGACTGGTTTATACTGTTTTCTTTTGATTTTTATAAAAGACTGGGGGAAGGGGATGACTGGTTTATGCTGGTTTTCTCTTGAAAGAGCTGCTTGTCTCATACCAGTGACAGCCTGTTTTGTTTTTGGTTTTTTTTGACCCCTAAAGAGTTCTGTTTGCAGTTGATAAATTTGAGCAATGTAAATAGAAAAATGTCCACAGAAAAAAAATTTAAAAAGATTTTTAATTTTTTTTTTTTTTTTAAACTGTGATTGTGCAGTACTGTAAAATGCACCCAACTCATATATTATATTTATTTAGTAAACTATAATCATTATAATACTATATTAAGACATATATATATATAGCATATATATAAAACTTTTTAATCGTTCGTCACAGAAATCTAAAATCTTTTTACTAGGTACTTTATTTTTAAATGTATGCTAGTTACACCTTTTCGAACATACATCCTATCTAGTATGTATATCTATAGATATATCTATATAATATTATATATATATATATATATCTATCTATATTATATATATCACATCTTACTATCTACATACAGATACATATAAATATCTATATCATGTGTAGATCTATCTTGTACAACACTGTGTGTGTTATGTGTGTGTGTGTGTGTGTGTGTGTATATATATATATATATATATGTGTGTGTGTGTGTGTACAAATATATATAATAAATTTTTAGACATACATAGTAACGAATAATTATCGTTTTACATAAGGACGTATGGTAGGCTCCTTCACTAGATGTAGATCTTAGGTACCGCACCATGCGCATGGTAGTGGTTCCTGTCCATCTGTCTTGTTGTTCCTGTACAGAACAGCTTTGTTAGTTAATATCTGCCATTGTTCATGTCATTCTTTTGTGATTCATTATGTTTCAGGAAGTTACTTTCACCAGGTCCCATGTGGTCTATGTTGTGTACACACAAGCAGGGTTGGGATACATTCTTAATACAGGCTCTGAGGCAGGACACGCACACACCCACACTCTCACCCACACACGCACAGTAAAACACTGTTAGTATGAGTTCATCTCTAAGCTAACTTAATAAATGCATGTTGGAGTCCAAACAAGAGGCTACTTTTTTGTTCTTGGTGCAGCACACGCTGGTTAGATGTCAAATGCTAACTGTAACACATATATTGCAGCTTTTCTTTTACACACTTGAAGGTCTAGCTCAAAGAGCAATCGGCCATCTGATCACCAAAACATTGCTGCCATCATACAAAATATAAATCACCAAGCTACAATTTTCAGATCGTCGCCTGCAAATTGCATGAATAGAAACAGAATTTTATAAAGGGGTCTTTAACTCTCAAGTCACCTCCTATCCTTACTCTTTTTTTTTTTTTTTTTTTTTTTTTTTTTTTTTTTTTTTTTAAAGAAGCTTGCCAGGGCTGATTCCCAACAGTTGTCATTTGTTCAAGAAGAATTGCTTGGGTAGCCTTTGTATTACTGGAAAGTTGTGCAAGGTTTACACATCACAGAAGTCTCTATCTCAGACGTCTTGTGAACTTACCGTTATAATCTCTTGACGATGGAGAGAGACTGGAGTTTATAAACTTCAGGCAAACCCTGTCCTGACTGTTTATCTTCCACTGTGTGCCCAGAATGCAGTAATGTCATTGATCTGTGTATTCTTGCCTGCTACCAGTATATGCTGTTATTACATTTAAATGCAATAGCGCATATGCTCGTTTATACACACAACAAAAAGCCTAATTCACACTTGCATGGCTGCCAGATGGGGCCAGTGTGACTGGATGCACAGGGTCTGTCACCACAAGAGGCTCAGACTAACCATTTCAGACAGCCGGAAGTACAAACCATCCTTCAGAGGGCCTAGGTCTCCCAGTGCTGTCAAACAAGAGCCCTTTCACATGCTTTTTTAATTCATTGCAAGATGCATGGGTTGCACTAAGAGGTGAACGCGTGCCATTTTATAACTGCTTTCCTGCGGGCAAGAAAAAAAAGGCAGTGAGTGTGCCACACTTCATAAAAGTAAGATTAGTACTGCTACAAGTACAGCACTGGTAATGAGAGTGACTCAGGCATTAGTACCGCTACAAGTACAGCACTGGTAATGAGAGTGACTCAGGCATTAGTACCGCTACGAGTACAGCACTGGTAATGAGAGTGACTCAGGCATTAGTACCGCTACGAGTACAGCACTGGTAATGAGAGTGACACAGGCATTAGTACCGCTACGAGTACAGCACTGGTAATGAGAGTGACACAGGCATTAGTACCGCTACGAGTACAGCACTGGTAATGAGAGTGACACAGGCATTAGTACCGCTACGAGTACAGCACTGGTAATGAGAGTGACTCAGGCATTAGTACCGCTACGAGTACAGCACTGGTAATGAGAGTGACGCGGGCATTAGTACTGCTACGAGTACAGCACTGGTAATGAGAGTGACGCGGGCATTAGTACCGCTACGAGTACAGCACTGGTAATGAGAGTGACTCAGGCATTAGTACCGCTACGAGTACAGCACTGGTAATGAGAGTGACGCGGGCATTAGTACTGCTACGAGTACAGCACTGGTGAGAGTGACGCGGGCATTAGTACCGCTACGAGTACAGCACTGGTGATGAGAGTGACTCAGGCATTAGTACCGCTACGAGTACAGCACTGGTGATGAGAGTGACACAGGCATTAGTACCGCTACGAGTACAGCACTGGTGATGAGAGTGACACAGGCATTAGTACCGCTACGAGTACAGCACTGGTAATGAGAGTGACGCGGGCATTAGTACCGCTACGAGTACAGCACTGGTAATGAGAGTGACGCGGGCATTAGTACCGCTACGAGTACAGCACTGGTAATGAGAGTGACTCAGGCATTAGTACCGCTACGAGTACAGCACTGGTAATGAGAGTGACGCAGGCATTAGTACCGCTACGAGTACAGCACTGGTAATGAGAGTGACGCGGGCATTAGTACCGCTACGAGTACAGCACTGGTAATGAGAGTGACGCGGGCATTAGTACTGCTACGAGTACAGCACTGGTAATGAGAGTGACGCGGGCATTAGTACCGCTACGAGTACAGCACTGGTGATGAGAGTGACTCAGGCATTAGTACCGCTACGAGT
This sequence comes from Polyodon spathula, assembly GCF_017654505.1. NCBI lineage: Eukaryota > Metazoa > Chordata > Actinopteri > Acipenseriformes > Polyodontidae > Polyodon > Polyodon spathula. The sequence continues at coordinate 2,271,422 of NC_054536.1, read as the reverse complement.
ACAGCACTGGTAATGAGAGTGACACAGGCATTAGTACCGCTACGAGTACAGCACTGGTGATGAGAGTGACTCAGGCATTAGTACCGCTACGAGTACAGCACTGGTGATGAGAGTGACTCAGGCATTAGTACCGCTACGAGTACAGCACTGTTAATAAGAGTGACACAGGCATCGTCTGGAAATTAGAGGGCTCACAAATCACTTCAGTCACCTGTCCAGATGATTATTGAACCCCAGGGATCAATATCCCTGGCAACAAGCAGGGACCGCACATTCATACATATATGTCACGCAGATTGTGCATCTTGCATTTTAGCTAAACTTGGAATAATGGCCATTCCTTTCACACTTACCTGAAGAGATTTAAATATTGGATGCGGTGATCTAACATCTCTGCCAAACGTATTCAAGTAAACACAACTTTATTTACGAAATGACCTGTGCAGGGGCCTCAGCTGGGATATATCTGTGCGGAGACATTTAATGAAAATCTCTAGCCACATTGCAAAACTCACAAGTGCGTCTAACCTGTGCAATACAAATCTGTCGAGGGCTTGCTTTCTCATGTTTTTTATGCCCTTCGTAGTTTTTTACTTTTATTTTCATGCACGGAAGAAATATTGAATGTATTATTTATACATGTGCAGGTCTAACACAAACACACCTTCTATTGGAGAGGTAACTTGTACCTCCCCAGTTTATTTGTAAACAACAGCAGTGAATCTGCTTTCTGTCATTGAAAATACAGCAATACCTATAAAGTACCAACCTATAACAAGAGCAAGTGCGTGCAACCTGTTATGTATAATCGTAGGCAGTTACACAAGCGGAGCGTTGGCTGCATTCCCTTAATCTATGCATGCAGATGTTTAAAAGAGGAAGATATTAGTTATGACAGTACTGTAGTTAGGTATATCAATGCACACAGCAACGGCAGCCAGAAGCTTCTTCAGTCAGTCATTATTACACATTTGTACTCTAGATGCAGCATGTCTATCTGGAACGGCTCATCAGTAAAGCTTTGAATCGTTTTTTAAACGCATAGGATCATGTTGTAATTGTCATGCCATGGACCTCAAGCTATTCTATGCACTTCCTGTGTTCATTTCAATCTGCTTGTTTTAGAACTGATATTGGCTATGTTGGTAACATTCAATAATTGACATTTGACAAAATTGGGGTCTGAGTAACCAATACTATAAAATCTATACATTTACGGATAACGCAGCAGTAAGCATAACACCCTGATGTTTGCAGTGATACTAATTTTGCGAACCTCCTTTTTTTCCCATGTGAAAAATAGTGTTTGTCTCATTTATAAGCTTGTTTTAAGAGCTTCCCACCAAGGAAATAATGAACTGGTTCAAGTCACTGATATGAGAGCTGCAACAACCTCCCCTGGTCCCCTTCAACCAGTCAATCAATCAAACAATCAATCCAAACAGTTATGAGGGCTGCAAATGCGGCGCTATGCTGCTAGATTCTAGTGCCAGGGTACCTTATAGCGTTACATTTTATAACATTACATTCAGGCAGCCCATAGATATTGATAGTTTCTCATTGGGTCAGTCAAGCCCCCCCCCCCCCCCCCCCCCCCCCCCCACTCATCCACTAAAACACTAAAAACTCATTGAAGGTGGGGGCTTGATTGATTAGGACAGGGTTTGATCATTTAGCACCAGTAGGCGCTCTGGTGCCAAACTTTCAACACAGTTTAGCACCAATTTTCTAAATCCAGATATCTGCTACATAATATAGTAAAATTGATTTCAAGTCAGGGTATCATTATTATAAATATTGTAACAGTGGTGGCAGCACTGTTTAGGGCAGCATAGCCAGAGACAGCAGGAGCAGGGGGCGTTCGTTCTCATTGACTCTGTTATCAGAGGAATGTAGCCCGGACTGTGCACTGATTGTGTTTGTTCTCATTGGTTGTGCTGTCAGGGGGGCGTGGCCCTGGACTGTGCACTGAGTGTGTTCGTTCTCATTGGTTGTGTTATCAGGGGGGCGTGTCCCTGGACTGTGCACTGAGTGTGTTCGTTCTCATTGGTTTTGTTTTATCAGGGGGGCGTGTCCCTGGACAGTGCACTGAGTGTGTTCGTTCTCATTGCAACCCAGCAAATCTTGGTTTTAATCCCGGTTGAGCTGTCTTGAACAAGGCAGTAGAACTTGTGGGATTAAGGACCCCCATTTAGAAACAAGCAACCAGTGCTGAATCCCCTGCTAAAAATTGAAACTATTTGGGACACCATTTTAATATAAAAACCAGCAACATGGTGAAGTGTAAAAGGTACGTTTAGCATCGCTGCCTCCCCCTGAGCAGCTGTACCTATTGCACAGCAGTCTGTCTATGTGGTGCTCCTATAATGGGGGGCTGTGAGATTGTACACACTCCCCTAATCTGTACAGTGCCTTTGATATATTAAAAACAAATGGGCACAAGAGAGTCAATTCATTTGCCATCATTAATCAATTGAAATGAAATTGAAATGTATTCAAATGAAGAAAATAGCATGGAATTGGGAGAGGATCTGGAATACTAAACGGGTGCAAACATTATAATGAGATGGAAGGATTTTGCTTTGCACTTGGGCAATTGCTGACCCTTCAAAAACTTTGCACCTCCTCTTACAAGGTGTAAGCCATTGTAGAAGTGAGTAATTAAGAGCTGTATAAAAGCACACCTTCAGAGACCTGTAATTGACTTTAGGATGGCTGCTATGGCACACTTCCTGATGCAGCGACGCCTGGCTCTTGTGAGGACAGGCAGGAAAACCTTTGGAGCAGAAGGGCAAGACGGAGAAGAGCCACATATTGAAACCCAGGGTCACTTTGTTTGGGGTTCCAGAGGATGTGGTGATAAGGTGTTACTGTCTCACTCCACAGGTCATCCTAGACCTAATAGCTGAATTTCACCTTTTCATCACCTGGTTGACTTTTCCGTGCGCCAAGAGCACTTTGCTGCCCTTCCTCTAACATATTATTTTGTTTGGTTTGCTTTTCATGCTCCACGAATCTCATACAGCGCCTCCTGCTCTCTGCACTCCTAACTCACCTCGCTTCTGGAAAGTGCAGCCGCCAAATACCCCAATGCACAGGCAGTGCTCACTGTGACCCTCATTATCATGATTGCAGCTCATTTTTTGTGCGTGCTGAGTAATTTGCTGTTAAGGTTACATAGGCTGCAATGCAAACTGATGGCCTAGCCGCTAGGAAATGTGGATTTTGGAGCCGCAATTGTTTGCACTACGCCTACCCTTACATCAGCCCCTAAGTGTCTCTAATTACACTGTATTTAAGAACATAAGAACATAAGAAAGTTTACAAACGAGAGGAGGCCATTCGGCCCATCTTGCTCGTTTGGTTGTTAGTAGCTTATTGATCCCAAAATCTCATCAAGCAGCTTCTTGAAGGATCCCAGGGTGTCCGCTTCAACAACATTACTGGGGAGTTGATTCCAGACCCTCACAATTCTCTGTGTAAAAAAGTGCCTCCTATTTTCTGTTCTGAATGCCCCTTTTTCTAATTTCCATTTGTGATCCCTGGTCCTTGTTTCTTTTTTCAGGCTGAAAAAGTCCCTTGGGTCGACACTGTCAATACCTTTTAGAATTTTGAATGCTTGAATTAGGTCGCTGCGTAGTCTTCTTTGTTCAAGACTGAACAGATTCAATTCTTTTAGCCTGTCTGCATATGACATCCCTTTTAAGCCCGGAATAATTCTGGTCGCTCTTCTTTGCACTCTTTCTAGAGCAGCAATATCTTTTTTGTAGCGAGGTGACCAGAACTGCACACAGTATTCAAGATGAGGTCTTACTAGTGCATTGTACAGTTTTAACATTACTTCCCTTGATTTAAATTCAACACTTTTCACAATGTATCCGAGCATCTTGTTAGCCTTTTTTATAGCTTCCCCACATTGTCTAGATGAAGACATTTCTGAGTCAACAAAAACTCCTAGGTCTTTTTCATAGATTCCTTCTCCAATTTCATTATCTCCCATATGATATTTATAATGTACATTTTTATTTCCTGCGTGCAGTACCTTACACTTTTCTCTATTAAATGTCATTTGCCATGTGTCTGCCCAGTTCTGAATCTTGTCTAGATCATTTTGAATGACCTTTGCTGCTACAACAGTGTTTGCCACTCCTCCTACTTTTGTGTCGTCTGCAAATTTAACAAGTTTGCTTACTATACCAGAATCTAAATCATTAATGTAGATTAGGAATAGCAGAGGACCTAATACTGATCCCTGTGGTACACCACTGGTTACCACACTCCATTCTGAGGTTTTTCCTCTAATCAGTACTTTCTGTTTTCTACATGTTAACCACTCCCTAATCCATGTACATGTGTTTCCTTGAATCCCAACTGCGTTCAGTTTGAGAATTAATCTTTTGTGCGGGACTTTGTCAAAAGCTTTCTGGAAATCTAAATAAACCATGTCATATGCTTTGCAATTATTCATTATCGATGTTGCATCCTCAAAAAAATCAAGCAAGTTAGTTAGACATGATCTCCCTTTCCTAAAACCATGTTGACTGTCTCCCAGGACCCTGTTACCATATAGGTAATTTTCCATTTTGGATCTTATTATAGTTTCCATAAGTTTGCATATAATAGAAGTCAGGCTTACTGGTCTGTAGTTACCTGGTTCAGTTTTGTTTCCCTTTTTGTGGATCGGTATTACGTTTGCAATTTTCCAGTCTGTCGGTACCACCCCTGTGTCAAGAGACTGCTGCATGATCTTGGTTAGCGGTTTGTAAATTACTTCTTTCATTTCTTTGAGTACTACTGGGAGGATCTCATCCGGCCCAGGGGATTTGTTTATTTTAAGAGCTCCTAGTCCCTTTAACACTTCTGCCTCAGTTATGCTAAAGTTATTTAAAACTGGATAGGAACTAGATGACATGTGGGGCATGTTGTCAGTATCTTCCTTTGTAAAAACTTGTGAAAAGTAATCATTTAATATATTTGCTATTTTTTTTTCTTCATCTACGATTTTGCCATTTGTATCTCTTAAACATTTAATCTCCTCTTTGAATGTTCACTTGCTGTTGTAATATTGGAAAAACATTTTGGAATTGGTTTTAGCTCCCTTAGCAATGTTCATTTCTATTTCTCTCTTGGCCTTTCTAACTTCCTTTTTGACTTGCGTTTGCAGTTCTGTGTACTCTTTCTGTGTACTTTCTTTTTGGTCCTTTTTTAATGCTCTGTAAAGTGCCTTTTTTCGCTGAATATTTTTTTTTAATTGATCTATTAAACCATTTTGGCAATTTAGTTTTACATTTAGATTTGTCTACTTTAGGGATGTAATTGTTTTGCGCCTCTAGTACTACATTTTTGAAGAACAACCATCCTTCTTCTGTGGGTGTTTTCTCTATTTTACTCCAATCTACTTCTGTTAGTCTCTCTTTCATACCTTCATAGTTTGCTTTTCTAAAATTGTAAACCTTAGCTTTAGTCATTACTTTTGGGGTTTTAAAAAACACTTCAAATGAGACCATGTTGTGGTCTGAGTTTGCCAGTAGTTCTCTGACCTCTGTTTTATTCTGTCTTCATTATTTGAAAAGACTAAATCAAGGCATGCCTCCCCTCTAGTCGGTGCCTTGACAAACTGTGTTAGGAAGCAGACATTTGTCATTTCCACCATTTCTATCTCATCCTTCGTGCTACCCACCAGGTTTTCCCATTTTATTTGGGGAAGTTGAAATCCCCCATTAGTATGGCTTCTCCTTTGCTACACGCATTTCTAATGTCATTGTATAACAGATTATTGTGCTCACTGTCTGAATCTGGCGGTCTATAGCATGCACCTATTATTATGCCCTTTGATTTTTTGTCCGTTATTCTGACCCATATTGATTCGGTTTTATTTTCTTTGTCCAGGTTTAACATTTATTTACATAGTAGCTACTTCATAAATGCATGTGTACATACAATTACAATGTTATTATGGACTTAATGTGTGATTTTGTTTGCACAATATAACCCTAACTATTTTCTGATACAATTGTATATTTACTTATATTGTACATCCAACATTTACACATTAAGTGCTTTGTAACAATGCATAATAACATTGGAATTATGTATAAGTACACATGCATTTACTAAGTAACTTTATGTAATAATGTGATCACATCCAGTCCAAACTTCTAATTGGTCTGCTAAGCGTATGATAGCTGGCATCTTAAAAGTCTGTTTTCATACCTCTAACTATCTTTAGTGTTATCAATTTAAATTGCTCGCCTTATCTTTGTTGGTTTTAACTTAACTTGCTTTATACCCAAATGATGATGGCAAAAATGAACTGCTTTCTATATATTGCGACACCGGTGTGAACAAACACAGTGGTGTGCGGGCAGAAGAAACACCCCTAACAAAAGTTCCACACCTGTCCTGTACACAGCAGCTATATTGGAGCAGCAAGACAGGTGCTGGACAGTAATTGGGTAGAAATGTATTTGTTAGTGTGCCCCTGTAGATATTCCACTGTGTTGAAAAGCAGAAGGAGAGCATGTGATGAATGGTGAACAGCAGGAGTGGAAGAAGGACTGTGTTTCTGGAGTCTGTCACCAGGGCAAACATGCCTTTGTCAATGTCAGCTTGAAATGGAGTTTTAAACAGTCAACAGTATGTAAAGCCATGAAACAGAAAAGGCAACAAGAAGAAACCTACCTGTGCCAATTTTCTTTAAGTCATTATTTTGGACAGAAACTGAAGTCAAAAACTAGTGTCACAAGTTATTTATTTACCATAGAATTCAAAGAATCAAGACTTTGAACTGCATAGAGTATCCAACGTGTTTTATTCATGCTGTATTATTGGAAGCAGCAGCACATTTTTAGTTATTTAAAGACTATTTTAAAGCCTTTTTGATGGTTTTAATACTGTTAATATGCAGGACACTGTTGTACTGTATACCGTTGTCAGCTTTAAACAAATTGCAGTTGAAAGGCCAGTCTTTCATAACACACTTGGTAAAGCTTTACAGTTGTGTGCTATTAATCCTTTGCAGATAAAAGAAAATGCATACTGAATTCTAGTTCCACTAACACCAGACTAGAATATTTTGCAGGGTTAAGATGGATGTGCAATACATTGATTTGTATTCTAATTATTCGTCTGTATTATAAATGAAGAAAAGCCTCTTTGTAAATGTCCTTAGGTCTGTTTTGGTGTTTATGATGGGAGTTACCATGTGTGAGTTCAAACAAGCTCCAGCCACAGCAAGCCTGAGGCAAACCCATAGCTCTGCAATAGTAACCCCTTTCTGAGACAGCACTGCACCAAGCTACACAGACACGTAGCGTTAGTATACAAGGGTCTGATGTCTTCATTGTGTATGTGAGCTGTGAACCATCAATGAGTCATCAACAAAGCCTTCTTCTGCAACACTGTACATGAGGCATTGGCCCTATGGGCAACAAGGCATTAACATTGACCTGGCATAAAAATAACACAGTGTTTTTTTTGCTTTGTGAACTGGAGGACACATTTATTTTGTCTCTCATGTCATTTGCCTAGTCAAGTTTAAAGACAAATGCCACATGTAATTCAATGCTGCTTATTTCCTGAAATAATTTTTTTCCGGGCCAAAAAAGGCCTTATTGACATGTATCCCCTATGTATGTATGTATGTATATATGTACAGTACTGTGCAAAAGTTTTAGGCAGGTGTGAAAAAATGCTGTAAAGTAAGACTGCTTTCAAAAATAGACATGTTAATAGATTATATTTATCAATTAACTAAATGCAAAGTGAGTGAACAGAAGAAAAATCTAAATCAAATCTATATTTGGTGTGACCACCCTCTGCATTCAAAACAGCACAAATTCTTCTAGGTACACTTGCACAAAGTCTGGGATTTTGTAGGCATATAGTCAGGTGTATGATTAAACAATTATACCAAACAAGTGCTAATGATCATCAATTCAATATGTAAGTTGAAACACAATCATTAATTGAAACAGAAACAGCTGTGTAGGAGGAATAAAACTGGGTGAGGAACAGCCAAACTCAGCTAACAAGGTGAGGTTGCTGAAGACAGTTTACTGTCAAAAGTCATACACCATGGCAAGACTGAGCACAGCAACAAGACACAAGGTAGTTATACTGCATCAGCAAGGTCTCTCCCAGGCAGAAATTTCAAGGCAGACAGGGGTTTCTATATTTGCTGTCCAGGCTCTTTTGAAGAAGCACAAAGAAACGGGCAACGTTGAGGACCGTAGATGCAGTGGTCGGCCAAGGAAACTTACTGCAGCAGATGGAAGACACATCATGCTTACTTCCCTTCGCAATCGGAAGATGTCCAGCAGTGCCATCAGCTCAGAATTGGCAGAAAACAGTGGGACCCTGGTACACTCATCTACTGTCCGGAGAAGTCTGGTCAGAAGTGGCCTTCATGGAAGACTTCCACACCTCCAATGTGGAAACAAGGCCAAGCGACTCAACTATGCACGAAAACACAGGAACTGGGGTGCAGAAAAAAATGGCAGCAGGTGCTCTGGACTGTTGAGTCAAAATTTGAAATATTTGGCTAGCAGAGGGCAGTTTGTTCACCGAAGGGCTAGAGAGCGGTACAAGAATGAGTGTCTGCAGGCAACAGTGAAGCATGGTGGAGGTTCCTTGCAAGTTTGGGGTGCATTTCTGCAAATGGAGTTGGGGATTTGGTCAGAATTAATGGTCTCCTCAATGCTGAGAAGTACAGGCAGATATTTATCCATCATGCAATACCATCAGGGAGGCATCTGATTGGCCCCAAATTTATTCTGCAGCACGACAATGACCCCAAGCATACAGCGAAAGTCATTAAGAACTATCTTCAGAGTAAAGAAGAACAAGGAGTCCTGGAAGTGACTGTATGGCCCCCACAGAGCCCTGATCTCAACATCATCAAGTCTGTCTGGGATTACATGAAGAGAGAGAAGCAACTGAAGAAGAACTGTGGTTAGTTCTCCAAGATGTTTGGGCCAACCTACCTGCCGAGTTCCTTCAAAAACTGTGTGCAAGTGTACCTAGAAGAATTGATGCTGTTTTGAAGGCAAAGGGTGGTCACACCAACTATTGATTTGATGTAGACTTTTCTTCTGTTCACTCACTTTGCATTTTGTTAATTGATAAATCTAAACTATTAACATGTTTATTTTTTAAAGCATTCTTACTTTCAGCAATTTTTCACACCTGCCTAAAACGTTTGCACAGTACTGTATGTATGTATGTATGTATGTAACGTAACATCACATAAAAGTCAAGGATCACAAGTATGTATCGCACAGCTATTTATAAATGAAATCCCCCACCTCCACATTCCTCTGACATTGTAGTATATTCACAGACTTCACGTTTGGTCTACGTAGTTTTTTCCTCCAGTTTTCTTCACCCTCTCTAATTACCTCTGACTTTTGACACCGACAGGCAACATATCATAATAACAACTTCTGACAAATGACAATTCACCCTGTAATTATCCCTCTAAATGCATCTCCTAAAAGGCCGCTGTGGATCGCGTTCCTAACGCACAGCTGTAAATATCAGTAATTTCTATTTCTCAGGCAAAGCCTCGTCATTGTTTGTAGTATTTTCTAAGGGAATAGGGTTAATATTTAATTACTTAGGGGGAGAAAATGAAAAGCAATGGTACAGAATAATTAGGCTTTGTAAGGCTGGATATAATTGATCTTTTGCTGTAGGGAAGTCACAATTCACAGCAGATGTTAAAAGTCCCCCATTTGTATGGGAGCCCACACTGTGAGAGACAGCTGAAATTTGCTGAGAGAGACAGTGCCGTTCTCATTCCAGACTGGACTTCACGATTCCTGACGGCTTGTCCAAATGTCCACAGAGCTCTACTGTGCTCCCTTGTTGCTAGGACGCAGGTGTTTATGAATAGGAGAGTCTAAAAGGGTTACAATTGATGCCACAGAGGATGTGTCCCAAGGTTTCAGGCTAGGCTGTAATACAGATGTCCTTTAAGTCTCCTCTCACTATGTTCCTCATCTCAAGAGCACTCCATTGCTAGCTCTTCAGAGCAGTCATCCTGAAAAGACAACCATTTAATCATTTGCCTATCCACAGAAATAAATCTGCAAAAGAAGACACTGGCTCGCTTTAAAGTAATAGCCATTTACAGGGCTTTACTGATCCATGGCAGTCAGGTTTTTACTTGGCAAGGTGTCAGTAAAAAGAGACCAGAGAAACAGAAAATGGTCCGTTCTTTAGTGTCTGCTGTGGGTAAAGTTTTATTTGTGCTAGCATTCATAACACCATCATAAAGGCTATATAACACCATCAATTGTGCATAGTCTTTTATAATGTCAGTGCAAACTGAAATAATTGGAATGCAGGAATTCATTACCTTGTTGTTAAATTACATCATTTGTTACTATAAGGCTGAAAAATGATGTGATTGTATCACAATAACTGCAGAAAACCTTTTGACAACATGTTTTATCCATAAGGGTGTTTTACAGCCACTGTGAAGGAGTTTTTAGTCCTGCATAGTGTCCTGTTCAATAATGTGTCTTTAAACATCCAATGTGCCGTCGATAATGCTGCAGCAAGGTTGAGCACACTGCCTCAGGGCACAGTGCACTGGTCATCCTTAAAGAAACTGGAATTCCAGATGATGTCATCCAGGTCGAGTGACAGGCACAGAACTGCTTTGACTTTCTGGATGCCTGTCTGAAGAGGTGTGCTGGGGTGGAAGATTGGACAATTGTGTAAGTAACAATTGGGAAGCCTTAGATATGTTGCATTTTTTTACTCTGATGCATTATGAGCATCAAAAATTTACGCAAAGCCTCCACTAGTGTTTCCTACTATTATTACAACCTTGATTTATATAAAGAAGGAAAAACATTGAGTGAAACAGCTCGCATCACTTGATTTTCAAGGTGTGGTATCCGAAGCATAATTAACAAGTACAGAGAAACATCATCTGTAATTGACAAACCCAGGACTGGAAGACCCAAAAAGCTGCCTAACAAGGATGAACAATACTTGAATATCCTTAAGGAATAAAAAGAAGACAAGCGTTGAATTGACAACAGAACTGGCAGAAGGCACAGGTGTCGTTGTCCATCCATCAACAGTCCAAAGCACCTTTGACCATTGTTCAATAGTCCAATTTCTGTGTTCTTGTGCATATTTTAGCCTTTTAGTTTTGTTTCCCTTTCTTAACAGCAGTATTCTTACTGCAACACATCCATTAAGTCCTGATTTCAAGAGTGATCTTCGTATTGTTGATTTGATGGACAATGACATCTGTTCCTTCTGCCAGTTCTTTTGTCAATTCAGCGCTTGAGGAGAAGAAACATAATTGAACATTGCAAATTGGGGGGAAATAAATAAAAATAATAATTGGTCACTCTGAATTTATACATATATATATATATATATATATATATATATATATATATAGATAGATAGATAGATAGATAGATATAGATATAGATAGATATATATATATATATATATATATAGATAGATATAGATATATAGATATATAAGCTGCAGGTTAAGTACTGGTGCCCACATTTATTAACAAAAACTAAAACAGGAACAAAACAAGCACAGCACGAGGGCCAAAATGAAAGGTTTAAACAAAAGAATAACTGTGTGTAGGCTGAGCATTAGCATTCACTACTGTGTTAAAAAAAAAAACAATAAAAATCACAGCACAAACAAACACTCACTCATTCACTCACAAACTCCAACAAGCAAAGGATTTTGCTTCTTTTTTTATACATTATAATTGGGGAGTGGCCACATCTGTGATCGATGGCAGGGTCAGTTACACACACACACACACACACACATTACTTACAGCAGCAGGGCTTCTGCCCTGTCACATGACAGTTCTTGCTGTTGCATATTTATCTGTGATCGTTGGCAGAGTCAGTTACACACACACACACACACACACACACACACACACACACACATTACTTACAGCAGCAGGGCTTCTGCCCTGTCACATGACAGTTCTTGCTGTTGCATATTTATCTGTGATCGTTGGCAGGGTCAGTTACACACACACACAAACACACTCACACACACACACACACACACACACACACACACACATTACTTACAGCAGCAGGGCTTCTGCCCTGTCACATGACAGTTCTTGCTGTTGCATATTTATCTGTGATCGTTGGCAGGGTCAGTTACACACACACACACACACACACACACACACACACACACATTATTTACAGCAGCAGGGCTTCTGCCCTGTCACATGACAGTTCTTGCTGTTGCATATTTATCTGTGATCGTTGGCAGGGTCAGTTACACACACACACACACACACACACACACACACACACACACATTATTTACAGCAGCAGGGCTTCTGCCCTGTCACATGACAGTTCTTGCTGTTGCATATTTATCTGTGATCGTTGGCAGGGTCAGTTACACACACACACACACACACACACACACACACACACACACACACACACATTTACAGCAGCAGGGCTTCTGCCCTGTCACATGACAGTTCTTGCTGTTGCATATTTATCTGTGATCGTTGGCAGGGTCAGTTACACACACACACACACACACACACACACACACACACACACATTATTTACAGCAGCAGGCCTTCTGCCCTGTCACATGACAGTTCTTGCTGTTGCATATTTATCTGTGATCGTTGGCAGGGTCAGTTACACACACACACACACACACACACTACTTACAGCAGCAGGGCTTCTGCCCAGTCACATGACAGTTCTTGCTGTTGCATATTTATCTGTGATCGTTGGCAGGGTCAGTTACACACACACACACACACACATTACTTACAGCAGCAGGGCTTCTGCCCTGTCACATGACAGTTCTTGCTGTTGCATATTTATCTGTGATCGTTGGCAGGGTCAGTTACACACACACACACACACACACACTACTTACAGCAGCAGGGCTTCTGCCCTGTCACATGACAGTTCTTGCTGTTGCATATTTATCTGTGATCGTTGGCAGGGTCAGTTACACACACACACACGCACATTACTTACAGCAGCAGGGCTTCTGCCCTGTCACATGACAGTTCTTGCTGTTGCATATTTATCTGTGATCTGGATTAGGGTTAAAGAAAAATAACCTTGTTAACCAAAGATTTATTTGTAAAAAATGGTAATTGAAGCTCAACTTATCTGTTGTGTGAGAACAGGTTGCAGATCAAGGTTATAATGCTCAGCTTGTGAACAATAACATTCATCTATTTATATATCATTTCAATATTCTCCTTATCTATTGAGTGCTCATTTGATATGTAGACCTTATTATTGATTAGGTCCATCTATTTGTTTTTAACCACTAAATCAATGTAGTCTCTAATTCTGAGGGTTTTTTTTATATGTATGTGGGTTATTTGTTTGCTTTTCTCCAAACTGTAAAGCTTTAGATAGTGTTTTGTGTTTGATATTTTATTTTACTCAAAGCACTGGTATTAAAGAGATGTTGTTCCCATATGTCGGAGAGTAATCTGTGGTTCTTGCAAACCAATAGAATATTTAAATATGGGTCACTCCAGTTCATGCGGACCAGCTTCTTGGAAGGGGTTTCCTGCATTTGTGGTTGATGATGCATTTACCGCATGTGATGGAAAGACTAGTGCCAGAGCAGGTGTGGTGTGCATGCATATCAAGAGCTGTGAAACACACATGTTGTGAGGAAGGATCATGGTAAAAAAAACAAATGGCGTACCTCTTTGATTAATGGATGCAAGTCAGTGTTATAGAATGAGTCATATCTACATAACACAACATCATACAAAGCATAGGGGCATATATATTAACAGAATCAAACACATAACCAAACTGAACCATCGAGCTCTGGAGATATCTAACCAAACACACATCCAAACACATAACCAAACTGAACCGTCGAGCTCTGGAGATTTCTAACCAAACACACACCCAAACACATAACCAAACTGAACCGTCGAGCTCTGGAGATATCTAACCAAACACACATCCAAACACATAACCAAACTGAACCGTCGAGCTCTGGAGATATCTAACCAAACACACATCCAAACACATAACCAAACTGAACCGTCGAGCTCTGGAGATATCTAACCAAACACACATCCAAACACATAACCACACTGAACCATCAAGCTCTGGAGATATCTAACCAAACACACATCCAAACACATAACCACGCTGAACCGTCGAGCTCTGGAGATATCTAACCAAACACACATCCAAACACATAACCAAACTGAACCGTCGAGCTCTGGAGATATCTAACCAAACACACATCCAAACACATAACCAAACTGAACCGTCGAGCTCTGGAGATATCTAACCAAACACACATCCAAACACATAACCAAACTGAACCGTCGAGCTCTGGAGATATCTAACCAAACACACATCCAAACACATAACCAAACTGAACCGTCGAGCTCTGGAGATATCTAACCAAACACACATCCAAACACATAACCAAACTGAACCGTCGAGCTCTGGAGATATCTAACCAAACACACATCCAAACACATAACCAAACTGAACCGTCACGCTCTGGAGATATCTAACCAAACACACATCCAAACACATAACCAAACTGAACCGTCGAGCTCTGGAGATATCTAACCAAACACACATCCAAACACATAACCAAACTGAACCGTCGAGCTCTGGAGATATCTAACCAAACACACATCCAAACACATAACCAAACTGAACCGTCATGCTCTGGAGATATCTAACCAAACACACATCCAAACACATAACCAAACTGAACTGTAACGCTCTGGAGATATCTAACCAAACACATATCCAAACACATAACCAAACTGAACCATCAAGCTCTGGAGATATCTAACCAAACACACATCCAAACACATAACCAAACTGAACCGTCGAGCTCTGGAGATATCTAACCAAACACACATCCAAACACATAACCACACTGAACCGTCGAGCTCTGGAGATATCTAACCAAACACACATCCAAACACATAACCACACTGAACCGTCGAGCTCTGGAGATATCTAACCAAACACACATCCAAACACATAACCAAACTGAACCATCGAGCTCTGGAGATATCTAACCAAACACATATCCAAACACATAACCAAACTGAACCGTCGAGCTCTGGAGATTTCTAACCAAACACACATCGAAACACATAACCAAACTGAACCGTCAAGCTCTGGAGATATCTAACCAAAAACATATCCAAACACATAACCAAACTGAACCGTCAAGCTCTGGAGATATCTAACCAAACACACACCCAAACACATAACCAAACTGAACCGTCGAGCTCTGGAGATATCTAACCAAACACACATCCAAACACATAACCAAACTGAACCGTCAAGCTCTGGAGATATCTAACCAAACACACATCCAAACACATAACCAAACTGAACCGTCAAGCTCTGGAGATATCTAACCAAACACACATCCAAACACATAACCAAACTGAACCGTCGAGCTCTGGAGATATCTAACCAAACACACATCCAAACACATAACCAAACTGAACCATCAAGCTCTGGAGATATCTAACCAAACACACATCCAAACACATAACCAAACTGAACCGTCGAGCTCTGGAGATATCTAACCAAACACACATCCAAACACATAACCAAACTGAACCGTCGAGCTCTGGAGATATCTAACCAAACACACATCCAAACACATAACCAAACTGAACCGTCACGCTCTGGAGATATCTAACCAAACACACATCCAAACACATAACCAAACTGAACCGTCAAGCTCTGGAGATATCTAACCAAACACACATCCAAACACATAACCAAACTGAACCATCGAGCTCGCGAGATATCTAACCAAACACACATCCAAACACATAACCACAGTAATCCGTCGAGCTCTGGAGATATTTAATCAAACACACATCCAAACACATAACCAAACTGAACAATCGAGCTCTGGAGATATCTAACCAAACACACATCCAAACACATAACCACAGTAATCCGTCGAGCTCTGGAGATATCTAACCAAACACACATCCAAACACATAACCAAACTGAACCGTCAAGCTCTGGAGATATCTAACCAAACACACATCCAAATATATAACTATACTGAACCATCGATCTCTGGAGATATCTAACCAAACACACATCCAAACACATAACCAAACTGAACCATCGAGCTCTGGAGATATCTAACCAAACACACATCGAAACACATAACCAAACTGAACCGTCATGCTCTAGAGATATCTAACCAAACACACATCGAAACACATAACCAAACTGAACCATCGAGCTCTGGAGATATCTAACCAAACACACATCCAAACACATAACCAAACTGAACCGTCGAGCTCTGGAGATATCTAACCAAACACACATCCAAACACATAACCAAACTGAACCGTCGAGCTCTGGAGATATCTAACCAAACACACATCCAAACACATAACCAAACTGAACCATCGAGCTCTGGAGATATCTAACCAAACACACATCCAAACACATAACCAAACTGAACCGTCGAGCTCTGGAGATATCTAACCAAACACACATCCAAACACATAACCAAACTGAACCGTCGAGCTCTGGAGATATCTAACCAAACACACATCCAAACACATAACCAAACTGAACCGTCGAGCTCTGGAGATATCTAACCAAACACACATCCAAACACATAACCAAACTGAACCATCGAGCTCTGGAGATATCTAACCAAACACACATCCAAACACATAACCAAACTGAACCGTCGAGCTCTGGAGATATCTAACCAAACACACATCCAAACACATAACCAAACTGAACCGTCGAGCTCTGGAGATATCTAACCAAACACACATCCAAACACATAACCAAACTGAACCGTCGAGCTCTGGAGATATCTAACCAAACACACATCCAAACACATAACCAAACTGAACCGTCGAGCTCTGGAGATATCTAACCAAACACACATCCAAACACATAACCAAACTGAACCGTCGAGCTCTGGAGATATCTAACCAAACACACATCCAAACACATAACCAAACTGAACCGTCACGCTCTGGAGATATCTAACCAAACACACATCCAAACACATAACCAAACTGAACCGTCGAGCTCTGGAGATATCTAACCAAACACACATCCAAACACATAACCAAACTGAACCGTCGAGCTCTGGAGATATCTAACCAAACACACATCCAAACACATAACCAAACTGAACCGTCGAGCTCTGGAGATATCTAACCAAACACACATCCAAACACATAACCAAACTGAACCGTCGAGCTCTGGAGATATCTAACCAAACACACATCCAAACACATAACCAAACTGAACCGTCGAGCTCTGGAGATATCTAACCAAACACACATCCAAACACATAACCAAACTGAACCATCGAGCTCTGGAGATATCTAACCAAACACACATCCAAACACATAACCACACTGAACCGTCGAGCTCTGGAGATATCTAACCAAACACACATCCAAACACATAACCAAACTGAACCATCGAGCTCTGGAGATATCTAACCAAACACACATCCAAACACATAACCAAACTGAACCGTCACGCTCTGGAGATATCTAACCAAACACACATCCAAACACATAACCACACTAATCTGTCAAGCTCTAGAGATATCTAACCAAACACACATCCAAACACATAACCAAACTGAACCATCAAGCTCTGGAGATATCTAACCAAACACACATCCAAACACATAACCAAACCGAACCGTCGAGCTCTGGAGATATCTAACCAAACACACATCCAAACACATAACCAAACTGAACCGTCACGCTCTGGAGATATCTAACCAAACACACATCCAAACACATAACCAAACTGAACCGTCGAGCTCTGGAGATATCTAACCAAACACACATCCAAACACATAACCAAACTGAACCGTCACGCTCTGGAGATATCTAACCAAACACACATCCAAACACATAACCAAACTGAACCGTCGAGCTCTGGAGATATCTAACCAAACACACATCCAAACACATAACCACACTGAACCATCAAGCTCTGGAGATATCTAACCAAACACACATCCAAACACATAACCACACTGAACCATCGAGTTCTGGAGATATCTAACCAAACACACATCCAAACACATAACCAAACTGAACCGTCACGCTCTGGAGATATCTAACCAAACACACATCCAAACACATAACCACACTAATCCGTTAAGCTCTAGAGATATCTAACCAAACACACATCCAAACACATAACCAAACTGAACCATCAAGCTCTGGAGATATCTAACCAAACACACATCCAAACACATAACCAAACTGAACTGTCGAGCTCTGGAGATATCTAACCAAACACACATCCAAACACATAATGAAACTGAACTCCCCCATTGATCTCTTAAGGCCGCTCATACAGTTTTTGCATTCAGTAGCCCTGTCGGTGAGATGAGGTTAAAAGCTCTTAAACCACTAATCCAGACAAGCCTTGCTCTCTTGCACTGTGGCTAAGACGCTCTCTTGCGGTGCGCAAGGTTTCCAGTTTGTGCCCAGCCTCTGCCCTGTTACACAACTTTAAACTGTTACATTGCACACCTGTACTAAGCTGAAACTTATCCATGGTGAGTCTCAACACACTAATTTTAAGTTACTGGAAGACAGAAGATTTCAAACAATACTTCGTTAGGGCTCCCAGTCAAAGTGGCTTTGTGTTCCCTCAGCTTAACAGTATTTACTATAGGAATGGTGAGCCATTGACTAAGAAGCAGCTGATTACACCCATTGCTCAGCCTATGGTGATGAGGCGTCATGCAGATATGTAGATTCTGTACATTTTGTACATAGCAGTTCAGTATCCGGAATCAACCATGCATAGCACCATCATACAGAGATTGGAGGTTGTGGGTCAACTCTTTGAGTTGCAGTGCCATTATTGGATGTAGATTTGAACTTGTGATGAGAAAGCATAGGGATGCATGCACCTCAGGGACTGGAAGAAGATAATGTATGCTGAGTATGTTTAGCCAGCTCATACTGTGGATAACTAGGAGCAGGGCTGAATGGCTGCTGCTATGGGCTAATGAGCACTGAGGTTACAGTCTTGTCTTTTTTGCCTCCACATTATAACAGCCTAAAGAAACCTGCTTTGCATGGAGTCATTTTATCTAATGCTGGTCAGTTTGTGCTTTCCAAGTAGCACTTTATCAAAGCCTTAGTGCAATTTGCCCCATGTTTTCATTTGAAATGGGCTGAATTTGTGAGAGTGTGAGTTGGGGGTAGCATTTGAGTGTCGCACAAGCTTCATTGTAGAATGCTTGGCACAGCGCAATAGGAATGTGCTTCCTCTTCTATCCCACAACCAGTAAGCTTGATGAATTTTTATTTTTCATTTGTAATGCAGTCTGATGAGAGCTGTTATTTAGAGTTTGTAACTGCTGGGTTAGTGTGCGCTGGGAAATAATGCATGTTTAGAACAAATGTGCAGTTCGCAGATAAACAAAAGCCTGACTTTTGAAAACCACTGGTCTACACATATTCTCCAAAAAGGCAACCAGGACTTGTGATGCCCAGCTATCCTCATCTTGAACCACAGCGGTTCTCTGCGTGTGTTTTCCCCCACTAAAGTCTTCAAATTATTACGGTCCTAATGGATTTTATGCGACACATTGGATACTGATGAGTGCTTTCAAAACGACTTACTAATGAGTGTTTTAATGGGTTTTCTTTCTTGTCTAATACAAAATACAATTTGTACCACTTCTGAGATACGCCATTTCGTAATCGCAGGACTTTACCCAGGATAAATATTTATATTTGTCGTTTTCTTTTAGTTCTGCGGATCTGTCTTCGAGCAGGGAGATCACGTTGTAATGTTATCACTAGAGGGAGGAGGGAGTATACAATGTTACGTTTAGACAAATGAAGTTAATACAAAAAGTTGGTTATTTTATAACATACGTGTTGCTACATTAGGTTTATTTCCTCTGTGAACAACAACAAACCTACAATCGTATTTATAACAACTAAATGAAACTCCTCTCCGTGTGCCGAAATCTATTACATTTTTTTGACTCTCCACTTGGCTGCTGTTTTTTAAAAAAAAAAAAAAAAGTCTCTTTACCTGGATGGTGCTGCGATGTATCACTCCGCAGGGTCAGAGAGTCTGTTATCAAAACAATATTTCTGGGAATTCGTATCATAAAACAGACGCCGACTTTTGAAAATGTCATATATTTTTGTGGTGCATTTTAAATTTGTTTCAGGAGCTTCGTTCCCATAGACGACAGGCTATCTGGTGTTTAATTGTGCACTATTTGTCAGAGGGTTGTTGACAGGCAGTGCTTAGGTCTCGCTCAAACATGGCCACCATGATGGAGTGAAAGCAATAACTTTAAATTCTCAATTTTAAGGGGAAAAACTCCCTTTTCTTGATGTAAGAGGAACATTTGAGGCTGAAATCGACGGAAGTAATATTTTTCCATCCAACCGAATGCTAATGAGAAGTTGCAAGGAGGTTTATTACTGGTGCAAGTTGGCTGCGAGCTGTAAAGAATTGCATCCATGTCGTAAGGGGTTTCTTCTTTTTCTTGGGATTTCCCACCATCATTTTTGTTTCGAAACTGCCGAAGGATATGGATACATTTCAATATTTTTTCCGGTGAAAACTAACAGGAGATACGTTTGGAATACAGCAGATCGGCTTTTTCACATTTTTTGTTTGTCAGTCTCCTGTTGGAAAGGGTAAACAAGCTGGTTAAAGGGAACACACTGGGTTCCACATTTTGACCCCATTTCACTTTTTTTCATGAACTCGGATAGCATTTTTTTTGGAATATGTGCTGTGTTTTTTTGGGGGCGCACATACTGCATCGGTAGTTTCCGTTTTATTGCTACAGCTGGAGAGTGAAAATCTCCCCTACCCCCAGAAATATACAAAATAAAAGTATTTCATTTCGCAGATGATAGTAAAGGTGATGAAGGCAATAATTCCACACTTCTAGGGTGAAAAGGTAAGATTGTACTGCACGTCTGTTTAATAAACGACGGAGAGCTGTTGGTTTGGGTTATGGAGGTACATCGGTTTCGTTTCACGTCTTTCTCCGTTCCAGTACGCTCTACTTTTGCTTGCATCAAGTTACTTTTAGAATTGTGTTTTTTGGGGGGGTTTTGTTTTTTAGTTTTGGTCAATTTATGTAAGTCATTATAACGATTTAACCGACTAGGCAGGGGAATAACTTCAGTTTGAAACAACTGGGCTGCACGTATTTTTGTATATCTGAAGTTTAGTGAAATTAATAATGATTTACTGTAGAGGATCAAGGAGCCGTTGTACTGTGCAGGCTGCTTGACACAGCAACCTTATTCTGGCATGTTTTATTTTGTTGTTCTTAGTTTGTCAAATTATATTATATAAATGCATATTTATTAGAACTGACGTTTTGTACTTAGAACATGTAAGATTTAATTCGAATATTTAACGTTTAGAGCACTCCTCTATTTTGTGACAAATGAAAGGCTACAAGATGTGTGAATTTCTCATTCTTCAGTGAAAGCAGAACACAATTGCACCTTTTCAAGTGTGTTTCGGCTCTTCTAATACATATTTTTTGTGGTGGTGTTGCTTTCAGAAATCGCAAATAAAGTATTGAGCGATTTCTTTAGACTTGTTTGGTTTTACTCTGAATTCAGCTCCAATATGGAGGGTCAGCGACACCGTGCAAAAAGAAGCGAAGATTTCATAATCTTTAAGTGCCCAAGTGCCCGTTTATCCACAGCTCTTGTTTCAGAAGCAGATATTTTTTGACAAACAGATTGATTTTTGGCTTGCTTGCTCTTTGTCTGTTGAGGGACGGTATATTGCCTACAACACGAGACACGTACCGTGCTTTCTTTCTCAACAGTGTTGAGGTGGCGTTATACTGTTTCTGATTAGTGTCCGCTTCCCAGTAACTTCATTTTTTTAAATTATTGTTAGTTTGCATTGGAGAGTTGCCTAGGGTTCACACATGAAACCCAGACAGTATTCGTGGTCTAAATGTTTTCAAGATGAAATGCAGTTGTGGGTGTACAGTTTGAAAAGATTTCCTCAGTTGCAGTGTTAGTTGGGCCACGTATTAATCAGCATTGTTTTGTTTAAACAGCACAGAAATGCATTGCGTGTATTTCAGTAAGCACTGCTCTCCCAGTGCTGTGAGGAGGGGTGGGGTAAGCGAGCGACTAGGCGTCTGCTCCCTATGGCAATGAGCAGTCACCACGTCAGAGCATTTAGCAGAATCAGCAACATTCTACATAATAATAATAATAATAATAATAATAATAATAATAGCATTTTTGTACAGATGCAATGGCATTTCTAGAAACGTTTGTTGTTAAGCAAAATGTGGTGTTTTTAAAACGTATCCACATCAAGACAGCACATAGAAATAGTTTGGAAGCTGTGACAAGCGCGTGGAAACAGTGACAGGCGACACTGTTTGGCTGATAAACTGGCTTGTTTGTTTCTTTGACCAAGGCCACAGTGTGGAAGCGCTACATTCATACACCACAAAACAAACGGGGAAGTAACGACTTAAAATAAAAAGTTGTCATCCCACATAACCGAATAATATCTAATATAGTCCACTCCCCCCCGTCCTTTTTGAACATTCATGTTACTAAGCCATGTACGGAAAGTGTGTGTATTTCCATATATAATGAGAGTGACATTCAGCATGGGGAAGGACCTGCACCATGGGGAGTACAAGCAAGGTCCTCATTGTTTTTCTCTGACCTTTCACATAGGAGTAACGAACAGCGATTAGCTTTGAACTTGTGACTAAACTATGAAATCCTTTTGTAAAATAATAATAATAATAATAATAATAATAATAATAATAATAATAATAATAATACTGCCTTACCTTCGTTCTTCAGTAACCACTGTTTGTCCATCCATGGTCGTGGTCATGGTCTTCTGCTGTTTTAACAGAAGCTATGCCAGTGAGTTATTGGAAATACTGCACTTGCATTTTGTATTTGTGCCCTGTTTTTTGCCGTTGTATTTGGTTCTGATTTAGATTTGTTTCTGGAGCTCACTGGTGGTCTTGGGAATCTCTCCATGGCTGAACTAAAGCTCGCACTGAAACCCCACTACACTCCTCACTATACAAATAGCGTGTGTATGCCCTAGTGACACGTGCAGTGATAGTAGGGAGCAAATGTTTGAGTTTTTGTTTTTTTGCAAAACATTGAAAATTCTGTGAGAGAGAGAGCAGATTTCGTGATTTTTTTATTTTATTTTATTTTTATTTATTTATTTTTCCCCGCGGAATCCTGGAGGGACCACCCAACCATTGTGTAGGTAAGGTTGGTTTAGAAATGATTGAAGTGGCTGGGAACTAAGGGCCTCTTTGTGCATGCCACTTCTCCCACTTTACAAAACCCAGAGCGAAAGCATCTTTCGCTCTTTTAACCCCAATTAGAGTAAGAGCATGCAGTTTCCATTGCATTGTAATAGTGGTTTATTTTATACTGCTCGGCTACCTTTTTAAGGGTGGTTCGGAGTGCTTCTAATTGAAGTTTTCTGTTTCTCAATTCATATTTTTTGCTTGTCTTCAGTTTTTGTTGCCAGCCACAGACAAACCTAACGCAGACTAGACAAACCAAAGTGTCTTTGTTTGTTTATTTTTAAACAAAAACATGGAACTCCTTTTAAAACTTGAAAATATACATGTTACTCTTTTTTACGTTTCATGAATGGACAATTCATAGTTCCTAACTTCCTTTTGAGTGTGTGTTTTGCACAATGCAGTTTGCAGCTGCAGTTTAATTTCCAGAGCATGTTTGTAACCAGTTAAGAAAGAAGCCTCCCTGAGAACTCTTCCATGTGAGTGCGGTTCCTTCTTTATTAGTTTATTTGGCAGATGCCTTTATCCAAGTTGACTTCCAGGTGTTAAGCCCCTGTCACACTGACATGATTTACCCTGGTCGGAACAAACTGGGGTCAGGACCCAGTGTCATGCGGGTCGGCTACATGATTTCACACTGCTTTTAATAAAGCAGGGTTGACCTGGGTGACAGACGCAAGTGCACAATGCGGGTATCAATGCCCCGGAAGCAGCTTGTTACTGACGCTTCCATCCAAGCGTCTCTGAATTGAACCTCCTTGCAGAAGTGAACCCTTCATGCAGACGTGGCTGTTTATTTCCTTGCAGAAGTGAACCCTTCATGCAGACGTGGCTGTTTATTTCCTTGCAGAAGTGAAACCTTCATGCAGACGTGGCTGTTTATTTCCTTGCAGAAGTGAACCCTTCATGCAGACGTGGCTGTTTATTTCCTTGCAGAAGTGAACCCTTAATGCAGACGTGGCTGTTTATTTCCTTGCAGAAGTGAACCCTTCATGCAGACATGGCTGTTTATTTCCTTGCAGAAGTGAAACCTTCATGCAGACCTGGCTGTTTATTTAGCCGTCTTACAAACGGCCGTCATGCATTTTGTCTCTCGCAACCCGGGTCAAAGCGTGTAGAACCAAATCCTGAGGTGGGTCGCTGGGACACGGGTCAACCCAGCTACGACCCAGGTACATGGTTTCACACTCAGTAGGATTGTGACCCAGGTAGCCTGAACCCGGGTCAGGACCCGGGTAGAGTGACAGTGGCTTTACTGGGCAGCACAGGGTTACAGTGCAGAAACAATATGATGAAACGCTACAACATTGTCTACAAGACTACATGTAAACTACATTCGTTATTCCCCGAGCTGATCAGCCAACTCATTGCAAAGTACAATACAAATAATGAGTGTTTTATAAATCGGCTTCATCCACTGAAAAATGATTTGACCTTGCTGTAAGTAAAAAAACAAGTATGCAGTGTCTAATTTGCAAAGTGTTCCATGCACACCAGTGTTGGCATTGCAGAGTTTTATCCATATAAAACTAGATGTTTTTTTTTTTTTTTTCTGATCACAAACCACAGTTTATCATCAAAACAAACCTGCATCCTTACCAAAAAAATTAAAAAGAAAACCCGGAAAAAAAAACCAAAACAAACAAACCCAACCTCAGATCTGTACAGGGGACTCCACCAGACACCAGCTGAGAGCCCTTTGTTCTATGCTGTCTGGAGCTGGGAACATTGAGATGTATTCTATTCCACAACCCATTTTTATTTTCCATTCTAGCCATGCTACTTTTTAAATTTCTATTGGCCCAACACATGACCTGCGCTAGCCAATGTCTGCACCTGCTTTGAGGCCAGCTGTACAGTTGGCAACAAAGGCTATCTGAGCCTTTCACATGGTCTCTCTCTTTCAACAATGGAGCCGCCTCCCTCCTCTGACAGGACTGCCCCAGTCAGACACAATCAAGACTTCTTTGTGTGCATGTTTAATATGAGTGAGGAAGCTTGTGGCAGTGTAGACTAAGGAAGTCAGGGCGCACTTGTATACAGTGTGTATCCACTGTCCGATATTTATTTCAAGCTGAGCTCCCCGTTGCCTGCTGCTGGTAATCAATAGCTGTCTTATAATAGGCCCCATGGCATTACATTCTGCGCCCATGCTGAAGTCCTTATCTGACAGAGCCGGGGTGAGGCTGCTGCTTGTCTGCTGAGTGTAATCACCAGTGCTCTGTCAGAATAAATGGGAGCAGATAATGTGGAGTGTGGGGAGGGACCTAGCACAAAGAGCACCAGGAAACATCAGCGGCAACAAAAGAAACAGCTCTTGTATTGAACAAGAAGCCTTTAAACTACAGCGGGATTGTTGGGCTCGGCTGCTTGGGAACTGGATTATTCTCTTTTTAGATGGTAGTTAGAGGTGGTAGAAAAACAGCATGTGGGTGAAGTGTGTGTTTAATGAAACATACTAGTATTAACCCTTTACAGTCCTGGGCACGTTCCAGTTATATGGCATGTTTTATTGTATGGTGCCGTAATAAACATCCATGTTTTACAGTTGCATAGTTTAAAAAAATAAAATAAAAACCTAGTGAAAAAACTATAGGCTCTACTCACAATGGAAACTTAGCGTAGGGTGTTTTGTAAGTAGCGGCACACCAGAGCAACACTCAAACTTCATTTTCTATTGTTCATCTTGATTTGTATAAAAGCAGTGCCTGAAACTTCAGTCTGACGCATGTTTCCTCTGGTGACACAGAAAAGGCTCCAGTAGTTTTGCATGCTGCCCCTTTGCCTGATGTCTTCAAATCCGCCCCCTTCCAAGTCTCTGAAGTTGTGTTTACCAACAGGACCATGGTAACAACTCACTTGTTTTCAGATTTTGTAAAATAGAGATTAAGAAAGAAAAAAGACACCAAAAGCAAATTATGGTCAAGAAGCCGGGTGACGTAAAGAAGTGAGACCTGTCTCCTGTGAAAGAGACCCTCTGAGGGGTTTTGTGGCAGGTGATTTTCTGTTGCGCCACCTTTTTCTTTTGAATGTAATAGTGGGAGATTCAAATAAAGTGAAACTGTGAATGCACAATAGTAAGTGTACGATGTTTGCCAGTTTCGTCAGTATTCACTATTCACAGTCCCAGTGTTACAGGGATGCAGGCTGGAGTAGTTTGGTCAGTGTTTTCAATATTCACTGTTCACAGCCCCAGTGTTACAGGGATGCAGGCTGGAGTAGTTTGGTCAGTTTCTTCAATATTCACTGTTCACAGTCCCATTGTTACAGGGATGCAGGCTGGAGTAGTTTGGTCAGTCCCATTGTTACAGGGATGCAGGCTGGAGTAGTTTGGTCAATTTCTTCAATATTCACTGTTCACAGCCCCAGTGTTACAGGGATGCAGGCTGGAGTAGTTTGGTCAATTTCTTCAATATTCACTGTTCACAGCCCCAGTGTTACAGGGATGCAGGCTGGAGTAGTTTGGTCAGTTTCTTCAATATTCACTGTTCACAGCCCCAGTGTTACAGGGATGCAGGCTGGAGTAGTTTGGTCAGTTTCTTCAATATTCACTGTTCACAGTCCCAGTGTTACAGGGATGCAGGCTGGAGTAGTTTGGTCAGTTTCTTCAATATTCACTGTTCACAGTCCCATTGTTACAGGGATGCAGGCTGGAGTAGTTTAGCCAGTTTCTTCAATATTCACTGTTCACAGTCCCAGTGTTACAGGGATGCAGGCTGGAGTAGTTTGGTCAGTTTCTTCAATATTCACTGTTCACAGTCCCAGTGTTACAGGAATGCAGGCTGGAGTAGTTTGGTCAGTTTCTTCAATATTCACTGTTCACAGTCCCAGTGTTACAGGGATGCAGGCTGGAGTAGTTTGGTCAATTTCTTCAATATTCACTATTGCTTCACAGTCCCATTGTTACAGGGATGCAGGCTGGAGTAGTTTGGTCAGTTTCTTCAATATTCACTGTTCACAGTCCCAGTGTTTCAGGGATGCAGGCTGGAGTAGTTTGGTCAGTTTCTTCAATATTCACTGTTCACAGTCCCAGTGTTACAGGGATGCAGGCTGGAGTAGTTTAGCTAGTTTCTTCAATATTCACTATTGCTTCACAGTCCCAGTGTTACATGGATGCAGGCTGGAGTAGTTGTACACACCTTTCTTATGATGGCTTTTCTGTTTGATTACAAGCATTCCTAGTATGTTAAAATGTTTAACTCTTTTACTCCTGGATTTTTGTTGAGCTGAAGAATAAACTCCTTTATTGCTTATGCATGAGAACAGGACAAATATATATATATATTTTGTTACATATATTTCTACACAAGCTCAGACTGGGGCCTAGGAGTCCTGTGAGGTTTCAGAGTGATTTCCGACGGTTAGCATATGCTTCTAACATAAGGCAAGACCTTGAGGTCTTGCCAGGACTGAAAGGGTTAAACAAAAACCTAATAAATGTGTGCTAGTCAGGCTCTGATTCATCTTGAATTTAATGAGATTCAGTGTTCAGACAGACCTAAACATTTGCCACCCCTATATTTACATGACTATGAGCCGTAAACTTTCCTGTGTGAAATAAACGGGAGACTAAACGCTTGCAAGAGAAGGTCCAAAGTTCTGTGGCGTGGTGGTGTTTTTTTTTGTTTTTTTTTGCATTGCAAATTGGCAATTTCCCCAAGCTCTGGGGAACTCTTTCATTGATTTATTACTATTGTTTAGAATTTTGGCAAAAAATTTGAAACTGTTGTCAGCAGTGTGCTTGTCAAATACACACATTTTAAATCTTCAGTATTCACTGTTCACAGTCCCAGTGTTTCAGGGATGCAGGCTGGAGTAGTTTAGCCAGTTTCTTCAATATTCACTGTTCACAGTCCCATTGTTACAGGGATGCAGGCTGGAGTAGTCTTGTCAAATACACCCAAAAAAAACTGTTCAAACCCCAGTGTTACTTTTTTGGTCAGTTTCTTCAATATTCAACCAGGGATCCTCGTTTTCCGCAATAAAAAAAATGAAATTCTTTGATTAAAGAAAAAAAAAAAGACTCTGCGTTATTCCGTATTTAAAATAAACAGCTAATTGAGTGTGTCTCGTTTACCAGAAGCAATTTTATTGAACAAGTATGTTTTACTAAATGTAAAGCAAAATTGCCTGTGTTTATGATTATATGTGATAAGTGTATTGATTTGGTGATAAACAACCAAAAAAAAAGCCTTGCATGTTTTTTCAAATGTAAAACTAAAAATTCTCAGACCGCATAGAAAATCTGTTTTCCCACAGCAAACGGATTCCTAGGATCCCTGGAAATAACCCATGTATAATGTGCCTTTGTAATTAAGGGATAGACTAGCCTTTGAACATTTAAACTGTAGCTGGGCAAAACTCATTGACAGTTTGTTTACTTCCCTCCCCACCATACCCCTTCTCATGCAAGCGCACGCTGCCTGGAACCTCAAGTCAATGGAAGTCACTTAACCAGCCATTATCAGCCGTGTTCAGGAATGCTTGAGACTGTTAATTCTTGAACTCAAGCACTGTGTTGTGTTGGTGTGGTCCAGATACACCTGGAGTTATTGGCAAAGGAGGGTGGACTGCAGCACAAAGTAATATCCACTAGAAACTGTCTTCAGGGCATCAGATGATTCTTAAGGGTTAGGCTTAGGCTTTAGGACTGCAGTTGCTTAAGGTTAAGGTTGGGGTTGGTTTGGGTCAGGGTGGGTTGATGTCGAAGGGGTGCCGAGCGCTGGAAGTGAAAGGTGGAAGTGCTCAGCTAATGCACTAGAATTATTTGATGCTCTGAGGACAGTTTCGAGTGGATATTCCTTTCTGCTGCAGGATGCCCTGCTCTAAAATATTGGGGAACGAAGGTGTGTGCAGAGCTAGTGAGTAAGGTAGCAGTGTCTGCTGTGGAACAATACAACTCCTGGGATTCCTCAATCCTCATTTCCACATAACTGGCCATTCCTAAAATGGAGAAAGGTGCCAATGAATCTGGATCAAGTTCGGCATGACAATGAGTTTTATAATAGGTGACAAAAAGCATAGCATCAGCAAGCTTATGAATTACTTCCAGGAGCTGTCCTTAATAAATCCGTATTCTGTAAAAGGTGCAGTACAAAGTCATGGAAAGTAAACAGTTTGATGCACGTTGTTGCTGGAATTTACAGTACACTTTACGAAGAATGGCTGTTGCTTTGAATGGTTAAACTTTTTTTTTTATTTTAGTGCATATGTTTTAGAATATCCATTTCGCATTGTGTTGGTACCAGAGCGTACTCCGCAAAGCTTTCAAATTAGACTTTACATGTAGAATCTACACACGTTGATAGTTAAAAAATGCATATAGAATATAAGTAAGGTTTACAGAGAAAAACAGATTCATCTCAGTTGCATAAGTATTTAACCCCTTTGCTACTGCAGCCCTAAATAAGCTCAGGTGCAAATTATTTGTTTGAAAGGTCACACAATTAATGAAATGGTTTCAACCTGTGTGTACTCAAAGTGGTTTATCTTGTAGATAATTTCCCTCTGGTATATAAAGACTGTCAAGCTGGCACCGAGCAGGAGAAGTATACAAGAACATTTCAAAGGTACGGATTATCCCTCTCAGCACAGTGAAGTCCATCATTAAAAAGTGGAAGATGCATCATGCCACCCAGACACTACCCAGGTCAGGTCTCCCTCCCAAACTGACCAGCCAGGCAAGCAGGAAACTGGTTCAGGATGTCACTCTGAAGCCAGCAATGACCTTGAGAGATCTGCAAAGTTCTGTTTCTGAGATGGGAGTCAGTGTTTACACATCAACAATAAGCCGGTCTCTACACAAAGCTGGCCTGTATGGACGGGTGGCAAGAAAGAAGCCATTACTCAAAAAGCCTCATCTTAAAGCATGCATGGAGTTTGCGAAAAAGCATGTATATGATACTGCAGACATGTGGAAAAAGGTTTAGTGGTCAGATGAGATACAAATTGTACTTTTCAGTCTAAATTCCAAGCGTTATGTCTGGCGCAAGCCCAACGCTGCACATCACCCAGTCAACACCATCCCAACTGTGAAGCATGGTGGTGACAGCATCATGTTATGGAAATACTTCTCTTCAGCAGGAATGGGGAAGCTTGTCAGATAGAAACCTGTTTGAGTCAGCCAAGACTCTGAAACTGGGGAGGAAATTCACATTTCAACAGAACAATGATCCAAAGCACAAAGCCAAAGCCACACTGGAGTGGTTGAACAAGAAGAGAATCAATGTTCTTAAGTGGCTCAGTCAGTCCTGACTTGAATCTAATCGAAAATTTATGGCGAGACTTGAAGATTGCAGTCCATCGACAGTCCCCAACAAACTTATCAGAACTGGAGCAATTTTCCTGTAAAGAATGGGCAAAAATTTCACCATCCTACTGTGCAAAGCTAGAGATCTATCCAAAAGATGCTTCTACCAAGTATTGATTTAAGGGGCTGAATACTTATGCAACCAGTAAATTTCATTTTGTACATTTTCTTTACAAGTTTTGCTGACATTTAACCTCCTCCTCATATAACAGTGTTCAGTTTAACCACTACAGCTTTGAATAAAAAAAAAAAGTTTGTTTGGAAAACTGTGCATAAATTATTTGTAATTCAGCAAAATGTGACATTGTGATGAATACTTCTGCAAACCAGTGTGTGTGTGTATGTATATATATATGTATATATATATGTATATATATATATATATATATTATACACACACACACACACACACACACACTACCGGTAAAAAGTTTTAGAACACCTCAATTTTTCCAGTTTTTATTGAAATTTACACAGTTTAATGTCTCAATGTACTCTGAAATTAAAGCATAGAACAAATAAACAATTGGAGATGAAAAATAAATCATGGAATCGTTTTGTTTAACAAAATTAAATCTAAACGTTTGACTCAAAGTAGCCACCTTTTGCAGATATAACAGCCAAACACACTTGTGGCATTCTTTCTACAATGGAAATCAAATATTGTTCGGAAAGTTCTTCCCAACACTGTTGCACTTGTAGGTTGCTTTGCTTTCAGCCTTCTGTCCAGTTCATCCCAAACCAGCTCGATGGGGTTTAAGTCTGGAGACTGTGCTGGCCATTCCATGATTTGAAGCCTACCGTCTTGTTCTTTTCTTCTAAGGTATGTTTTGGGTTGTTATCTTGCTGTAGGATGAACCCCTGACCAACTAGGCTTATACCAGAGGGTATTGCATGGTGCTGCAAAATGCTGTGGTAACCGTTTTGGTTCAGGGTGCCACTCACTCTGTGCAAGTCGCCGACTCTGGATCCAGCAAAAGAGCCCCAGACCATCACGCTTCCTCCTCCATGTTTGACAGTTGGTGTCACACACCGAGGAACCATCCTTTCGCCTACTCGACGGCGTACAAAAACCCTGCGTGATAAACCAGAGATTTCAAATTATGATTCATTGGTCCATAAGACCTTCTTCCAGTCTTCAGTAATCCACTGGCGGTGCTTCATGGCCCAGGCAAGCCTCTCTTTCCTATTTTGCCCTCTTAGCAATGACTTTCTTATTGCCACTCGACCTGTCAAACCTGCAGCTCAAAGTCTTCTCTTCACAGTTGAAACTCTGACTTGCTTACTTCGACCAGGGGTAAGCTGTGCTTGAAGCTGTTGTCTTGTGAGCTGCCTATCACGCAAGCTGTTGACTCTCAGAAACTTGTCTTCTGATTCTGTTGTGGCTTTGGGTCTGCCAGACCTCTTCCTGTCAGTTTCCTCCAGTTTCCAAGTGCCTTTTGATGGTATAGGAAACTGTACTCACTGACACGTTGGCTTTCTTTGCAGTTTCTCTAAAGGAAAGACCTACACTTTTAGGGGTTATAATGGTCTGTCTGTCTTCCTTTGTTAATTGCCTTTTCGCCATTATGATAGCAATATACTACTTCCTGCAGTACAATACTGTCCAAATAATGCTTAAGAGGGTGTAGCAACACAATCTGCTCCAACACTGCTTTTATACAGATAGAGGGTTTGTAAGTAATCAGCAAAAGTTGGGACACCTGTAGGAATTGTTAGTATCAACTTTCAAGGCTTAATTTACTTCCATTGCTGCAGAACAGCTGTAAGTTGTTAACCCATAACTTGCTCCCTGAAAAAGGCCTTTTTGTATAACTCTGAAATGTACATTATTTTTCAGTTTTTGGTAACCTAAACTTTTTTTTTAACCTCTGGTAGTTTACTGCTTACCTTTGTACCATTTCAGGTTATTCACTGGACTTGAACTGCTTAAATGTCAATAAAAACTGGAAAAATGGGGGTGTTCTAAAACTTTTGACAGGTAGAGTGTGTGTGTGTGTGTGTGTGTGTATGTGTATGATATATATATATGTGCCGAGAAAGTTTGTGAACCCCTTAGGATTTTCATATATTTCAAACCTAAGATATTGTTAGATCTTGATCTAAGTCCTAATAATAAAGATAACCTGATTAAACAAATGACACAAAAGCATGATACCTTTTCAACATTTATTTATTCACAAATGATTCAACATTTAATATCCATGTGTGAAAATGTATGTGAACCTTTAGATTCAGTAACTGGTGGCACCCCCTTGAGTACCAATGACTTAAACTAAGTGTTTTCTTGTCTCTCACATCGGTTTTGAGGAATTTTGGCCCATTCCTCCTCACAGAACTGCTTCAGCTCTGACATTTGAGGGCTTCCTTGCATGGACTGCTCGCTTCAGGTCCGGCCACAACATTTCGATGGGGATTATTTCCGGACTTTAACTAGGCCAGTCTAAAACGCGGAATTTCTTCTTCTGCAGCCATTCTTTTGTAGATCTGCTTGTATGTTTAGGATCATTGTCTTGCTGCATGACCCACTTTCGGTTCAGCTTCAGCTCACGGACGGATGGTCTGACATTCTCCTCTAGAATCTTCTGATACAATGCAGAATTCATGGTTGTGTCAATGATGGAAAGCCGTCCAAGGCCCGAGGCAGCAAAGCACCCCCAAACCGTCACACTCCCACCACCATTCTTGACGTTTGGGATGAGGGTCTTCTGTTCAAATGCAGTGTTAGGTTTTCATCAAACATAACGTTTCTCATTGAGGCCAAAAAGTTCTACCTTTGACTCGTCTGTCCAGAGAACATTGTTCCAGAAGTCTTGTGGATCATCTATGTGCTCTTTGGTGAACTTCAGACGGGCAGCAATGTTCTGTTTAGAGAGCACTGGTTTCCTCCTGGCTGCCCTTCCATGAACACCATTCTTGTTCAGTCTTTTTCTGATAGTTGAGTCATGAACACTCACATTAGTCAAGGCGAGAGTGGTCTGCAGATCCTTGAATGTTACTCCTGGGGTTCTTTGTGACTTCCTTGATGATTTTCTGATTTGTTCTTGGAGAGATTTTGGTAGGACAGCCACTTCTGGGTAGAGTTACTGTGGTCTTGGAACTTTCTCCATTTGTAGACTATCTGTCTGACAGTGGATTGGTGGAGCCCCCAAATCCTTAGAAATGGTTGTGTAACCCTTTCTGGACTGATGATCATCAATAATTGTTTTTTTGAGGTCCTCAGAGATTTTCTTTTGATCGTGGCATGACCTGTTTCCACACACCTGTATGATGAAGACCAAACACACAAAGTTTCTGATCTTTATTTAGGATGGGGCCTCCCAAACTCACCCCTGAAGATCTACCTAATTATTTAAACACCTGATTCTAATTATCCCTTTATTGAGCTGATAAAACCAGGGGTTCACTTACCCTGAATCTTAATTACTCATTGTTTGTCTAATTCATACATTGTTTTGTTTTGAAAGACATGGAATTGGTTAATAATATAAAAGGCACTTGCATATAAAAAAAACCAAAAACAAACATAGTTTACTGCATCATAATTGTGTTGGTGTTGCTTTAAAGTAAGCTGTTTTCAGTAACCTAACGGCTGTTCATCACTGTGAGACAGAGCACTCTCCATTGCTTTCGTCGTTGCCTGACGTGAAGTTTTTGCTGCAGCAGAAGGTGCTTTTCAAAGAAATAATGTTTGTCACTTATATAAAAAATCTATCATAAATAGCTAAAAAAAAAAAAAAAAAAAAAAAAAAAAAAAACACTGCACCATTGAATCTCAGTATGAAATGAACATGGTGCGAAGCTGAGCTTGTAAGCTTTCCAGCGATACCGCCCCTTTCAGTCTAGCTGCTACAATGACAGAGCAATAGTCTCAGAAAGAAACCTAAGCTGTGAACTCTGTCACATGATGAGAGGCTTAACTTCAGGCGCTCGTAGTTCCGGCTAAGAATACCGCATACACTCACTGAATAATCTGGTTGCATTTTATGTTCTACATTTTCTTTTTCTCGACTGTTTTTTATGATGGTAGATTCTCGTGCTTATTTAGGCACTCTATGGTTTCACTGGGGAAAGATAACGCAGGGTTACTGGAGTTCACTGAAAAAAACGGTACTCTTTTCACTTCCTTTTTAGCTTAATTATTGAGGTTACTGCTTCATTTAAATTGTTTTCTTTAAGTTTTCAGGGCATTTTCTTCATGCGTCTATTTTTGTTTTTCGCTGTTCTACATTTTTTGAATGCAACTGTTCATTTAACCAGCACAACAGCACTCGCACACGTTTGGTCACCATCATAACTGTTCATGAAACCGCAGTGTAATAATCCAGCACCTCTGCACTCAAGCATTTGTATGTCTGCTGACAAGTGTTCTGCTGATATCCCATCACACCTTTCTTCTTAAAGGCGTACAGCCTCTATACATGAACCCCCAGTATCTCTCACTAGCACTTGAGTACATGTTTTACCGCTATCACATCAAAAGGAATATACCTTTTTATTTTTTGCAAATTATTTTTTGGTGCATATGTATAGCTATTGTGTACTATGTCACCTTACAGTACAATAATACGACAAAAAAGGGACTTAATAATAATGCCTGAAAATAATCTTAATATTTTTTAATAAAGTAGCTGGCGCAAATATAGTATTAGGATGATCACTGGCTTATTTTGAAAACCCTGCATTCATTGTCACTAATAATCTGTTGTTGTTTTAGCAGTCATTTTAACATTTTAGCCTCCAAGTGCTTAACTGAGAAAACGCGCCCCTTCAGCTCTCTGATTGGTGAAATGTTGTGTCAAGATGTAACACAGCTTTCATGTGGTTTTAAGATTTTTGTTTCACTCGGCAACGCGCAAGTGATCAGCTAGAAGCGCAAGCAGTGCTTATTGTTAAAGGCACAGTAGCATCAGCAGGACGGGTGGATCGAGTTTATTCAACTGGGCGAGATCTGGTTAAAACCCTGATAGAGATTATATCTGTCTGTCTGTGTTTCTCTCTCTCTCTCTCTCTCTCTCTCTCTCTCTCTCTCTCTCTCTCTCTCTCTCTCAAATCATTTGTTAAATTTCAGACCTTTAAGAAATGAAGAATGATAAAGAAATAAAACTCTCCTGTTGGGTACGATTAATGTTATTGAGAGATTGAAGAACTTGTGTGTTTCTCATTTTTAATTTGTAACTCCCATCAAAAGACTTCTAAATGTCTGATGTTAAAACTGCATGTTTTGTGTCATTGACTGGCACTGGTAACTGTAAACTTTTCCTCGCGTGCATGCTGTATCTCTTTACACAGACGTGAACAATGAGGTGAGGCGTGGCATTGAGCCAGCCTGTGTGTTTGTAACAATTATGCATGGCACCTAATACTCTGTGGGGAGCAGTAGAGAGAATATGGGTGGGCACTGTACACCCCAGAACTGATCCATTGGAACCAGGTTATTGCGATGATGCTACAGTGACTTGGGACAGCTTGGAACACTTTGTTTTATCCAGAAAGAACCAGAATGGCACTGAAGAACAATCATAGTTCACATACAGCA
The DNA here is from genome assembly GCF_017654505.1 of Polyodon spathula. Classification (NCBI taxonomy): domain Eukaryota; kingdom Metazoa; phylum Chordata; class Actinopteri; order Acipenseriformes; family Polyodontidae; genus Polyodon; species Polyodon spathula. The sequence continues at coordinate 2,235,210 of NC_054536.1, read as the reverse complement.
CTTCACTTCTTTGACTTTTACATTGCATCTTTACAGGCCTGGCCCCTTTTTTGTTTAACTTGGCTGTTTTTGTACAGGTGAAATGTTTTTGAGCGGAATCATATTTGTGGCTGTGGTTGGGGAGTGCGACTCTTTGTAAGGGTTTGGTGGTCTTTGTGGAGTGGCTGCTAATCTGCGGTGGTACAATTCCAGTTGGTATTTGACCTTACCTGAAACCGATTTGGGATAGATAAGAACGACTGGATTCTGCCTGTTATCAAGTGCCTGTGTAGTCATTACTGTCCGTTACACAGTTAATAGTGACTGCGTTTTCACTAAATAACATGACGTTTGGTAGGAAGATGCAACATAAGTGCAGGAGCATGTTTCAAAGAGGCTGCATCGTCCCACACTCTGCAGCTTACTGTGTACAGTCTGTTTAATACTCTTTCAAAGAGGCTGCATCACTGACACTCTGCAGCTTACTGTGTACACAGTCTGTAATACTCCTTCAAAGAGGATGTACACAGTCTGTTTCTGTTTAATACTCCTTCAAAGAGGATGCATCTGACACTCTGCAGCTTACTGTGTACACAGTCTGTTTAATACTCCTTCAAAGAGGATGCATCACTGACACACTGCAGCTTACTGTGTACACAGTCTGTTTAATACTCCTTCAAAGAGGATGCATCACTGACACACTGCAGCTTACTGTGTACACAGTCTGTTTAATACTCCTTCAAAGAGGATGCATCACTGACACTGCAGCTTACTGTGTACACAGTCTGTTTAATACTCCTTCAAAGAGGATGCATCACTGACACTCTGCAGCTTACTGTGTACACAGTCTGTTTAATACTCCTTCAAAGAGGATGCATCACTGACACACTGCAGCTTACTGCAGCTTACTGTGTACACAGTCTGTTTCTGTTTAATACTCCTTCAAAGAGGATGCATCACTGACACTCTGCAGCTTACTGTGTACACAGTCTGTTTAATACTCCTTCAAAGAGGATGCATCACTGACACTCTGCAGCTTACTGTGTACACAGTCTTTTAATACTCCTTCAAAGAGGATGCATCACTGACACACTGCAGCTTACTGTGTACACAGTCTGTTTAATACTCCTTCAAAGAGGATGCATCACTGACACTCTGCAGCTTACTGTGTACACAGTCTGTTTAATACTCCTTCAAAGAGGATGCATCACTGACACTACAGCTTACTGTGTACACAGTCTGTTTAATACTCCTTCAAAGAGGATGCATCACTGACACTCTGCAGCTTACTGTGTACACAGTCTGTTTAATACTCCTTCAAAGAGGATGCATCACTGACACTCTGCAGCTTACTGTGTACACAGTCTGTTTAATACTCCTTTAAAGATGCTGCATAGTTCCCTTTTCCTGGTAAATAAAACTGAGTTTCCAAAAGAAACATACAGCTCTTGCCTGCAGGTCTGTGATAATGAACTTGTACATTGAACTTGGACAGCATGCAAGCTGAAGCTGAATGCCAAGAGACAACCCAAAGTGTCAGTTCTGGGTCAATGCAGTTAGCAAGACTAGAGCTGTGGTGATTTAGTGCTTACTAATGATGACTCATCGGTACCGGTCACAGATTGCCTTGAGCCTTCATTTGGAAGAGGTGGAAAAAGCTAGATACGGAATCATCTCAGGCAAGTCCTCAAGTGTTTTTATAGGAGTTGTTGTCTGAAATAAGACCAGCTGACAGTACATTTCCAGTATGTTAGGGATGGGCCGGTATAAAATGTAACTGTCAAACATAAATACCACGGTAACCTTAATGTCACGGCATACAGTACATCATGCAAGTTATGAAAAAAAAGAAAAATACTGTTGTAGATTACTTCAGTTACTGTCATTCACAAAAACAACGCCAAAAAATCACACTTCCTTTCACAGAATGATTTAAACTTTTGGCATTTTATATTTTACTACACCAAAAAGCTTAACAAAGGCATAGTCTTTTTTCTTTA